>NC_072010.1:113190171-113490171 GCF_027791375.1 Indicator indicator | reverse complement strand
GTTTGAATCAGCCTGTTAAGAAAACTTCAGTTTCAGAGCAACTTAATTACGGGAAGATAGCTAGGAGTTAGTTTCCCATCTCAGCTTCTTAGGAGGCCACAAGGATGCAGTACAGATTTTGAAGACTTTTGCTTCTATTTCTGCAGTTTGTGCTTTAGAACTTCAAAAAAGATTGTCAAATGTGTATACAATATTTCAGAGCAAGATCACTTCCAAACTTAGAACCATAGAATGGTTTGGGTTGGAAGGGACCTCTGAAGGTCATCTAGTCCAACCCCCTCTGCAGTAAGCAGGGGCATCCTCAATTAGATCAGGTTGCCCAGAGCCCTGTTGAGCCTCACCTTGAATATCTCCAACTATCTCCCTGGGCAACCTGTTCCAGTGTTCCACTACCCTCATGGTAGAGAATGTTTTCCAAACATGCAGTCTAAATCTACTCTTCTCCTGTTTCAAGCCATTGCCTCTCTTCCTATTGCTGCTGGCCTTCATAAGCAGTCCCTCTCCAGCCTTCTGGCAGGCCCCATTCCGATACTGGAAGATGGTGATTAAGTCTCCTTGGAGCCTCCTCTTCTCCAGGCTGAACAACCCCAGCTCCCTCAACTTGTCCTTGTAGCAGAGATGCTCCAACCCCCTGATCATTTTCGTGGCCCTCCTCTGGACCCTCTCCATCAGGTCCATATCCTTCCTGTATTGAGGGCTCCAGAGCTGGACGCAGTACTCCAGGTGAGGCCTTACCAGAGCAAAGTGGCAGAATCACCTCTCTCAATATGCTGGCCATGCTTCTTTTCATTTATTTACATTTTTACTACTTTTCTGTTCAAGATCTGTGAAAAATTTTAAAGGCATAGCCTAAAACTACCACTAACATATCTTTTAGATGCTTTGTGTGTAGTCTGTATCTGGTATGCAAAAAGATCATGCATCCTAATACAGCTCTCATGAGAGGGAATTGCAGTATCTGCCTTGTTTGATACTGAAGGTCAAAACTATTGCAAGTCATAACATGAAGTATTCTGGCTGAAGGCAAATTAACTTGTCTGTGATGAAAGGCACCTGGAAGGAGTTTTACTCCTTGAAGGTAAGAAAACCAAACCAAACAAGCGAAAAAGAACAAACCCCAAACAAACAAAGCAACAAAGAAAAACACAAACAAGCAAAAACCCTAAGGAAACACACACAAAACCCTGCAGGATAAAATCTTGCCTGTATTTGCTTTTTCCAGTCTATGTAAGGTGACTTAATCTGAAATAAAGTAGCTGCCCAAGCTGTTTTAACATACACTGGTTAGATATACCTGAGTTATTCTGAAGTCCAGAAGGGTCAGGCTTGTATTTCCTCAGCCATGCAGAGGGTTTAATTCAAAGAGGTGGAAAAGGCTTTCAAGAACAGGATTTTTGCATGCAAAAGTCCACTGCTCCAGATGTTTTGGGTTTGTTTCTTTTTGTAGAATTTCTTGTATTGAGATTTTAAGAGCAAATGGCAGTCAGACAGAGAGGAAATAGATTGAGCATGGTGTGATGTAAAAGGTGATAAGAGTCAGAGGACAAATTCTAGGAGTGGGTGATTTGACTTGGAATTAGGAAACTGGGAGGAAGTGTGAACATAAAAGCACCTGTCACTAGTGTCTCTTTCTGGTTTCCTGCTGTACATGAGGCTGTTGACTGATCTATGACTAGATCCAAGCCACTTCAAGAACTGCAAGGTAGGTGTGTGAGGAAAGGAGTGAGCACAGCAGGCATACTCTCCCTCTGTCTAGTCTGTGGTTCCTGGATGAGAAGGTGACCTCACCAGACCACACCTGGGTCTCTGCCACCATTATTTCCTCTTTCTGGCTAGTCAGCAGGGTGTCGGAGTGTCAAGCATCTCAGGTCATGCACTGGAACCTCTCACACTCTCACCCTAAGGTATGCTAACTGGGATGGCTAGCAGCAACTGAAGTTTTTGCTCTTTATCATGAGAGTGCCATCTTGCAGCTTGGAGTGTGAGGCAGCTGGGTGCCTGCCCTGGCTCCTTGGCTTATGCCAAGCCTGCATGAATTCAGAAGGAAGAGGAAAGGCAAAAGAGATTCCTGAGTTGAAAATAAAGAGTCTGCATACAGAAAAGAACCAAAACAAGGAGACCTTGACAGGGATATCAGAGCAAGTTTGGCTCAGATTTCCTCTCCCACCTCTCCTCAGTGCCCTCAAGTATGCCTCCTCATGGTGGATGCTGCAATCATCCAGGTTCTTCATATTCACTAGCAATACTACTGCTGTAGAGACCACCACACTGATCCTCCTTGTAGCAGTAGCCCTGTGCCCCTGGAGCACTCTCCCAAAACACATGCCTCACCTCGCTAGATTGCTCACACACCACCAGGTTACTTCTCAACTCCCCATCCTCCTCTTAATATTTGAGGTTCACAGATAGTCAGCCTCTGCTTTCTTGTTCTGTTTGCACATCTGTATTTCACTGACTGTCCTTTAACACTTCACCCAGTGGACAGTTACGGTGCTGCTGATCAGCATCTCTGTTTCAAGGTTCAGCCAAGCACAACTATGGCATTATTTTTAAAGCTAAGGACATAGGCATTTGTGGGGAGGGTTTTTGTTGTTTTTTTTTTTTTTTTCCTTTAAAGAATACACAGGTTAGACTGGTAGCAGATACATATGTGTTCTGTACCACATAGCTGAGCTCATGATCTGAAGGACCAATGTCTCTGCATCATAAAGAAACCCACTTAGATGCAGTGTGCTCACAATAAGCAGGGAAAAATAAATATGCTGGAGGAATAGCAGCATGAGTGGACACTTCTACTGCCTTGAATCTCTTGAGGAAAGGCAAAATGGAAAAAATCAGGCTCACTAAAATAGTTTATGCTGAGGAAAATCTTCAAGAAGGGATATGGAGCTGTACTACCAGTAAAGTTTTGAATACATTTGGGGGAGTCACAGGTAAGTATTAATTTTGAAGTCTCAGATGTACTAAATAATTTAGATTTATTTATTTATTTATTCATTTAAATACCAAACAAAACCCCCAAGCAATCTGATGAGTAACCTTCAGCTCTGGACACTCTCTTCTTCCAGGGCATCGTTATAGACTAGAAACCCATGAGTTTTCTAGGGACCTTGAGCTCTAGATGCTCTCTTATTGCATGGCAGCATTATATAATGGAAACTTTGACATAACCTTAATTATAGGTTAGTGCTCCTAAACATGGTACAATCTTCTTAAGCATGGTCCAATCTTACAGCTTGTCCTTGCTGAGGAGCAGTTCTAAGGGCTCAGTGCTGATTAAGGATAGAGGTGTAGCAGTCAAATTTTTACTTGACATTTAAAAGAAGGTGCACAACATTATGCTGTTAATCTCTCTGCCAAATTGTTTTGTGTGGGAGAGAACGTTTAGCAAGAACTTTCCATGCTTTGTCAGCCTGTGGAACCATCCAGTGAAGGAACTAGCACTTCTGGGGGAGTGTTGTGCTGCTTAATTGTAAATACCCGATACTCTCTTCTAAATGCTCAGGTTGAAGGCTATGATTTGTTGTCAGTCACCAAAGTTAGCAATGATGCATTGTGCTTTGTAAGCACCAGGCTCCAAAAGGTCTCCCATCTCAAGCAACTTTGGGCTACAGTGTAAGTGGAGGATGAGACACACAGGCATATGAGAGAAGACACTTAGGGGGCCAGAAAGAGTAAGTCTGTAAGTGCAGGTGAGGTGTCAACAGAAACAGCCATAGTTTATGGCTTGGCTCTAAACTCCCTGGTGTGGAGGAAGCTCTTAGAGCTCTTTAAGAGGACACTGGGGGAGGGGTGGAAGTCCCACTGGAAATCAGTTCCCTATACGCTAGGGAGAATTGATTTAAATTCTGAGAAGGGGTGTGGTGTGTGTGAGGCAGTGAGGGCGGTGCAGGCAGCGGGTGCCTGTGCTGCTCATTTCCTCAGCAGTAAATGCCTTCGTTTGGCCAGCCGAGTCGCACAGGGTTGGTTGTTCATCTAAATAGATGCTGGCTGCAGAAAAGGAAATGGCACTGAAGAAATGCATTTGCTCTGTTACCCACAGGGTAACTCATTAGGGCCCGAGGAAGTGCTAGCAGAGCTGTCACCTATTGCCCAGGGTGAAGGAGAAGGGAGAAGGTTGCTGTTTTACTACTGTTAGTCAACCTGAACAGCAGCGTTGTCTCCAGTCATCATAAAAACAAGTGTTTCCTCAGCTGACATTGCAGAACTGCCAAGCCTGGACCTGGAAATGGCAGACTTCTGCTGATGACACCACAGCTTGGCTGGCTATGAGGCTGCTAGCTATCTGCAGATGCTAGCTATTTTGCTTCCAAACGTCTCAATCTCCCTGTGCTCCACTTGATTACACACTACCAGATGGTACAGCAAATTCTGCTCCAACTCCACAAACAAACTCCACAAAGGCATTCAGAGAGAAACCACGTGGAGAGCTTATACTGCAGGTAAGCTTGCTGTCTGGCCAGGTACATGGGATTTCCATGAGAAGATGATAAATAGCCAGATGCAGGGCAGAAGTCTGCTGGTGCCTCTAATGAGGACAAAGAAGTAAAGAGAAGAGAAAGCTGACATGGACCTGAGAAGCAAAATGAGAGGGGGAAACAGACCAAAGTGTTTTGCCTTCCTGGAACAGTTCCACTCTTTTCTGTGAGTTTTTTGAGCACCAAAGAATTCCAACTATAGGGTGAGTAATCCACAGGAAAGCAAGTTTCCTTCATCCTGCTGCTTATGGAAAATTTGATTTCCAAATATCAGGTAAAAATGTCATTTCACAAAGGTGGGGCTTTTAAAGTGCCTTTAAAGCATTTGGTGGAAAACTTAGGATGACTTTTTGAGGCATATATACAAGGCTTGCACGCAGAGGTCCAAATTCAGTTCTTTCAAGCTCTGTGTCCCAGTCTGTCCAACACAGCAGTAATATTTCCAAGGTATTATCAGAGGCCTATAAACACATCAGAAAACCAACTCTGTTAAACACCTGAGCTCATCTAGTGTTGAATCATGTCTGCACTGGCTCTTCTGATGACACCATGAGCTGGCTCCAGCTTAGGCCAACCTTTTTATTTGGGTGAAGTCCAAACCTGCAAGTGTGTGAGCATCCAATCTCTTGTGACAATTTCCTTCATCAACTAATTGAACACTCATGTTGTGCATCTTAAAACGAGCATCAAAGTTCGATGTGGTGCAGTAGGTGGATCCTCAAGAACAAATGGCTGCTCTCAAATCTTCTTTTTTACATTATCTCCTAAGCAAGCATGCAACTTTCCCCTCTGAGGAGGTGGGAGGGAGAATCTATAATTTGTGAGGTCCCTGGCAGGTTCACATTCCCCAGCCAGCACTTTTAACCCAGCAGGCATCAAGCTTTTACAATTGAAAGCCATGCTCACAACTGACAAAAGTTATTCTGGTAGCAAAAGCTGAAATTGACTGCCTTTTAATTGTAACTTGCAGATTTGAAGCTGCAAAGTGCTACTTCCTGCCCTTTCCCACCATAGCATAGCCCAATTCCATGCCTATTAAAAATCAAATTAAAAAGATATTTGGATAATTTCACTCAAAAATTTTTCCAAGCAGGGAAAATCAGCTGGCTTTCTTTCTTAGCACTTCAAAGGGCTAGAGCCACAGAACTTATCCTCTCCTTTTCATCATCATTTGCAAGGTCTAGACTGCCAGCTGAAGGAATGTACTGGGAGCATCTTAGTAGAAATTACCCCATATTAGTTGTTTCTTTTTCCTTCTCTTTATAATTGTTTCTTGGTACAGAGAGTGGAGCAGAAGAGATGTCCCTGTGCATGTGCAACCACTGAAATGGTGATAGACACATGCTTGGAGTCCTTGTGTTCCAAATCAACATATTTCCACAGTTTTAATTTCAGTTAACAGTATATTATCAAACACACTCAAATGCCAGGGGATTTTTACTTTGGAAGACTGAACAGAAGGCTTTTGTGTTTGGTTTGCTTTGGGTGGAGTTGGGAGGGGTATGAGGGAGGAAGCACTTTTCCCCCCTTTTAGCTGAAAAACCCACCCACTTATTTGCACTTGTCTTGCTCTGAATCCATTTTGTTGTGTTGGCTGATTGCTCTTTGGGCAGGAAGGTAAATGCTGACCCACCTTGAAATAAATTAAAAAAAAAAAAAAAGCTTTGGTTTGATAGGCACTTTGAATGCAGTTCCTTTGTTGGCTGATTGCTGTTTGGGCAGGTAGGTAAATTGTGACCCAGCCTGAAAGCAAAAAAGCTTTGCTTTGACACATCTGACTGGCATTAGGTGCTCTACAAAGAATATTGTTGGGGAGTCAGCCTGTGTGCTGCATGAAGGCTAGTCAGTGAGTGCTTGCCAAGGGAGGCATGCCATTGTGGCAGGTGGCACAGGCACTCAACTGAGGGTTTTAGTAAAAAAATTTTTTTTTTCTTTTTTTTCCCTTTCTTTTCTTTTTTTCCTTTCTTTTCTTTTTTCCCTTTCTTTTCTTTTTTCCCTTTCTTTTCTTTTTTCCCTTTCTTTTCTTTTTTCCCTTTCTTTTCTTTTTTTCCCTTTCTTTTCTTTTTTTTTTTCTTTTTGTATTTTGCAGACTAGTGGATCAGTCTGTGCAAGCATGGTGTAAAGAACCCTTGCTGTGTTTTGTAGGTACTTAGGCATCTAGTGTCCTGCCTGGGGTTCCTGTTGTACAAAGAGAGTAAAAGAGTAATCACTGCCAAGAAAGTTTGGTCATGCCATGTTTCTGTGCTTGACAGTTGCTTTTGCCTTGCCATGACTTTTATTTCAGTGGGAGTCGTGCCTACTGGCAAGTGAAGTACCTCTCACAGAGCCCATGCTGAATGCAGCAACTCATAAATTAAATCCACGTAAATAGCTGCTGTTTAAATTTATTTTTATAACCTGCAAAATCTGATCATGCAGAAAGAAAAGCTCTAAACAGGAAGACTAAGTCGCTTGAGAGCATGGGGGCAGAATTGCAGCAGCTCTTGGGACTGTATTGCCTTAACACAGTGATGAACGTAGAATCATAGAATAGTCCAGGGCAGAAGAGACCTCCAAAGGTCACCCAGTCTGACCTCCCTGCAGTCAGCAGGGACATCCCCAGCTACACCATGAGGCTTGAATATCTCCAGGGAAAAGCCCTCAACCACCTCCCTGGTCAACTTCTTCCAGTGTTCCACCATCCTCATAGCGAGGATACTGTTCCTGACAGCCACTCTAAATCTGCCTTTCTCTAGTTTGAAGCCATTGCCCCTTGTAAACAGTCTCTCCCCATCCTTCCTATGGGTCCTCTTCAGATACTGGAAGGCTGTTATCAGGTCTCCCCAGAGCCTCCTCTTCTGCAGGCTGACCCAGCCTGTGGTGGAAGGTGTTAAAGGATGAGGTTCTCACATCACCTGCCACCTCAGAGGTGGAGTTCTCAGTGCAGACAGCATCTGCAGCTCCATCAGTGCCTGTATCTGGTGTTGGTGTCCATATCATTACCCTAAGAAGATTACCTAAGATCTTTATATTTCTTCTAGATATCACAGAATCACAGAATGTTAGGGGCCAGAAGGGACCTCAAAAGATCATGCAGTCCAACCCCCCTGCAGATCAGGATCACCTATACCACAGGAACACATCCAGGCAGGTTTTGAATATCTCCAGAGTAGGAAACTCCACAACCCCCCTGGGAAGCCTGTTCTAGTGTTCTGTCACCTTCACAGTGAAAAATTTTTTCCTCACATTTCCGTGGAACTTCCTATGCTTCAACTCCCACCCATTGCCCCTTGTCCTGTCATTGGATATCACCAATAAGAACCTGACTCCATCCTCTTGGCACTCACCCTTTACATATTTATAAACATGAATGAGATCACCCCTCAGTCTCCTCCTCTCCAAACTAAAGAGCCCCAGCTCCCTCAGTCACCAGTAGTTCACTTTAAAATCAAAGCATGCAGAAAGGTGACCTTTTACAACAGGCTAAAATGTGAATTTTGTACTAGTGCAATGTCTAAACAGTGACTTGTGTTGCTACCTGACCTGGCATGTAGTTTCTTCTGGTTTTTCAGTTGTAAGGGTTTTTTCCAACTGTTTTTTGGGGTGATTTTTTTTTTCCTCCATGTGTGACTGTTAGCAAGATGGTTCAATGTTGATCTTAGTTTACAAAAGCAAAGAAAAACCACCCAAAAAAACCAAACACAAACAAACCAAAAAAGCCAAACCAAAACCAACCAAAAGTCCAAACCCAACAAAATCCCACAACTTTATATAGCTAAAGTGAAAAACCAACCAAAATTGCCTTTGACTGAATGGTTAAAAGTCATGGTCACCACTTTTTTCTCATGAGTATGGATGCTCCTCTTGCTAGTGAGAATGCCACCCTGAGTTACTGCAGTGCTGCCTGGCAGCAGTGGTGGCATAGGGATCTCTGAATCTGGCAGAAGCAAGCACACACAGGGCTCTCCTGAGCACTAGGGACTGGAAGACTTGATAGTGCCTTTCTAATTCTTCCCATCTGAAGCCCAGCACATGCTGGAGAAGAGGTGGAGGCAGAACAGGTTTCCTGGGCCTGTGTTAGCTGCCCTGTAGTAATTGCCAGGGTGCCCTGTCTTGCAGAGAAGAAGCTACCTCCTTGTGCTGCCACAGGATTGGGAAGGTGTGGGCAGCATGTTGTTCACCAGGGGCATATTTTGTGGTGAGAAGAGACTCATGTGCATGAGCTGAGTGTTCCACAGAGCATCAAGTGATCAGATGCAAAGAATGGGGAGCATCACTGATTTTGTTGTCTGGGTGTTGATGAAGGAGCCATGAGGCTGCATTCACAGACCACCCAGCTAGTGGGACCCGATTCCCACTAGAGAGTTTGAATGTTGCAGCTTTAATTAAAAAGAATGGGTTGAAAAAGAAAGCTTTATGTTAAGGTATGCTTTTCTTTTTGACAATTTTCAAGAGTTTGTCTCATCTCCAGCAATTAAATCATGGCTGTTGATGTGTTTAATTAATGTGCCATCAGAAGCATGATTACATTTTGTGAAGGATGAGGAATGCTAAAGATGTTAAAGATCAGCTTTGCTGCTAGGGCAGCAGTGAGTGGAGGAGAGTCAAAAACAAACAGCAGCATCTGTGCAAAGGATTCAAACATTCATCCACTTCCCAGTCGTTGTCATGGCAAGCCCTTTGTTATTCCTTATGCTGGAGTATGGGTTAAGGACAGAAACATGAGGGCCAATGCACAGCCAACACCTAATTTCTCCTTTTTAGCATCACTGGGTGAGACCTGCTGTTCTCATGCTGGGCTAAGAGGGGCAAGGACAACCAGAAGGCCACATCCCTCTGGTCACACAATGGTGATGGTACTAAGTTTTTGAGACAGACTGTGATGCTGAGCTGGTGAGAGCCATCTGCAGCCAGAACTGGAAGCAGGGTGGTCTCAAGCACTCTGTGTCGCACAGTCTCAGGGGCAGGCTACTCTATCACATGCATCAGGCTGTGCATGGTGCTTCCCAAACACTCCCCAGAAGGGATCTCAGATCACTTAATTTTGTCCCTTTCATGTACCATGGAGGAGATTTTCCAAGAGAAGTCAAGTTGCTGCCAAGTTATTGTAGGAGAGGGTCAGGCAGCAGCAGAGGACTCAGCCTGCAATGCTCTGCAATACTCAAACCAAATGCTTTTAGTTCAGATAAAATACCCTAGACCAAGATGCTAAAACATTTGGGTAATTTCTAGTGGTTATGGCTGTCTAGAGTGCTGCTGCAATGCTCACAGGTAGCAAATCACTGGTGGGTAAAGCTCCTGAACAGACAAAAATCTCACTTATTTTTAAAAAAAATCATTTGGGTTAAAGGTTGGTACCAAATTAAGCTTTTTGCCATGAGTGTAGCTGGTCATAACATCAGAAAGAAACATCCTCTTGGTGAGACCTACTGGAAACTATTTCGATGGTAAATTTATTGCATTAATACAGTTTGAGTAATGGATGATGTTTGGAAACAAAACTTTCCAAACAAAAGGAATAATGTACTATATCTGGCACAAGAGCTGAACAACAGGAATGCATATTTTCCATTTCCCAATGTGCAGCAAACCAAGCAGGCTTAAAATTAATAAATCTGTTAGTCAGTGCATTATGAATGGCATGGCAGATCAATGCCCCTGCTTGGGGAAAATGTTTCTTACCACTACACACAATTCTACAAAGAAAACGGACCTGCTGCTTGACATATGGATCTCACCTTAGCAAGGTGGAACATTTGGTGTCTCACATCTTCAGTTGTGTGTGACAGAAGATTTGGGCTCAGATAAGCAGGAGTCAGCCACAAGGAGCCCTTGCACACCACTGGCTAGGGATATACCTGCGAAAGGTGTTGCAGGATGAGCGCAGGGTGGCATGTTGCTGCTTCAGGTGGCTTCCCAGGAAGCTAACAGAGCTCAAATGTATTGATGGCCCTGGTGCTTCTGCCATGATGGCTTTTCCAAAGCTCATGGGGTTTGTAGCAATTTGGGATTTCAATGAAGGATCTGCTCTCCCAGAGGAAGTTTGGGTCTCCCGAAGTGTTTTTGTCTGGATCTGAAATTTTATTTTTTAGCTGTCAGGTTTTAATTTATTGGCAACCCATTTTTCTGAGGACATTTGTTTTTCAATAATGAGAAGGCATAGGTTCAGCCAGGAATTTTTAAAAGCAGAAAAAGAGAGTAGTTTATTAAAACATCTCAGTAGTGAAGTCCAGCCCTTCTACAAACATTGTGATTAAGGTCACCTCACCGTTTGCTTGTGCTGGTGTCATCCCTGGACCGTGACTGAGTATGGCTTATTGCAGGCAAGAAGCAAAGCATGGACAGCAGAGGCTGATTTTTCAGCTCCAGATGAGAACCAGCATAGGGTTCAGCCTTCCTTGTTGACCAAGAAAGAATGGAAATTATGAGTTTAGCAATAGCCCCTTATATAAAGCAAGAAGAATGTGTGGGACAGCCTGATTTAAGGAGGGACAGTTTCACTTCATGTCTAGCCTATTGTTTTGAGTGAGAGGAAATTAAAAAGGCTGGGAAGGCTTGTTTGCCTAGGAGGAAAAGAAATGCCTAAAGTAATGAAAATATGTGGTGTGCAGAGGGAACATCCACGTGTGCATATTTAAAGCATGTGTGTATACAGACACGTACAAAAACCCCGGGGAAGAGGGGGAGCCCAGAGCAAGGGAGATGAGCGAGTGGCAGCCCTGGTGAGCAGGGCTGGTGGGGGCAGTGGGAAGACAGCTGGGGGTGGTGCTTTGCCCACTGACCTGCAGCACCCACACACACATGACTGGCAGCAGGTGCAGTGATTCCATAACCCACACATGTGGCTTTGACTTGGGTTTACCCAAGAATGTCTCACAAGAGAAGATTTTATAGATGGCGAAAGCACAACAGAGCTTTTATCATCCAACAGTTCCCCTCTTCAGAGAGAGTAGCACAAGAAAATTCTTGCTCTCTTGCTCCATTTTTATACTAAGTGTAGTATAAAAATGTTTTGCAGCTCTCAGAAAGCTCTAAGATTATGTGGGTGTGCCTTTCATGATCACAACTGCCACATGGCCTTCTGAACTTCAGAGAACAGGTTGCTTCTCTTTCTGTTGAACTTGCATGACTGATAAATCTGCATCTCTCTTTCTATGCCTGCACAAAAGAAAAATAGGGCAATATGCTGAAGGTCTGGATTTTAAGCCTGGTGGTATAGATGTTCTGAATCATCCAGGCATTTATTTCAGTGGACAGGCATGAAACTCCTGGGCTACAGGTCAACATTCCTCTCCCAGTCACATCCTTTGACTACTAGCCACGTGAGCCATTAACTGGGATATTGTCCAGCTCTGCCTTTTTCAGAAGCCTTGGGCTCATGTCTCCAGATGACTGACAAAAAAAGTTTGACTGGAGTGCTGACAGCCTATCTACCAGTATTAATCTCTTCCATCACTTTCCAGGTTCACTTTTAGCAATGTCATTAGGTGGAGCTTCTGCCTCTGGCACTTCTGGAAGGCTTTGTCTCTGTCATTCTTGATGTGCACTGAAGATGGATGATAACTTCAAAATCATCATTGTTGCTAATTACATAACACCTAAATTTTGTGAGAGGTTTTGTATGTAACTGAGAGATTAGGACTCTGCTAAGAGGAAGTTGCAGTTAACACAGGATGTTGACATAGATAAGGAGGAGAAGGACTTGCCTTGAAGAACAGAGCCGGCCAGCAGTAGACCCTGGGTGCTGGGCTTGGCTTTGCTGCTTTCTTCCTCACCTCGGTGTTGCAGGCCCTGCTTTAAGGTAAGGATTTTAGTGCCAATTAATTGAATTTGCATAACCTCAGCCCAAGGCAAGCCTAGTTAAACATCATGCTTGCAGGCAAGCTGCTTCCCCCCAGGCCATCAGAGCCAAATCCTAACCCCCACACATCACTGGCATGCACTCCTGCAGTCTGCAGGCAGCTTGGGGCACTAACTTCAAGTAGGTATTAAATGAGAGCTGCTTGTGTTTGAAAGGGAGAATTGCATATTGATTTGTGGTAAATACGAGATTTCTTGTCCAACAGCTAAGCAGAAATCTACTGCTCAAGTCTCCACAGGATGTGTTTCTCTTCCAGACTGGAGAACAAACCGGGTAGCAGCTGTGCAGCTCAGCAGACAGTGCTCAGGTGCAGCAGGGACAGGAATGGTGTAAGATGCTGTATGGAATGAATCTGGACTTGGCACCAGCTGCACTAGTGGTGCTGACATGCAGAAATATGTGGTCATAGTCTTCTCATTTTCAGTCTCAAGATACTGCATGATACTGAATGACTGGGCTCAGCACCATGGCAAAGCAGAACATCTCAGACAGATTTACACTTACCCAGTACTACCTCTGTGGGCTTTTTCCTCTCCATGCATTTTTAGTTAGGGAGATGCTTTGATCATCTGAGTGTGTTCTTAGTTCATGTAGATTGCTATTGCCTCTAACTCTTAGTGAGCTGTTACACCACTTAAATGCACACAAGTCTATGGGGTCAGATGGAATTGACCCATGGAGCATGTCCAAAGAATGTCAAGAAAGCTTGTGAAGGGTCTAGAGAACAAGTTTCATGAGGAGAGGCTGAGGGAACTGGGATTGTTAAGCCTGGAGAAAAGGAGGTTTGGGGGAGACCTTAATCACTTTCTAAAAGTACCTGAAAGGAGGTTGTATTGAGGTGACCGTTGGTCTCTTTTCCCAAGTAACATGCACTAGGACAACATGGGCCAGCAGCAGCTTGCACCAGGGGAGGTTTTCATTGGACATTAGGAAAAATGTCTTTCCTGCAAGGCTTGTCAAACATTGGAACAGGCTGCCCAGGGAAGTGCTTGAGTCACTGTCCCTGTAGGTATTTAAAAGACACGTAGCGATGCTGGGACATTGTTTAGTGACATAGTTTAGAACTTGGCTGGGTTTGTGGTTGGACTTGATGATCTTAAAGGTCTTTTCCAACTTAAACAATTCCATGATGCTAATTTCACCAAGACATAAGGAATTGTCTAAAAACATGCAGTGCTGCACACAGAGCGCCCACCACTGCAGGCAGGACTGCTGCTAGCTGAGGGGCCGAGCCAAAGGCTGCTTAGACTGACACTGATTCCTTACTGGTGTTCCCTAACGTGCTCTGGCCACTCAAAATATCGGGTTAGATGGAATCAAACCATTATGGCTGTTTGCATGCAGGAGGCGGTCAGTGTTTCCTGGAAGAAAGGGATCACAGCTTGTACCTTTGCTTCAAGGCATTTTGGATACTGAGTGCTCTGTCTGTTATTCATGCCCTCTGAGTCAGCTCACACCCTTTTGTTTTCTCTCCTGTGAAGTGTGTTTGTCAAAGCAAAGAGGAGCCTGGCAGAAAATGCTGGCTCTTGGTGGAACAAAACCACTCTTTGGCTGACTTTTCTGTACTTTCTGTTCCTAAGCCTCAGGATTTCATTTCTTTCTGCTTGGTTGTGTTCAGAGATAACCTATGTGTGCTAACCTCGTGTACTAACCAAGGCACGATCGTGCCCTTCTGCTTATAAAGCTATAAACAAGCTGTTACATAGCCTGAGCAGCTATCCAATACACAGCACATCACTTCTGCTGAAGAAAAGACAGGTGGCATGGCTCACAATTGCCTTTGATGTCTGGTTTAGTTTACAAATGCAGAAAGACTTTCTTCCTTGACCTGGAGAAGGACTGAGCAGCAGGCAGTTTTCTTGCCCACCACTTCCCAATCCCAGGGATGAGTAAACCAGAAAGATGGCATGAGAGGTGCCAATGGACTGTCAGGATGGCCAGAGAATCAAGCTGTGCCCAGCATTTGTCTGAGGCAGAGAAGGGCAGGACAGACACCAGCATGAGGCACCATGAGTTTCTGCTGTGCAGACCCTAGTTGGGATGATGGCAGCCAGGCTTTGTGCTCTCCAGGCTGTCATGATGCAGTGATAAAGAGATCTGCTTCACCTCCTTGTCAGGATCTAGTTCCTCTGCTGATGCTCAGGAAGGCATCAGCAACTTAAAAAGTTTTGGCTGTGCCCTTGGGGCAACACAAGCTCTGTCTTTCCTTACACTGAACTGGGAGAAAATACACTCACACTAACAGGATTAAATCCATGCAAAATTGGGGTAGAGAGAGATGAGATGCTCAGAACAGAGAAAAACCAGGCCAGGGCTTTGACAAAGCCTGCAGGAGGCATAGCTATATGTCCAGAGAAAATGCATCCCAGGGGCAGTCCTGGTCCTCTTTGTACACCATGGGTCAGTGGGCCAGAAACAAAAAGGATCTCAGAGGTTTCTGGAAAGGTGGCAATTTGCTCATACTGCTTGCATCTGGTATTTCCTCAGGGGGAAAACCAACACAGCAGGAAGATAGATGTGGCTGCTTCTGGAGAAGAGTTTATCTGTACCTCACACTGTAAAACATGCAGCTTCTTTAGAAGAAGAAAAGAGAAAAGAAAAATAAATAATCAGGACTAGTGCTGCCTCTACAAGACTTCCTTGATAACACAACAAGGTCAGACCATAAGTGACATGCAGGCACAGGAAGCTGTAGATGACACGGGTGAGAGAGTGAGCAAACAGCTTTCATTATTTCAGCTAAATTAATGGAAAGGTATTTTTCACTTTTGCTTCTCACAATACCTTCTCTTGTGATCTGACTCTTCTCCTGAATGAGTACATTTTTGAGAATATCCTTCCTAATGCACAGGAGACCCTCCTCTCCCAACCTTACCTAGTAATTTAGTGCATATTCCTGGGAGATTAGAGGAGGTATTTGGATAGCTCAATCCTTCTCCATCATTAGGGTATCTTTGATCTTCCTTTCTTCTGGCACTGCTGCTCCCAAAATTGGTTTCTGAGCATAAAGCATCTCTGCATTTTGGTGTATTGAGAGATCAATCATCTCTCAGATGGTTGGTTCAGCAAAGGAAAAGCCAAAGTTTCAGTATTATTTTTCCTTAAGCAGCATACCACCAGTGGAGAACAATGCAAACATGTAAAGTTTTCAATACTTTAAGCATTGGGAGGACAAATAAACCTCCAACCATGTGATGATGCTGTGGTGGCTTCCAAAAGTCCTTGCTGCCTGATGCCATGACTTTTTGTGGGTCAGTGCCTGTACAAACCCTACTGTTTTTTTGGAGATCTGCATTTTGATGGCTGTGGGCTCCTTAACGCTGGGGATCGATTAGGTGTGCTTTGTGAGTTTAACCTTTGGATTTTGCCACCTGACTGAGTTGGCATTATGGTTTGTCAAGCCCCTGTTTTCCCCTTGCATGTGAGAAGAACTGCACACTACAGAAGGATGGGGGGGGGGAGGAGGAGAGGATTGTCTGGGAACAGCTGCTTCAGCCAGAGGTGCTGCTGTGCTGCCATAGGCAGGAGCACCATAAACCACTGGCTGCTCCCCTGCAACATGGATGTGCTGTGACCTTTTGAGTGTTAAGCCCAAGTTCTGATGGGTGTTGCACAACACCTAACAACCTCTGTTTTACCGCTGCAGCAGGAGTATGGGTTGCACAGTGAGTTGCAGACGTAACCTCATACCTAAGCAGGGCATTTTTGTACTATCATGTACTTGTGTGGTGAGGTGGAACAAGTGACAGTGAATCCTGCTCAGTGCTCTCATTTTGTGCTTCATATGTCCTGAAATCAGCATCTCTGTGTGTGCTTTTGGAAAAAAATGTCATTTGGATTTCTTAATAGAATCTGACATGGATTTCAGCTTCTGTGTACTACAAAGTCAGAGAAAGTTTACAGCGTTTCCCACTCACTAATTACTATTAACATGACTTCAGCATCAAAGTGTAGAGGGTTCTGTGATGCTTTTCCACTGCTTTGTTTTTGTAGGGTCTTTTCTCATGTTTTCATTTCACAAATGGATAGCTTCTGTAATTCCACCTGCTTTAAGTGAGCTCTTCAGACAGCAACTTTAAATCCTCCCTCAAGTACATCTTGTTGGAGATAATCCTTTCTAAGATGCATGTAACCCCACCTTGTTGTAAACCTTGACAGCAAACAAATACTTAATCCCACTTAGACAATCTGGGGGGAAAGTGTGCAGAGACTCTCGAGTGCATGGCTCCTTCTGGCTGTGCACAAGAGGTGCAAGCTTCCACAATGCTCATCCTGTGCAGCTGTAGAGGAAAACAGGACCTCCTGGTGCACTCAACCATAACAGTGATCCAAGTGAGCACTGCCCAGCTCCTGCAGAGCCCCGGGGGTGCCTGGGCATTTCCCAAGATCTGTGCACCAGACTGGGTCAGAAGAAACACTCCTGGGGAGGATATATCTGAGCCCGGGATCCAGAGACTCACCTTCCTTCCTCTGCTTAAATCCTGGAGGTATGTGTCCAGACCAATGGGCATTTGCCGTATACAGCTAGCACAGGCTGCATAAGGTTGAACTTCTTGTAAAAAGTCTTTTTAGCTGCTTCCATTTAACTTGCTGGTGGTGGCATTGAAACATTACAGCAGTTATATGGGAAATAAAAGGGTTGGGTTGCATCCTCAAAAAGCTGTCAACTGTATCACCTGCTTTCCAGGGCAGCACCTTGCAAGCTAGCCTGGATGTGCCTCAGCAGCTCCATGGCAGCTCAGAATTACGCCACTCTGCTGAGTGCAAAAATTGAGGTAAATGCAGCAATTCAGTTCTTTGTTCCCATGGCAGGGTCCCCATTCACAGCTTGCAGAGTGTGGCATCTTCGCTCCTCTGTGGAGCCCAGAGGGATAATGTGACCCAGCCTCGAGAGGAGAGAGCACCCACATGTATGATGAGCGCAGCAGCCTGCTCTGCGGGGCCACGCCTAAGGAGATGGATGATAAAGGCTTGAAATGCCTTTATCCTTGAAATGCCTTTATGCCTTGAAAGGCCAAGAAGAGGTTTGCCCTTGGGCCTCCTGCACCTTTGGGTGATGGAGGTTGGGGCAGTGGCATGGTCAGCTCTCCCAGGTGTCCTCAAGTGTGGTGGGCTAGTGGTCATGTGGAGGACACCAGTTGTTTGCACAGAGGTATGTGTGGCTCCAAGCGTTACAGCTGGCCAGGTGGTCTCTGCAGGGAACACAGGTGGGAGAGAGTTGGGGGCTTGCAGCAGCAAGAAACCAAGCTGCAGCAGGCCATTCTGGGTGCTCATGTGTGCTCCTGCCAGGGCATGAACAAACCCAGCATCAACAAGCAGGTTAAGCTGGATGTCTGGGCAGTTAGGCACCAACTAACTCTTTTGGGTTTGGATTTTAAATTGCAGTTTTGGATGGGTTTGGACAACATGCCAGGATCACCTAGGAAGTCTTTAAAGGGCTAAGGGGCTCTCAGTCCCAACCCTGTATTTTATGAAGCAGAATATTCAGAAGGAGACAGAACCTAACAATCTCTCCAGAGGAATTAGCATTTGTCAGTCTTCCAAATGGGTACAGAGTGAAACAAAGAAATCCCTGCCTGCACACATGTGGTGGTTTCAGAGATATTATCTTGGTGGCAGGAGGGGGTCCCCCATCATCAGTGTTTACAGGGTGAAAGACGTTGCCCACAGCAGGTTGAGATCCTGAGCTAAAAATGGGCGTTCTGCAGAGTGGAGCCCTGAACACCTCCTCCAATGGATATGTCCAGAGGGGAGATGGGCATGGAGGCAATGTTGTCTCTCCTCTGCCCCTACTGGCTTGCTGCCCTTATGTTCCCAGTGGGTGAGAAGCTGGTGGTTCTAGCAAATGCAAAGCATGGGGCAAGCTGGCCTGACTTCCAAATCAGCTATGGAGCTGCTCTTTGTGAGGCACCACTGGGAAATGCCTGCTCCTCCCCCTGCACTGTGTCTTCCCTCACCTCAGCACGTGCAGATGCTCTCCTCCTGAGGAACAAATTTTTCTCAGTCAGAAATAACTGGTCACACTTTTGTTTATCTTTTAGGCAGCATCTGTGCCATCAATGGAGGGGGAAACCAGACCCTATGCAGCAACCACCTGCCAGTGTAAGGTGCCCCAAGACCAGCAAGTGGAGGATGTGATGGCTCAGGATGCATGCCTAAGCAGGGATGCTCTTAGTCATGTAGATGCCTCTATTACTGCACCCTGGGCAACACACGTGCCTGAGCCAGATTCATATGAGAGGGGAGATGCTCCAGAGTAGATCTGGCCCCTCATTTAGCCCTGCACAAAACAAAGCTGGAGAAAAGTGGAAAAAAATCCAGTCCAAGCATCCCTTAGAGCATAAAACCTACCTGTATCACTTACTCCTTCTCAAGGAAACACAACGGTTACTCCTCCCCTTCATTGATATAGCTTTTATAACTGCAGAGAACAGGAGCAGCAATGTACACAGGCAGGCTGTCTCATCTTGGAATCAGGAAGAAATTTGATGGTTCTGTCATGACTTGGTCTTCTGTACCACTTCTTGGGGCAGAACTTGACTTCTCCTCTGGCTTCAGGGTGAGGGGAAGAGTGGCTGATTGTTACCCAGGTAAAGAGGGTCTTTTAGAAAATATTTTCACAGGACTGAATGTTTGTAGGAGAGCATGGTAAGTGAAAAAAAAAAAAAAGAAAAAAATTCCTGTTTTTCACTTACCAGACTGTACTGATTAGAGGGGAAAAAATTAACCACCATTTGTTAAACAAGAAATGGAATATTTAGTGAGCAATGTGCCCAGCTGCTGGGTTCCAAGGGACAGTGTTGCTGGTGGCTATTGAGCTGTGGCCACCTGCACAGCCAGCACTGAGCCGAGACCATTTAATGAGATGACTGCGCTTCCCGGGACAGAGCTACTCATTCCCTGGCAAGGCAGGGGCAATTGTGAAACAGCATTGCTAGCCCATAGGAACGTGTCCAGGAATTTTATGGCTGTCTCCATGTAGCCATGGAGCGTGACCATGGCTTTTTTTTTTTAACTAAGGTTCTGCTTATTGTTAGGTAACAGCGCTGCTTTCTGTGTGGGTTTGCAGCAGTGCCCGAGGAGCTGAGTGGTGAGGACAGCAGAGCTGCACTGCATGGTGGTGAGAAAAGGGGTCAGTTCTTTCCCTGCAGGGAGGGAGCGGTGCCACAGAACACCCAGAACACTGTGACTGGAAACGTGCAGGAGCCACAGCTTATGTATCACAGTATCACAGTACATTAGAGGTTGGAAGGGACCTCAAGAGATATTTGGTTCCAACCCCCTGTCAGAGCAGGATCACTTAGAGTAGTCCACACAGGAATGCACCCAGCTTTTGAAAGTCTCCAGAGAAGGAGACTCCACAACCTCTCTGGGGAGTCTGTTCCAGTGCTCTGTCACCCTCACTGTAAAGAAGTTTCTCCTCAGGTTGAGGTTAAATCTATGTTCAAGCTTGAACCCATTGTTCCTTGTCTTATTGCTGTACACCACCAAAAAGAGCTTGACCCCCTTCACTTGACACCCACCCCTCAGATATTTATACACACTGATGAGATCCCCTCTCAGTCTTCTCTTCTCAAGACTAAACAGCCCCAGGGATCTCAGTCTCTCTTCATAGGGGAGATGCTCACGTCCCCTAATCATCCTCGTGGCTCTCCCTTGGATTCTCTCCAGCAGGTCTCTGTCTCTCTTGAACTGGGGAGCCCAAAACTGGATGCAGTATTCCAGGTGTGGCCTCACCAGGGCAGAGTAGAGGGCTAGAAGGACTTCCCTAGACCTGCTGGACACAGGTACTGTGGGAAAGGCTGTCTGCAGCTTTCTCTTAGGAGACATAGTCCAGAGTGGATGTGAATTTGTAGCTGATGGTATAACCTTCCCAGAAACACATGGTGAAATAGTCAGAAGAGTAAACTGCAGCACTGGGCACCATTTAGCCAAATTTCCCCTGTCTGGTCATTAAAGCAATGAGTGTTCGCTGACTGGGGATGACTCATCAGAATGATCATCATAAAAATGTAACATCCCATCCTTTGTGCCTCTGCTGGCATCTACGAAATACAACTTCACCTTGTAATAGAGGTCAGAAGCATCTTCATCCACCGCGTTTTCCAAACGCTGCAGGTGTCAGCACGTTTTTAATTTAACATTATGGGGGGTTTCAGTCAAAATTGTTTTTCAATGGCAGGCTGCAGACTGCAAGCCAGTTTGCCCAGCTGCTGTAAACTCACCCAGCTCTGTTTACTTTGCTGCAGCTCCGCCAGCTTGTGCCAGCTGCATCTCTGACCTGCGGCATCACTCTTGGAGACAAATGAACATCTATTTTGCAGCTGCGTAATAGCAGAGGTTGTGCAAATGGAGGGGAGCTGGTGGTCTATATCCTTGCTTTTAAGAACCAGATGTGCCTGCAGATTTCACCTCAACATGAGGAGAAACTTCTTTACAGTGAGGGTGACGGAGCACTGGAACAGGTTCCCCAGGGGGGTTGTGGAGTCTCCTTCTCTGGAGACTTTCAAAAGCTACCTGGATGCATTCCTGTGCGGACTACCCTAAGTGATCCTGCTCTGGCAGGGGGGTTGGGCTGGATGATCTCTTGAGGTCCCTTCCAACCTCTGATATACTGTGATACTGTGATAGTGCTTGGCTATCAGCAAGTGGGTTAGTGTCAGCTCCTCAGCCAGGTTTGCTGAATGTCCAATGCCATTTTGAGTACTTTTGGGTTTGACTATCTGGCTCAAGCTTCATTTGCAGAAAACCACTACTGTGGTTTTCTTGAAAACCCATCCTTTGCAAGATTACTTGGGTAACTCCCAATCCAAAGTCACTTCTACAGCATTTGGGATGAATTAGAGGTCATGTCCCAAAATGGCCAGCCAAGAAGTTTAGCAATAGACCCATTTGGTGGGAAGACATTCCTGGAATGGGGAACAGAACTGGAGAAGGGCTTGAAGCCTCAGTGTTATGCCTGTACACTTCACCTGGCCATAGGAAGAAGAAGCAAGTGGTCAGCTGCAGCATAGTGCCTGCAAAGCTGAATCCAGCTCAGGTCACTGTGGGACCAGAGGAGACCAAAGGCACCTTCTGAGTAATTTCTCCCTCCCCCTGGGCTGCCCTGAGCTGCCTTTTTCATTTCTTGCTCTGGAGCCCAGAAAAACTCTGTAAGAGTCTGCATAACTTTCTGGTGATTTTTTCCCATGATATGCATGGAAAGTGCCAAAGATAATGATCTGGACAGAAACATGCTAGACTTCATCTATTTATGTGTAAGAGCCACAGGAATAGCCTTTCTAAGAAAGAACAACAATTCATTGAAAGAGTAAACTGCATTCTCTGTTCTCCATACCCACCTGAGTATTTCTTTCCTCAAAATATCAGTAAGACCAACTTAAAAAACCCAGAGACCTCTACACCTCCACCAGGAATATGGTTTCAAGAGACCTGCAAAATCCTGTGTATGTGAAATGTCTCTTATCACCTTCTGAGAAAACCTACATTTGCTTTCTGGGGATCTCCATCACTCTACACATTGTCATTGTACTGAAGAAAATTAAACCCTTGGCTACTGACAGATCAAGAAGGGCAAAGAAACTTCTTGCCCAGAATGATTTTGTAGTGTTGAACAGAGCTTTTATATAGTGCCATTGCTATATAAAACTAATAATGTCCCTTTCAGACACATTCCCAAGTCCCACCAAAGTCAAATAGAAGGGACAGAGGTGCTTCTAAAATAAATGAATATGCTCTTGCCTAATGAAGACATAGTCTTCCTCTCAGCTGCAATGGAGCCATGTTGGTCTGATGGTGGGGGAAGTGGTGCCCCACAAAGACACTGAGATCTCTCTAAATAATCCTTGCCCAGCCTCACAGCCTAGCCCTCTCCAGAGATGCAGCAACCAGAATAGTTTCACCAGGGGTTACCCCGGTGCTCAGTGGTGCAAGGAGGCTATGTGACGAGGGGGAACAGAGCCGCTGTATTCTTTTTTCCTTCTCTATCACAAGATGTTAGCCAGTGGGATCCTGTTCACAGGTCTATGGCTGATTTTAGGAATATGACTGAATACCAGCTTTATGTGATATATCAAGAATGAAGCAAACCCCAGAGGCTCAATGGTGTTTCTGTGGGGTCGAAGGGAGACTCACTCCTTGTCCTCCTGAAGAAGAGGTTCACTCCTTGCCAGGTGTCTATCTCATCCCTTATAGGGTTGGTAACCTCCCTGCTGCATTTAGGATGGTAGATTGACTCTCCCCCCTTCACCTTCCCAGATGACTGCTCCCTGTGGCATGCTCCTGTCTTTCACAGGGAAAGCTTGTTTGCCTCTTTCAGTGTGGATTTGATGACATTGCCCTACTGTGTATTTAGGTGATGCCTCTCCAGCTCAGGTGTTCTTCGTGGCCTGTCATCCTTTGTGCCAACAGAGAGCCCTGCCTTGGTGACAAAAAATGAGGTGGCTGCCTCTAAGCCTAGGTTCAAAGGGTCTTCTTTGGACACTGGTGCCCAGTCTGACTCACATTCCATCAACTTCCTCTCCATGCATGCGCCTTTCCCAAAGGAAGGATGGGGCTGCCACCAAGTCCACAGCAAAACAATACTTCTCTTTCCCAACACCTTCCTGGGTATTCAGCCATGGGATGAAGAGGGCTGGGCCAGGAAGTTTTATGATATGATTTTGTCCCAGATTTCTCCCACAAGGAGGAAGCAGGGCCTGACTGTTCACTCTCTGCTGTCACTGACTGTGTGTTCTCCTTCTGTCCTCTTCCTCTTCCTCCTCCTCCTCCCTTATCCCCTTCTGGACCCTGTCCAGGACTGAGACAGCACCTTTCAGCATGCTCAGGTTGCCTGGAGTGGGTTGCAGTTCCTCACTGCCCTAACCCTATTTTTGATCCTTCTGCATTGCTGGAAGATGTAATCAATTTGTTTATCAAGCAATGCACTGTTTGCCTATTTGGTTACAGCCCATCATTATGGCAGCATCTTTTCCTGGTAATGCTCTAGTTTCAGTCAAACTCTCAGGACACTCTTCTGTGATTTGCATGAGATCACACTCCTGGGCACATGATTTCTTTTTATTCTGCTATTTTGGTGGCCATGCTTGGCTTCAGGCTCATGCTGCTGATTTCCTGGGGAAGGAAAACGCTTTGCTCAGTGCTGGGTGAGTAGTCCTATGCTGTTACCAATTCATCTTCTGAACTTGGGCCATCCCTTCAACTTCTCCATTATCCTTGGCCCTACAAACACTATGCTTCATAGCAGGCATTAAAACACAACTAGAAGATCTCAAAGGAGAATGCTAAGTGGGTGTTAAGGGGTGCATGAAAGGAAGAAGTATAAGATCTTCCACAAGGCTTCCCAGAAGCAAAATGAACAGTTTTGTGCTCTCGAGGAGAAAACCTGAAAACGCAGAAGCAAGCCTGGACCAGAAGCAAGCCAGAATTTTCCACAGCTCAGAACAGTTACTGGTGCTGTCCACTCCTCCTCCGCAGAAGTTTTAAAGGTATCTCCCTGCCTAGAGCCAGGCTGGGAAATTATTCTGTCTTGTTAACAGCCTGCTCCCTCATTTGGATGCAGCAACGTTGTGGACATGGGCTGCACCCCCCACCCCACTGAAAACACAGAATTAAGCTCCTGAAAGCTGGCATGCAAGGAAATATCAAGAAAGACACTGCTTTCATCCATTCATTGTGTCTGGGTGCAAGGGCAGTTTGCATAAGACCAGGGCAGCAGGACTGGTGATACCCCAATGCCCTGGCATCCTCCCTCTTCTCCCCTTGTACTGCACTTCCTGCATCATGCAGTGCTAGGGCCTGTGGTACCCCCAGGTGCCAGCTCAGGAGCTGCCCCCATTCCCCTTCAGCACCTCCCACCTGTGTGCCCAGGGCTGGCGCTGACACCTGCAGCTGGAGGCTGGCTGACGGCACCCACGCCACGGGCTCCTGCCCTCCCCCAGCCTGGTGAGGCTGGATGGTTTCCTGTTTGCCTCTTACTCCTTGCACTGATCCCGGGCACAAGGGACAGTGACAGCCAGGCTACTGTCCCTGCAGGAGCCGGCCTCTGCCTGCTCACACCTCAGGGGTTTTCCAGGGCTCGCATCTGTCTAATTCTCCTTCCCCAGGAGGGGCTGGACCCTGCACCCAGCAGTGCTTTGCTACCAGGTCTGTACCGACACTCTGTGCAGAGGAGCTGGGACAAGAGCCGGTGGTGGTGGAGATGTGGGGAGGCTGCAAAAGCCACGGGGCTGCAGAGCTGCAGAGCTGAACTGATGGAGGAAGGAGAAGAGGGAGCTGGGGCTCTGTCTGCTAGGTTTTTTTTGCTGTTACAGCTGTGCCAGTGTTTGCCTGCTCTTTGGAGCTGGGTGTGATTCCAAGGCAGCTGCACCTGGGAGGATAAAGTTGGTTGCACATTGCTTGGGGAGGTTATTATGTTTTTATGCTTCAAAATAGTATGATAGATGTACAGTGCATGTAAGAAGACTAGTTTTCTGTTTTGTGATCAGCTAAAACTGGTGCTTTGTGGAAGAAATTGATGCACCCCACTGCACAAGTGTTGGTTTTTAAACCAACAGGTGGACCTGGAGTGTTGCTCAGGTGGGTAGGGATGGATGGCCCTGGGACTGACTGGGAGAGGGTACAGACTTCCTAGTGACAGGTGTATAAATCTTGTATACAACTGCAAATCTATCCATACAATGCTATTTCTGGGCTGTGCTGTTGTCCCATTTCTGATAGAATCTCAGAGTCCTGGATGCTGCACCATTGCAACATTTCCAGGAGCTGGATGGAGGAATTGAGTCTATCTTGTGCAATACTCTGGCCTCCAGAAAGTTGCCTGACCTACTCATCCCTGTAACAAATAGCTGGGGAAATGAGCCAGGGAGGTCAGCAGAGCTATTGCTTTATGGTGGTGGAGAAGCAGGTCCTTGGCAGAAAGTACAGGAGGATGGGCAATGTGCTGTGCTAACTCTTGATACAAGTGTAGCACAGAGCTTTTGTGTGTGTCTTCAGTTGATGAGAAGTTGTTAGGGCATTACATTTTCCGAAGATTTGCATTCCTCTAGATTCCCTCAGTTTCTGGTGCTTGGGTACTGCTGCTTTTGGCAACAACACAAGAAAGAGGAATTGTTGGAGATGTTTGCTTAATATAAATTAGAATATAGGTCCTCTGATTTGTGAGAGCTAATAAAATTTATTAGGAGATGAACATCTGTCACCTAACATCCACCTCTATTTACATAACAAATATCACATTTTAACCTCAGCAGGGAAGAAAAGCACAGCTAACCAAAGTGAATCAGTTTGCCCACTTAATGCTCAAGGACAAAATTCCCACTGAGATCCAAAGCTGAGTGTCACATCCTCTAGGTACATTACATGACAAAAAATTAACTCTTTTCTTTCTAAACCCCAGCAGTCAGTTGCAACTCAACAACATCTCATCTGCCCTGAAGCTCAGCTGTTGGAAATGAGCCCAAGTCAGACAGCAGCAGAAAGGGCCACGCCAGAGCTGGCAGCTCCATCTGGGTTGGGTGCCCTCCACTGGCAGTGGCATCCAGGCTCAGGAAACAGCCTCCAGCCTGCTTCTGAGCAGACAGACCCACTCTGCTTTGCCTTTGTTGGGAACCAGCCAGGTGTAAGTCAGTTCTGGCATTTATGGTGTAAACAGAAATTATATTAAGTGCCAGATGCTCTGCAGCTGCAAATTTCTCTATTTGAACTCAAATGCCAATTTACAGCTCTGTAATGATAACCCCATCATGGTCCTACCTTCCCAGCAGTAGTGGGAGCAACTGCCTCAGCACCTAGAGAGGCACAGCATGCTCTCCAGGCTCAGCCTGGCTTCTCTTCAGACCCAGCTGGGGGTCAGACTCTGCATTATGCATGTAACCTCATGGACCTGCATTTTGCAGCTCTGGCACTCCATAGCTTTTAGCATTTGGACATTCAAGAGGTTAAGATTAGGAGTAGGTCTCTCACAGCATGGTCGTACTGGAGGGGCAGGGCCTCAGCCATGCTCAGGGTTGGTTTCTGAGATGGCAGATAAAGATGATGCATGTGAAGCCTATTCATGCTTGCCCATGCATCTCCAAACTACAGTCTCACAACATGCTCTGCTTCATACCTCCAGGAGTAACTGAGCTGGGCTGTCACAGCCCTTCATCACACGCAGCCTTTTTAAACCAAGGAACGTTGGTGGCTTAAAGCTTTCTTCCCTAATTCCTGCTGGTAAAATGCAATCTTGACACATGCCCTCTGCCAGAGATCCTTCAACGTTTTTTCCTTCAGGAGGCAGCTCTCAGTGTTGATGCTGGGCCAGCTTTCCTTCCTTCCCAGAGGGAAGATACCACCATGAACAAAGCAGGTGGTAGAAATTAATTTTTCACTCTTCCTTCTATAAAACTGCCTTCCTTCTCTAGGAGGTCTCCCTTCCACCCAGATGCATCCCACAGCTCTTGGCCAAACCACAGAGGTTTTGGGGAGCAGCAAGGTATGGTGACAGCTGTTGAGGGGCTAAGAAGTGTGAACAGACTCTGATGTGTTTGGAAATAAGCAGAGCAGGACTCATTCTTCTCTATGCAGTGATCTTTGGGGTGTATGAGGAAGGCAATATTCGGTGTGGTTATTTTGTCACCCCTGCAAGGAACAACTCACCTGTATTAAGTACATTCCTGGAGAAAATTTTGCATAGAGTGATGTCCAACTTAAAGGCATCCCAAGCCATAACAGCCAGCAGACAGAGAAAATAAACACTGTATAGGACCCTCAGATGTTCCCTGAATTTAGAATGAATTAATAGTTTTATACCTGTTGAGAACCTGTTTGTTTATAAGAAATATTTGAAAATGCTTTGGAGATGGTGGTTCAACTGCCTTCAGATGCTTTTCATCCCTTCACTGACTGCAGAAACTGTAGGCCATACCTATATGACTACACAGAGACAGTTATGATATAGATCTGTCTCCTCAGAGTCCTGCTTTTGTCTGTTCCTAAACTCCAGAAAATGCAGCATCCTGCCTGCCATCCTAAATCCATACTTTTTATGAAGATACTGAATGAAAGAATCATGGAATGATCTGCATTGGAAGGGATCTTTAAGATCACAGAATCATAGAATCATAGAATCAGTCAGGGTTGGAAGGGACCACAAGGATCATCTAGTTCCAACCCCCCCTGCCATGGGCAGGGACACCTCACACTAGATCAGGCTGGCCAGAGCCTCATCCAGCCTGGCCTTAAACACCTCCAGGGATGGGGCCTCAACCACCTCCCTCCACTCCAGGCTCTCACCACTCTCATGGTGAATCATCTGATTCCAACTTCCCTTGCCATGGACACTTTCTGCTAGATCAGGTTGTTCAAAGCCCCATCTAACCTGGCAAACTTCTCAGGGTAACATGTTCCAGTGTTTCACCACCCTCACAGTGAAGAATTCCTAACAGCAAATTAAGTCTACTCTCTTTCAGTTTAAAACCATTACTCCTTGTCTTATCCCTATACCCTCACAACGAGTCCTTCCTATCTTTCCTATAGGTTCCCTTTAAGTTCTGGAAGGCCACTATAAGGTCTCTGTAGAACCTCTCTTCTTCATGCTGAACAATCCCAGTTCTCTCAGCCTGTCCTCACAGGAGAGGTGTTCCAGCTCTCTGGCCATTTTTATGGTACTCCTACAGACCCACAAGCAGCTCATGACTTTCTTACTCAGGAGCCCCAGAGCTGAACACAGTACTCCACATGGGGGTCTCGTGAGAGTGGAGTAGAGGGGGGAAATCACCTTTCTCAACCTGCTGGCCACACTTTTCATGTTGCAGCTGATAATTTCTGTACTGTGAGTGCACATTGCTGGCTCATATTCCATTTTTCATCCACCCACATGTCCAAGTTCTTTTCCACAGGGCTGCTTGGAATCCTTTTCACCTCCTGCTCTGTACTGACACCAGGGATTGCTCCAAAGCATATGCAGGACCTTGCATTTGGCCTTGTTGAACTTCATGAGGCTTGCACATGCTCACCTCTCCAGCCTGTTTAGGTCCCTCTGGATGGCATCCCTTCCCTCCAGAGCATCAACTGCATCACACAGTTTAGTGTCATTGGCAAACTTGCTGAGGGGGTCCCTCTCCACCTTCCACAAGAAATCCATGGCATGAGAAAGAAAAGGGGAGTGGCACATGACAGTGAGGAAAGGGACAAGGCACAGTGTATGAAGGCCACCTTAAGGGGTGCTACTCAGCATCACAGACCATGGCCAAAAGGGAGAAAAGGGCAGTGGCTCAGGTCATTGTTGACACCTGATGGAATATGAGTATGGACAAAGACAACAGCACACCTCCACTACTGGGAAAGCAGTGTGTTGGAAAGAAACCTGCACTGAGCCCATTGCTTTTGCTTTGGAAATCTCTCACCTGTGTGTAGTGTAATGGATGGATAAGCAGCAATGCATCTGAGAGCAGGATGTGGCCCAGGCTGCTGCCAGCCTTAGGAAAGTCCCTCTGAATCACTGGCTAGTGAAAGAGTTGCTGAACTCTTTAGCTTTGACCCAGCTGATTTTTAACACAGGCAGTTCACTGCTCAGTTCTTGCCCCCTGCCAAGAGATGTAGAAGAGTTGATCCTCTAAGCATGCACTGAAACCTCCTGTGGGATGGTGTGGAATGGAGACCACCACCTTAGGTGAAGTCCTGGCTTGCCAGAATACAACCTGGGTAAACCACAATGCTGATTTGAGGCTGAATGTGATGTTACTCAGAGCTCCTTAAGGGAGGTCCACAAGGGGACTGATAGTGATTTTCAGTCCATCAGCAGTTGTCTGGGAAGCATAGCAGGGAGCTCTGGTTAAGGTCCAAAGAGAGAGCTTTTGGGACAGTAATATGTGACCACCTGCCATGGAGTAGGCCAGTGGCACAGGTGGCTCTTCCCACTCCTGTGTACTTCAACTCTAAATTTGTTCCAGTGTGGATTACAGCGGAGCTGCGTGAGGCCTTTAGGCTTGTTGAAATTTCAGGAGGTGATTTCCTGGGGACCAGCAGCATGCCCTTCCCCCCCCTTAACCTCTCCTGTTACCGAGATCTGATGTGGTTACAGGGATGGGGCTGCTCAGCTTCCAGCCCAGCCAGCATGCAAGCAACCCTGAAGCAGGCAATAGCTTGCAACCCTCAGGGGCCCTCCAAAAGAATATAGTGAGGTAGCTGAGGATATTCAGCCTCAAAACGTCAGTTCATCAGCACCTGAAGTGTCTTCAGCACTACTGATGATCATTATGAGAAATTATTGCCTGTCTTTCCTGAAACAAGCTGAGAGATCCAGTGGAAATATTCTTTGCCTTAAAATGATGGCAATGTGATTTCTTAGCAGGTTGACATTCCACAGTGTCGACACGTTCTACACACTTAGGAGGAGTGATCTCAGATAAAGGTTTAAACTTCTTTTTTTCTCTTCCTTTCCTCTTTACAGGATCTGGAAGCAGCTGTGAAATGTGAATAGATTTTAACTATTAAGCCCAAGCTGCCAAGATGTTATTTCCTGTAGCTTTGACTCATGCAACTGAACAAAATTTGGATCCGAATATTGTTTTGTACTGACGATTTTTGTCTCCCTCTGCCACCCCCAGGCTCGGCTGTATTTAAAGCCAAAATACCAAGGCGTAGTCTCATGTGTGCTTGTTTTTCCTGCTGGCAAGGCACCTCATTGCAGGAAGTGCTTGTTTGGAGCGGGGTGAGTCTGAGCCCTCAAGAGCCTACCCTGGGCCCCCTGTGGTCACCCACTCACCAGGGAAAGCAGTCTGCTGTCCTCTGGTGTGGGCTGGTGCCACTCATGCCTCCCATCATGTTATATGATGAGGAGAAGAGGGCTTTCTCCAACAGAATTTATCATCCTGGGCTAAGCATCTGACCTCCAGTGAGACATGGCCCCAAATCCGTGACTGCACAGCTGGGAGGTCTAGCAAAAGTGTTCAGACTGAAAATCAGTACACACAGTTGCATTAGCAATTAATTCATGTGAGCATGTTTGATCATATTCCTGCCTGCATTAATTGTGTATTTCATTTGGCTGCTGACAGCAGCTGGTAGCAGGGAGCACACCTGGCAAATAACTGCTTTCCATACGGGGGATGGCAGGCCATAAGGTCAGCAGCCTTGCTTCCTCTGCCTCAGCATCTCCTTTCACAGCATTTGTGGCATAGCAAGGCACAAGCAATTAAAAGAAGCCTCTAGCTACATCTCATCTACTGCAGTGACACTACCATCAGCTGCAGGGTGTGTGCACAGCTAAGCTCTCTCCTGTTTGGAGGTCCTGTACAGCACCTATGCATCATTAATGTCGCCCTCACAGGAGGGTGTAATTGGTGCTTAGGCTCTTTGGTGGCTTCCTGCCCGAGGGTTCATTTCATTCTTGATGTATTATAAATGATTACAATATAGTACCTCTTAAATAAACCAAAACAACAAAGGGTAAGTATGCTGAGGAAGATTTTGCCAACATGCTGGCCTACTCTCACAAATTTAAAACTGTAGAAAGCCATCTTATGTGATTACAATGCTGTTGTCACAGAAGTCACCTTGAATAACAGTACCTCATTCAAATGTGCTGAGGGCAAAACCAGAGGGGGGGCTAGTCTTCATTTTCTGGAGACATTTAAATTAAGCATTGCAGCTAGATTCTCAGTCATGTTACCTGGCTGCTGAGGCTTTGGGGCTGCAGTGCTGGTAGGGTTGCTCTTGTTAACTGATTTACAGCTGATACTGGAAAGGGGAAAGAACCCTTCAGCTTCATGTGTAAGACTGTCAATGCGGAGCACTGTGGAGGGGAGGTCTGGGATGTCCAGGTCCTTGATGTTACCATTTCCTGTCCTGTTTCTGACCTGCAGCAATGTCACTGGAAGCCCTCCTAACCAGACAATAAAACACTAGTCACGTGGCAATTTATTTTGGAGGGGAAAGCAATGAACTAGCTGGGGAGGGGAAAGATTGCTAGTCTGCAGGAGGGAGGATGAAGGGAGATGTTTTTTCTTTCCATTGCTGCATAGGGAGTTACAGACTCCCTCTCTGTCCATTCCCTGGGCAAATGCCCATTAGAAAGTTCCTTTAAATTAGGGTGGAATGCATTTTGGTAAGAAGTTTAGTTGCTTGGTTCTGCATGATGTAAATCACTATGAGTTGCAGAAGAAAGGCAAGACTCCTCAGCAGGGTGGAGAGGAGAAGTTTGCTGCAGGTACTCACTTGGTGATTTCCACTCACTGAAGCTTGAGTACAGAAGTTTTGTTTCCAAATTCGATCCTTGAGCTGCATATAGGAGAGAGAGCACCAAAGGAAGCCATGATCGCATTCTTGAACACCAGAGGCAGTTGCTCCAGAACATGAGTGAGACACTTCTCATGCCTGTGGGGACTCAGGGGAAAAGTCATGGGCTTTAAATAGCATCACAGGAGGCCTGTGTGAGGTATCTGAGTGAGTGGCCAGCAGCTGAGGCAGCTGCACACCATGATAGACTCTGAAGACTGAGGAAGTTTAGTAAGGCAGATGTCTATGGGGGATGGACTCAACCTACCTAGCCTGGCTTGGAAACAGGAGATGAAGAGGTCCCTCCAGGCCTGTACAGTCACCCTGCCTCTGTGCCAGCTCTGAAGTATCTTTCTGGCCAAGGAGGGGAGCCAGAGAGGAGCCTCTTTATCTGATGGCATGCTCCTTTATTCTTTTCTAGCTAAACCGTAAGTAAGGAAGAAAGAAGTGTGAAGGACACAGGAACGAAATGTTGGTGCTGTCTAACAACACAGCCATGAATTCACTCCTCTCCAAGCTGCTTCAAGACTATATGGAGCAGACAAATAACTCTGCACCTTCCCAGGTCAGAAGTGCCAGCACCAACCTGGAAATCATCTACGTGTTGATGATGTTTGGCCTCTTTGGCTTCTTCACAGTAGGAGTCATGCTGACCAACATCCGCGCCAGGAGGCTGGAGGGCTCCCACGACCCCTACAACACCTACATTGCCACAGACGTTTGGCACAAGAAGGACAGGCAGTATTTTCAAGCCAAGCTCATAGAAAATTACAAGCTGTGCTGTGTCTTTGAAAACCAGCTGGCCGTGGAGCAGCCAGGCATGCAGATTCCCGAGGCAAAGTCTTCCTAGCAAAAAGGGAGAAAGGACTGCACTTTGCACAGGGAAAGCCCGACCAACACCTGATATGAACCAGGCTGCCCAGCTGCAGGCACTCATCTCAGTCAGGCTGAATAACTGATGGTGAAGCTGATGGGTTTGTGATGGCCCTGGTGCTGCCAAAGTGCCTGGCCACCAGTGCCTTGTTGCAGTCACTTTGTGATCAAGAACAGGGGACACTCAGAGGGAATATCATGGACTCATCAGCTTCACCTAATGAAAAAATCAAATGTTGGTGTTGCCAGTGTGAACATTTGCAGTAGCTCATATAAGTAAATCCAAACTGGATCAAATGCAAGCTTAACTTCCAAGTATGGTTTAGGCAACCATTTTCAAGTAAGAACAGATTCTTTAAAAAATAATAATTAAAAAAAGTACCTGAAATATTTAATTTACACTTTTGTCCAGGATAGAATAATCATTTTATAAATGGTACAATGTTTTAGGCTACCTGTTTCTTTCAGAATCATGCACCGATTTGAGATAAAATTTTAGAGTAAGATTACTTATTTAAAACAAACAAGCAAACAAAAAAACCCCAAACAACAAAACCAAACAAAAACCCCAAACAAAAACATTTCTGTGTAAAAATGTAGACTGTGGAGGAAAATATTTTAGAGACTGTCCCTAATTCCTAGCAGGTCCTTCAGTCTTTTTTGGCTATTTTTGATTTTCCTTCTCATGAATAGGGGTTGATCCTGGTAGCAGCATCCACCCTTGCACAAAGATTCAGCAGCTCATAGGGTCTATGCCAGGCAAGTGTGTAATATCACATTTAATTGTTGCACAGGACTTAATTGCTAGCCTTTGATTGGGAAGTTAATTTCTACTCTGTGAAGAGCAGTTCTGCAAAGTGCCTGATATTTAATCACCATCACAGCTTATGTCTGTGCTTAACTCAACGCCCATGAGCAGTTCCTCCAGCCCCCAAGAGCAGCTTCCCTTGGTACAGCTGTTTATCTGTTACAGTATCCAACACGAGGTCCTTGCCAGTGAGCTTTTCCTGCCCTTGACCCCCACATTCTCCCCTTCTGCTGAGCTGTGGGGGCATGGTGGCAGCTGAACTCAGATTCTGCAGCAGCAGCTATGATCCATCTCTGTTAAAAGGGAGAAATATGGCTCCCCTGGGCAGTGTGTTGCTCAAAATAGCAACCTCACCAGCCTGAAACCTGTTTTCTTCTTTGGGATCAAAGAAGCAATGGTCTGGGCAGGAGGGGTTTTTATTTCTGCTCTGCAGATACACATCCCATTCTTAGCTACTGGAGAGGAAAGAGAAGTGGGAAAGGCTTGAAAGAAAGCTGTGCAGGGCAGCTGCTTCAAATGCAAGGCGAGGGCAGATAGCTACCCAAGTATTTGGATGGGCAAGTGATACCAGTCACAGCACATCCTTTTCCCATGTATAGGTGCTTCTTTAGCACCACACTTTCTTTAAAGTTCCAGCCAAGTTTGTGTCCCCAGAATACATAAGATAATTCAAAATGCATAGTTTGTTTGTGGGGTTTTTTTTAAGATATATCTGGTGTCTACCATTGAGCTGAGGACAAGATACACATTTTCAGTGTCTTGAACAGCTTGGAAAATCTCCATCAGCTTAATTATCTGAGTCACTTTTTCCTCCAGGGGAATGTAAACTAAACTCAAGCTTTGGAAAAATGTTGTCTTCTCAGCTTGGGCACTGCTCTTTTGGGATCTCATGGTGTACTTTGTTTATTCCTTATATTTCCCTCCCACTGTGAGAGGGCAGATGCTTTTGTTTGCTGGTTCTTCAGAGACAGGCCCATGCAGCATTTCTGACTATGTTCAAACTTGTAGCAAAATCAGTCTTTAATTACATTAAAACCTTTGAACATTAAGCTTGTCGGAAGGGCTCCCTCCTGCAGCTCCTACTCAGGTGTTTTCAGGTATTTGGGGTTTAGGCACTTGCTGGTCACCTTATTTTAATAGTTCCAGTGTAGTTATTTGTGACAAGGGTAATTGTCAGCAATAGCTGGCTTCCTTTTTTTTTTTTTTTTTTTTTTTTTCCCCTAGCTCTGCCATTTTATTTATTTTAAAAAAGAGGAGAACCATTGTGCCTTAGTCATAACACCTTTCTGAGCCACCAGGCTATGAATCAGCCTTCGGTGGCAGTTGTGGACTCCCACTGTGGTCTTTCACATTACCTTTCAGCCTTGTAGTTTTCCTTTTCCACCCCTATTTTTTTCACTTTTACAAAGCAATAAAATAGGAATTACAAACCGCACTTGTGGCCTCAGATGTTTTTTTTTCTCCTAACCTGTTTCACAAGCTCACAGAAAAGCATTGATAGTACCTGGTGGGCACCCAGTCACCCGTCCCCTTTCTACACCCTATTAAGCAGGGCCAGGCCTGGGTGCTAGGATATCTCTCAATACACCTAGATCTGGAGAAATATCAAAACGTCAGGAGCAAATTCCTCACCTCAAGTAAACTCCCAGGGTTTGCAATACCCCAGGCAAGCTTGGCTCTGGAGTTTGGTGCAGCAACCCTGGCTGCACACAGCTCTCCACTGTAGTCCACACAGCACCTGCCCTAGGGGAGCCTAGGTTTTGTTGCACAGCCCCAAGATATGACACTGGGCCTGATAAAAGAGGAAGAAGAACTGTGGGGTAGAAGCCCCCCAGAAAAGAAGCGAAGGCATCAAGTTACTCCAGGAGAGGTTTAGGTTAGACATTAAGAAAAAATTCTATAACGAAAGGGTTATCAAAGACTGGAATAGGCTGCCCAGGGGAGTGGTTGAATAACGATCCCTGGATGTATTTTAAAGCTGCCTGGTGCTCAGGGACATGGTGGAGTAGTGGCCCTGTTAGATAATGGTTGGACTTGATGATCTTGAGATCTTTCCCTACCACAGTGATTCTGTGAAGGTCTTGTGCCCACTGGGAGCCCGGTGGCTCTGCACAAGGCATCACTTGGGTAACTAAGCCTCCTGGGATGCTCTGGTGATACAGATTTTTTTAAGGCTAGGAAGGATCATTCTGATCACAGGAGAGGTAGGAGTACATATGATGAAATCTTAGGGGTTCAGGTCAGCCAAGACTCTCTTCATGCACTACTTGAAAAAGGTTCTGAAATCCCTTTCTATACAGCTCTGGATTATGTAAGAACAGTTTTGGAGATGTAAAGCGAGAGCCAAGCTGCAGTCTGCACTGCTGTGCATCCTCCTAGGCTTATAAACACAGCTCCCACTTCCTCTGTCATTACCACTGAGTCATGGAGGAGAGCTGACACGGGACCCATCTCTGACTTCAGCTAATAGGAGAAAGAGCATTCACTGGCCAAGGAGTGCCTGGAAATGTGTGATTAGTTCGCTCACTCATCATCTTTGCCACAGACCAAAGACAGATAACAAACCTGTCATATAATTAACAAAACACAGAGCTCACGATTTCCAGTTTCCTGCTTGTTGGGAAGACTGAAGAATCTGAAACTCATTAGGCAGGTGTTGCACTTTCTTTGGCCCAAACTTTAAAATTCTCGTGCTCAGGAGACACAAAATAGTCAGGGAGATTGTCAGAGGTTTATTTTTCTCTTGCCTCCAATAGCTAAAGTCCCTATCTTCATCACCTGTGGCTTATTCTGTTTGGTAGCCTTGTTGTTTGTTGGCCTAACGAGCATAACTCCAGGCACAGATATTGCTCTCTGGCTACTTACAATTTTTTATAATAGAAATTGTATGACATAGAAACACCAGCATAACAGAGAAATGGCATTTTGAATTTAAGCCCTACACGGTTAACAGCAATGTGATGGTAATTCACAAAGGTCTCAAGCAAAATCAAAGGCCAGTATAGCAGCTTCTCTCCTGTATATATTTTGAGAAGTTCTGTTTTGCACAGTTTTGTGTACAAAGCCATACTAATAAAACATTTATGAATAACGAAGGTGCAGCACAATGAGGACAAGATTCTGTGTCATATCTCTTGGAGAGGAAAGTCAGTCCTTATGCCTTGGGCAAAGAAGCCCCAGGGCAGTTTCTGACTAGGTTATGTGGACACTAACTCATGGAAAAATGAAGTCTCCCTCTTCTCCCCTTTCCTGCCTGCCCTAGAAACATCTCTGGGTTGTCCAGACTCTGGAAACTCTGCTGCAGCACCCCTCTCTCCCCTTCCCCCCAATCTAAAACATGTCTCCTTGGATCATGCCTGCAAAGCTGTTGCAAGAACACCATCTGCAATACCTCTCTCGGAGACTTCCCCAGCCACACATGGAGCATGCAGCAGTGTGCAACTGCTGTTTTCTGGCAGCATGCAGTCCTTTGAGAGAATGGGAGTATATCTACCAGAGGATAGGTCTGTGTGAGCTCACACAGAGAGTGTATGGGTGGACCAAGCTCAGATTTAAGATGGCCAGATGCCAACTCTAGCTATAAGAAGCATGGGTACAGTGCTGGGGTTAAGACCAGTATGCCCTAAGCAGTGACTTAGAAGTGGTTTATATCCAGGCAGCACAGAGCACAGAGAAGCAAGTCTGTGCCAATCTGTAGTCACTCTACGACCTTCCCATAGGAAGCCCAAACTGAGAGCTTATACTTTTTCTTCACTGCAAAACCTTCCTTCCCCTCTCACTAACCTAGAGAGCTTCAGGCCCTGCTTCATATTTCCCATCTCATGGAGAAGTTGCATCTGCAGCAGCTGGCTTTTCATTACACCCAGCAGAAATCCTTAGAGCTGCAGGTACAGGAGATCAATTCCCTAGCACTAAGTAGTCCATCTGGAAAATACTTTACAGCCAAAGGCAGGCTGAGTGTGCAAGTCTAAGTTGAGTTCCTCCTCTCCTCACTTTATGGTTATCAGTGTTATCTTTATATGCAGTTGGTTGGATCAGACCTGCTACACCGGGAAACGTGCACAAAGACAAGCGGAAGGAAACCGATAAAAATAGAAGATATGAGCAATCAGAGGCAAGCAGAACATTCTTTACAGCTGATAACTGGAATTATCTTATGTAATATTTCTATGGCATCCTGTTTCATTTTTACACGTTGTTATCACTATGCCAAACTCACTCCCTAATCTCCTTATCCAGCTGGAGCCATCAGCTACGCATGTGAAACCTCCACGAAGCCTTTCTCAAGAAATTGCTCAGGGGACCAGCACAAATGTGATTGCTTGGTAGAGGAGGTTGTGAAAGGTCACACCATGTTCCACTGGTGAAGTGGGCAGGAGGCTACTCCCTGAGACTAGAGTTGTCTGCACAGCTGGCTTGGTGCAGACGTTCAAGCAGAGAAACAATCCCAGTCAGCCACCTTCAAATTACAAGAAACAAAGTCCAGACCATGCCAAAATAGGTGAGCAAAGTCATTAATTCTTTGTAGTTCTAGGGTAGGGCTTGCAAGGATGATTGTTTCTAGAGCCAGCGTTCACCTGCACCCCTAAATGTTCTTCAGATCAAAGAAAAGGGAAGATAAATAGTGATGGAAAATAACATGGATACTAAATCCAGAAGTGAACATTGAGACCATCAGATCTGATTTAGCAGAAGAAAGGCCAAAGACTCTAATGCAATCCTTTCTCCAGACAGCCCTAGGCTTCTGGTATGGGCTACAGTGCATTATTTTCAGAGGGGCTCGGGCTTGCCAAAATTATTTCTCCATTCAATTCACAAAATCCACACACTAGACCAGGAGCCACCAACCTTCCAAGACCAAGAGCCAAGCATAATAAAATGTAACACCTTAATGTGAGAGCACTTGCTCCAAAAAGTACTTAATTCAGTATTGTCTGATGAGTGTGATAGCAATTTTACAACAGTTATACCACACAACCTAAGCCACAGCTGACCTTTGCAGAAACGCAGTTTGACTTTGACTAGAGTCTTGTGAATGGATTCTCAGTATATGATAGTTCTGATTTTGTTTCTAGATGTGGTAGCTTTCATACCTTCATACAAGAAAAACACAGTTCAATGGCCCAGCTAGATGCATTCATTCTGATTTAATCTCAAAGACCAGGGATTGATCAGGGGCTGCTCTTCAGCACAGCACATTCACCTGCTGGAGGGGTACTGCTCACTTGGCACAGCCTCATCAGCAGTATATCTCCAGGCTTCCTTCCAAATCGCAACCTTTGGCCTTTGGATCTCCCTCTGCACCCTCCCCCTGATCCACAGGTCCTTGCTTGGCAGAAAGAAGCTTAACCCCTCTGCCTCAATCAACTGGGCCATATCAGTGGGTGATCTAACCCATTGTTTCCAAAGTCTGAGCTCTAATTTCCTTTTTCCTTGTGACCTCCAGCTTCGAGTGGCAGGTAATTTGTCAGAGGAGCAGTTGATTCAACAGCTGTTATGGTTCACTGTTGTGCACATAAGCCTTAAGCCTGTGATCTTTATTCAGACCCATGGCAACAGCAGGCTTACAGACCTCCAATCTGATGGGACGTTTTTGCCCTGGCAATATTTTCTCAAGTCTTTATTATCAGCCTCCCAACTAACAATGCAAAACAAATCTGGGAAAAGAGTGCAAACAATAATCTCATACCAACTCTGCACCTGCAGGCAAGATCCCTTCTCCAGGCTGCTCGAGCCAAGCTTGCCCCAGAGGTGCCTCTGCACCTGGCTCTGCAGCTTCATTCCCAGCAGCCCAATTCACAGTGACTCAGAGACCCTGAGCTGCATGCAGAGAGCAGAGTAAAACACCAAACCCTCCCCATGCTTCTATTTGATTTTGACCTTAATATGCAAGAGTTATGGTGTAGAAAACACACTCGTCAGTCAGGCACCTTCTGCCAACCAGGAAGCCAATGGTGGGACAAACACCTAAAATTAACCTTCTGCTCTGTGTTGATTTATTTTCTTCCCACATTAAAAAAAAAAAAAAAGAGAGAGAGAGAAAGCATGAGATATCCCTCTCTCTCTTAACAGCAGCAGCCCTATAATCATTCCATCCAAATCCTGACCTTGACAAAGGGGTTGTAACAGAATAAAATACAGTTTGAATAAAAGTAGGCAGACAAGAAACACACTAGTTCATGCTAATCCAAATTCCCAGTGGCTAGCTCACTGCAGAATACAGCCAATAAAGACAGGATCTTCTTTGTTTACAACAAATTATTTAATCCAATGTGTGCATGTTAAACAGTCTCTTCTGGATCTCCTTACGTGTATGCTCTTCCTTATTTCTGCTCACAGAAGTCACAGAGATGCAGAAACTGCCAGGCTTTTTGAAGGTATCTCAAGGGCAAACTATCCCAGCTCAGATTTGTGCCCTATTTTTCTCTCATTTTCCATGTCCCTCCAGGGGAACCTGACTATGACCACCCTGGTTATGTGGAGCAGCTCTTCTCCCTGGAGATCCCCCTGACTAAGCCTGGGCAGGAGAAAAGGCAATGATAATGTCTCTGCTGATGGCAGTGCTGTCATTGTCAAGTGGCAATGGGATCTCACACTGATTTGGATTCATCAGGGTCAAAAAAAATAGCATCACCCTAGAGTATAGGGCATCATTGCATCCCAGTGTGTGGCCTGTGAGTGGAACAAATTGGTCTGGTCTGAAGAACGGTGTTATATCATGTAAACCAATGTCCTGTGATCTGGTAGAGTGGCAGTTTTAGGCTGATGCCTAGGAAATTTTCTACAGATTTTGACTAGAAAGTCGTAGAATGTAAATAAATTACCATGGGATGCAAAAGAAAAATAATGATAAGGTCGAAATCATAGAATCAGAATCATAGAATCAGTCAGGGTTGGAAGGGACCACAAGGATCATCTAGTTCCAACCCCCCTGCCATGGGCAGGGACACCTCACACTACATCAGGCTGGCCAGAGCCTCATCCAGCCTGGCCTTAAAATGATCCCATTGGTCTGATAACTGACATAAAGTTAGATGTATAAACTAACTCTCTTGGCTTCTTCACTCTAGCAGATACTAGCTGGTGGCTTTTGCTTGACTATTGCTGACCTTGGCTATGTTTCTTTGTTGTGGCTAAGCACTAACAAGCTACTCTCTGCTTTTCTCTTTCTCTTTTCCCTTGTACAGGGGGGGCAGAGAAGAGGAAGCTATTGGTAACCCCCTGCTTTTGTCCAGGGGGGTTCTTGTGTTGTTTATAAATTGTAAATGCATGTAAATGTATATTTTGTACATATTCATTGCATTTCATATTTCTAGATTTTTAGTTTTGCTTGTAAATATAGCTTCGTTTGATTCCATCCCACTGAGCTAGTCTGACAATTTTATTCTGGGGAGTAATCCTCTCAAATTAGTTAGTTGGGGGGTAATTTCAACCCACCACAGGTAGCAAGAAAAAAAACCAACAATGAGCAAAACTAACTTGCCATGCTGTGTATTTGGCATTTTGGGGCACAGCATGTGGAATCAAAGGCATGACTGCAGAAACAGCAAAGGTAATTGTCAGGCAAGTTAAATGGCAATGAATCCATTCAGTAGCTGCTCACAGGGACCAGCAGCCATGGCAAAACCCCACACCTGCTTCCTAGCTCTCTCACTAAGATACAAAGGACCCAGGGTAAGAGGGGCATCACAATCATGATGATAGTGGCTTTGCCTTCCTTTTTTCCTTCCTTCCTCCTTCCCTCCCTCCCTCCCTCTCTCCCTCCCTCCCTCCCTTCCTTCCTCCCTCCCTCCCTTCCTCCCTCCCTCCCTCCCTTCCTTCCTTCCTTCCTTCCTCCCTCCCTTCCTTCCTTCCTTCCTTCCTTCCTTCCTTCCTTCTTTCCTTCCTTCCTTCCTTCCTTCCTTCCTTCCTTCCTTCCTTCCTTCCTTCCTTCCTTCCTTCCTTCCTTCCTTCCTTCCTTCCTTCCTTCCTTCCTTCCTTCCTTCCTTCCTTCCTTCCTTCCTTCCTTCTTTCCTTCCTCCCTCCCTTCCTTCCTTCCTTCCTCCCTTCCTTCCTTCCTTCCTTCCTTCCTTCCTTCCTTCCTTCCTTCCTTCCTTCCTTCCTTCCTCCCTTCCTTCCTTCCTTCCTTCCTTCCTTCCGTCCTTCCTTCCTTCCTTCCTTCCTTCCTTCCTTCCTTCCTTCCTTCCTTCCTTCCTTCCTTCCTTCCTTCCTTCCTTCCTCCCTCCGTCCCTCCCTCCCTTCCTTCCTTCCTTCCTGCCTTCCTTCCTGCCTTCCTTCCTTCCTTCCTTCCTTCCTGCCTTCCTTCCTTCCTGCCTTCCTTCCTGCATTCCTTCCTCCCTCCCTGCCTTCCCTTCTGCTGCTTCCTTCCTCTTTCCTCACCAACATTCTGCATTGGGAAATGACATGGGCAGTGCAATACCCTGCATCTGGGCTCTCCTCTTTGTTTATCCACAGGAGCAGGTGGTACTTTTGGAGATTTGTAGAGAATTGAGTAGTCTGTGAAATTTTAGAAAAGGAGAAAAGGAATATTGTGACCTGATGTGTTTATCAGATGGGTTTGTGGCCTTGTTCCACATCACAGATTCTTTTCAATGAGGAGGGCAAGCCTGCACCTCCTGCAGGGATCAGACTTAGGGTATACAAGTTGGTGGCCAGCAGCATGGGACATACCTCTGGCCTGCTCTGAGAAAACATGTTAAAGGCCAGTGCAGTTGGTTCAGACTGACACATTTCATCTGGAAATCTTCAGGGGAAGGGGAAGAGGAAGCAGGCAATTACAGTGACAGCGACAAGATGGGGCAACCTGTCAAACTGCCTGGGCCTATGCTGTCAGGTGTGACCATACCCAGGCGCCTCCCTACATCATGACTCTACACAAAGGCTCCTCCTCTGCTGACAACTCTTTCTGAAACATTTTGGGCAGATCCCAGACATCTGTTCCCAGCTGCCCAGTCTATGGTTTTATAAATGTCCAGCCCAAGGTCAGTGTCTGAGAAGCTCATTACAGTGATGATCCAGAAATAATACCCTGAAGGGTAACCACCCTCTCGCAGCTGCATCTCTGCCACTGGCTGCAGTCACAGGGCAACAAACAAAAGTTCTCCAATGTTGTTAGCCCTCTCTGTGCCCTTCTCTTCCACCTGCTTCGATGGCTCACTGCAATCAGGAGAGAAACATGGGAGAGAAAAAAAGTCTCTGTGAAGTTTCGTCACAGGTTATGCCAGTCCTCAGTGTCCCACTGTGCTTGGTTTTCCTGCTCACATTCTCCTCTGGGGACAGCACCTCTCGTCCTCTGATGTCAACAGCAGACACTGCTGCAGGCTGGCTCAGATTGTCCCAGGGTGATGTTGTCGTCTGCCAGAGCTCTTTAATGTGTAGCCTCTGGTGGAAACAGGATGTGAAGCACAGGATGGGAGTGGCAATGGCTTTTACGGCTGTCCTGGAGGTGATACTACTGGAATTGTATTACCATATGTTTGGACAGGAGCCAAAAACGTGAACATCAGACAACAATAAATAAATAAATTTGCTTCACAGATACAATTAAAGGACAATACCCAGAATTTCAGTAGGTGAGTCACAAGCAGCAAAACCTGGATATGGCTCTTGGACAACCAGCTCCTGAAGTGGTTACATCTGCACAGAGCCCACACGTGAGATAAATTAAGTGAGGAAGCACAGCTGAGCCTACAGTGCTTAGCAAATCTTTTGTATGAAGTGCATTCTGTTGCAAGAGGACAGGTTCTGGCAGTGCTGGCTGCCACAGATGCCTCCAGTAATGTGGGGTTACAGCAGCAGTCAGGGAGCATTAGAAAATGAAATTTCCTGGCAAAGGGAGAGTCTGAGTATGACAGAAGAGCAGCAAAAGCTGTGGAGGTCTGCTTCAATGGAGTACTGAGAAAGCTAAATGCATTCAGAAGGATCAGCAAACAATGGTGGAAAAGCTAGGAAAAAAGGAAGGAAGGAAGGAAGAAACAAAGAGCCTCAACTTAACTGCCTGAAATTTTTACCATCAGAATCATTTGCAATACAATGCCTAATAACAGAGTTTTTTGCCATCTGACTCACACTGCATATCTCACAGAAGGCAGATCTTTCACTTGATGTATTCAATGTACAAGTAGCTCTTCAGTGTTCTCTCCTGAGAACTGAGGAGGAATGTTGGGAATGTAGGAAAAAACAAGGAGGAGTGAGTCACATGATTGCAGTGCAGTGCATGGGCATGGAGCAGAGACCCTTGAGCTGATGTGCCAGCACCATGCTCCTTCCACTGAGCCCCAGTGTACAACCAGGGCTGCGGCGGTATTTTGCAGAAATACAAAAGGATTCAGGCAAGCTTTTCCCTAAACCTTGGGGATAGAGAGAGAGAAACAGGTCACCAGATAATCAGGACTAGCCCAAGGCCTGCTATTGCAACAGCAAAATGAAAGCTCCAGGTCATTTTCAGCCCTGGAAGCTTGGGCACTGTGGTTTGTGACACGGTCTGACCTACACGAAAGGCAACGTGCACTGCCTTGCACTGGGGACAATACCTGCAGCCCTCACCCTCAGCCACCATGAGTGAGTGCTCCTTCTTAACCTCTTCTAGGAAGCCAAGGTGACTCAGCCACCACCACGAGGAAACTGGCAGAATGACACAGAGGATTATTGCCCTGCCCAATCAGGGTCCTAGGAACAAGTTTTCCACATAAAATACCTCAGTACTCTAGCAAATCCTCCTCAGTTCTTGCATAACTCTCTGCGAATTCAACGCATTTCTCTCCCAGTGCTGGTCCTTCCAGTTGCCTGCAGAGCACCCTAACCCTAATGCCAGTCTCCTGGGTACTGTGCACCTGCCTCATGGGCAAGCAAAGCCTGCCTCTGAGCCACCTTGGGGCTCTTCAGCCAACAGCAACTCCTAGGAGGATTGCTGGGGAAGGGGCACCCCACAGCATCCCTGTCTTGGGTATGGTTCATTCCTGAAAGAAATGCCTGTCAGGGCATGACCTAGATTTTTTTTTTTTTTTTTTGGTGGAGTCACAGTGCTAGCATGCAAGGAACCACCTGGGGTTGAGGTCCTGACTACCCCACTGTCCCCAGTGACCAGTGTGGTCTGTTTGCAGGACTTGGCCATGCGAGGAATGCTTCGTCGATCATCTTAGATCCAGACATTCCTTCATCCCACTTCCTCCATAGCAGGCAGGTCACTCTGGCTTAACAGGAAATATCACTTGAAGACATGATCCACCTTATATCCCATGGGGGTGAGAGCATGGAAAACAAGCTAGCATGCTGCAGAGGAAAGTGTGCTTGGGAAATGCTTCAAGTCTGAAGCTCTTCTGGGCTTGTCCAGGCACTTCAGTAGCATGATGATTCCTCCATTCTGGCTCACTCTAACCCCTAGGAGTTTAAAGACCTCTGCCTGTTTTGGTCATGTCCTGCATATACTTCCAGGTGTCCTTGGTCCTGGAAGAGGGGAATCATGAAGATCCTTTCAATTCCCCTCCAGGGTTTTGATTCTCACTACACAGTTGGCAACACTCTAAAATCCAACATTTGTACAAAAATATGACTAAAATAGCCTTGCTGATGAGTATTGCTTCCTTATTCCAGGGTTCATATGCCTTTACTGAAAGGCTGTCAGAATTACCCTTTCTGGCCCTGCTTTTATGTTCGTGCTCCAAACCCACTCCTTCATCCTTCATTCCCTTTTAAAAGAAAGGTGTTACCTGGCACCACCACTGACTTCCAGGGCTGTGGGTGGAGGAAGGAAGCTGTCACCATTAGGCAGGTGCTGAGTGCTTGTTCCTGGTCAAGGGACATGGTTGTAGCTACATGCCTTTCTCTGTCCACACTGCAATGGGATACAGTCCTGTGATGTACCTCCATAATTTCTGTCACCCCACTTAGCTCCATCTCCTGACCCCTTACCACTCCCCCTTCCTCGCCCCTCTTCCCACTTCTTTCCCCAAACCCTAGATCCTAGTTTTCATTGTTGGGAATGGTATCTGGATGTTTTCTCTGGGTGACCTGGGTTCTTTGCTGGCCTGCCTTGGAAAGACAAATAGGAATCCTACATGCTTTGCCTTGGTATGACTGAGGGGTGAGTCCATCTCACAGTGTTTTTATAGTCCTCACGTTAGATGCTGATGCTAATCACGCTCATTAGCAAGCAAGCTTGGGGGCATGTTGTGCTGAAAGACAGACTCACCATCCTTCAGGGCTATCTATCTCTCCACACTGAGCAGGGAAGTTCCCCACAGTCTCCCAGGCAGTGAAACAAATCCCACCTTCAGTGTATGCTTGTGTTGCTTATAGTCCAGTGTTGTGCAGGTGATCGGATGGCCATCATCAAAAGGGGTTTTTCATCAGTGTTTTTACTTTAACACTTGATTTTATTTTGAAGAAAAAAGACCAACAAATCTAGGGAAGAGGTATGAAAACAGGTGTGTTTTCCAGCTCCACACTCCAGGTTGGCAGAGGGGTGGGGAGGGGAGCTGCAAAGGAGCTATGTAGGGCAAAAGGGCAAAGTGTGAGGCTCACCTTTCCCTAGCCCTGACCACACTTCCTCCAAGACTGGAAACAAGACAGTAACTTCGGTGTAGCCCTGGTTCTGACCTGACTAGCGCTGCAGGGAAGCCAGTGAATGAGCCATGCTACAGGGCTGTGCTAACCCTGCCACGCTGCTCCCCAGCTCTTCCTGGCACCTCCACCTGGGTATGCATCGTGCCCTGCCAGCTCATTCAGCCCAAGTCTCTGGCTCTACCTGGTCCAAGACCAGGCAGACAGGCCTGATGATGTTTCATGCTATCTGCTGGGGTTTTGGCTGTTAGAGGGCCTGTTACTTTAGACCAGTAATACTCTTAGCATCACATTTTGCTCTGAGAGCAGGGGGTTAGCTGCAAAACAGCTCTGGCAGTCTGGTGCAGTGGGGGTTACGCACAAATGGGGGAAAGGATGTGAGGGAGTTCACCCAACCTCTCTTTCCCCTCTGTCTTGCTGTCTAGGAGCCCTCAGGTCTCCTTTCCTCCAGCCAGTAGCTTCCCACTTGGGATTTCTTCCTAATTATGCACTTGTTAGCCAAACGTGCAGCTCACCTAATAAGCTGCTGGTACTGTCAAAGGACTGTGTGTTATCCAGCAAAGATTAGACATGAAAAAAATGAGTGGTTTGAACTGAGTCCCACAGGAAGATTTATGAATCTGTCTGACTGTGATTTAATAGCAATAGTTCTGCTACTTCCTGAAGGCAGACATACCCTGCTGCTGTGGGGCCCTGCTTACCCTTGCCTTTAACAGTCCTCCTCCCTCCTGCTTTCCACAGAAGGAAAACCAGCTGTCTTTAACATGAGCTCTCCCCCTCCCTCAGCTGCCTTCACTTGTTCTGGTTGCACAAAGTAACCCAGCAGTTGTCTGTGGCTCCCATGGCAAAGTCCAAGTTAAATTAGAGATGTTGCAAGCCACAAGATGGTGTTAGGTGTTGATCTTGAAAGGGGACTTGTCCATGAAGGGGTGTAACTCATGTTGTTTTGCCATGGAGAGGGTGTATGAATGGAGTAAAACACCCATGCCCAGCTGGCAAAACAGGATATAAGAGTTTGGGGCAGGAGAATACAAGATGAAAGATAGTGAGGTTGCTTCATCCAGCATCCTCTTTCTTATTCCTGGCTACTTTCTTTCCCCAGGAGGGTAAAGCATGATGAGCAGGGATGTAGGTGCACACTGAACAAGAAGCACAGCAACATGGCCTCTTTTCTGTGGCGTGAGGAGGTTGCTGGGGGCCACTAGGACACTTTTCTTTCTTATTTCTGAGTGCCTCTAACTTTAAAAATGACAGATCTATGATGAATAAACCAAATCACCCCAGGCCCACAATCTGCTCTTACAAGGGTTGTGTCTAGCAGGAAGCACCCTCCCAGAGAAGCCTTTTTGGTTTATTTTGCCCAGTATTCAGGCAACTGAGTCTTCATCCATGCTGATCTCACCCCCTGCAAGACAAGAGAACAGATAGGGCCACTTGTCTGGAGCACCCCTGCAGCAGGAGACTCACAGCCCATCGTAACCTGTTACCACATTGCTTTGCTGACACTCCCTCATACATAATGTGCCTGTGATTACTTGCTAGAGGCAAGAAGCAGAGGCCACTCCTCTCCTATGCTCCTTAAATAGTTAAATGCAGTGGTCAGCTAGGATCAAGCTGGAAGAGTTGCTGCTGCCAGGACAGAGGCAGGCCTGCATGTAAGTAAGCTTTTTGATAGGTACAACATTTCACAGTTGTTGTTATGGTGCCTGGGGTGTCTGCAGTTTCCTTCATATAGGGGTAAGTAGGCACTGGTCTAAATTTTAATTTCAGTTTTGTCTGTTATTTTTGGTTACATTTACTGCTTCATGTATATTTTTTTTTCCCCTTATGTGCTCTGCTCAAAAATCAGCTCTGTTTAACCCTCAAACTACTAATCAGTTCTTTAAAAACTAGCTAGATATGGCATTACAGATGTGGTTTCATGGGTACTTTCGTATTTAAACAGATGTTTGTGTTTGTAAGGAAGAGGATTTATGCACACATCTGTGTATGCATGGATTTATGCTTACTTATGAGAGAGTAGTGGCGTATACCTCTGGTTGATGTGTGTGGAACACATCACACAGATAGAAAATGGTGAGAATGGAAAACCAATCACAGGTTCATAGAACTGTGGTGGTTGGAAAAGACCTCTAGGGATGAGTTCCACCATCAGCCTAACACCACCATGGATGTTAAACCATGTCCTGAAAAGCCATCCTTAGGTTGTGGATAAACAGTAGAGAGGGGAGTTGGTAGAAGGAGGATGAGCCCTATCATGGGGGGAAAAAAAGGCTAATTTCTAACCTGTGTATTTAATATGGTGATGGGGTAAAAGTATCAATAGAGGTGTTTGAAGCTTGGAAGGAGTGCTAATGTGGCATCCCAGTATCTTCCCAGCATTGTCTGCAGGTGGGAGGGAGGGAGAGTGTGCACACAGACTAATGTCACACAGCTTTTTTTTTGTCCAAAACCTGTTGTCTCTCCCCCAGAGACCTGGTGTGGCACAACAGCAGCCATTTATGCCACGACAAGGCAGATCCTACCCTAGAGGGCTTCATTCTCATTTTGGGGGTGAATGCTCAGGTTCTGCCTTTCAGTGCCTGATCCCCACAGCCTGCTGGTTAAAAAATCCCCAGTGTTCTGTGTGAACAAGGAGAATTAGGCAGCTGTTACAGTTAGTGGATGATAACTGTCTTGCTCAACCCTCTCATTATTGTTTTTGAGGATTGGTACCTGCTGTGTTGGTTTTGTGTTGTGCTTTGTATGGGAGAGAAAACGGTTAGAAAAACATAAATACATGTTTTCTCCCCCAAAATATTTTCTGTACAGACAGCATATTAATGTAGAGAAGCAGCACATGGCTCAGCAATACCCACACATGGGGATATTCTAAGTGCTAGGCCAACATTTAACTAGTTTCACTGTTCTAGAGCAGAAAATAATGTATTCCTTAGAAAGCAGTGCCTGAGGGACTGCATGCCAGAACTGTGCTTTTGTATTCAATTAAAACCAAAACCCAACAATTTGTACACATCACCAAAGGACCAGCCCCAGTCCAGCAGTGGCAGGAGTCAGGAAGCTCATGGCAAGAGGCTCCAAACGGCAATCTGAAGCTGGAGATCATCTTCTCAAACATTAGAAGGACAGCCCATCCGGCCACTGCCTGTCTCTGAGGGTATGAAGAAGAGCTTGAGGTGACCATAAAGCAATGCAATGAGTGCAGAAAAGTCTCTCAACAAAATGCAGGCTGCAGTAGGCACTAGAAGTAACGAACACGGATTAAAGCTCAGCTTCGTTGTCATGCTGTAGCAAGTGAGCACCGTTGTGGCAGCTGGCTACAGGATGGTCTGGGGGTGAGCAGAGTGTGGGTTGTGTTTTCTTTGCAGTGGGATTGCAGAAAGTTAGGAACTCCATCTATCAAGAAAAGACCACTGGTATATCTCTCAACTTTTGGCATCAGCCACAAATCCCAAAGGAGCCAGTATAGCACAACAGGCTGGAGAGGCCATAGGAGGGACATAGGAGGTTTGGGAGCAACAGAGAAAATATTATCAGAAATCAATTTAATTTCAGCAAAACTTTTTCAGACTAAAATTTCATCTAGTGTTCAGCCAAGGTATATTACTTTTTTTTTTTTCTTTCACATTTTGCCCTCTGAAAGGGGAACAGCAAGACAGATTTCACTTCTCCAGTGTATTGGTATCACTGACTTCTGCAGCCAAGCAGATGGAGCCACATTGGGCCAGGGAAGAGTTTTGTAATCTATAGACAGTTTACTTGTATCTGGGTTGGAATCTGGAAGGAATCTTTCTGTTTTTCTGGACAGACCACAAAATCCTGCTTAGTTAAAAGCTATATTCTACCTGAGCCCTGTGGTCCCACATTCCCACTGTTGCTGCATTTCACTATATTCCCCTGGTACAGCTCCCATGCAGCAGCTGTAAACCTCAGCATGCCTCTACAGATGTGTCCCACGTAATCCCTGCACTAGACTCACACAGCCACCCGCCGTGGTTATTTGGCTATTAATAGATTCCAGTCAGACCAGTCACAACCCAGCCAGCAGGGTAAACAAATTCATTAAAAGGTAATAGTTGCAAGAAGGAGGAAACCTAACCAGGAATAGCTAACCTTAATCATCCAGGATGTTCAGGCAATTTCAGACACCCAGCTGGCACTTCAGTGGTCTGGTGAGGGTTCATCCTAGCTGGACCAGAGAGGAAATGCCTGACTTCCCTGAGTCAGGAGTAGTGAACACCCCAGTGTGAGGCATGAGGAGGGAAGAGAAAATATCTCCTGCCACCAGTGCCTGCAAGCAGGATGAGAACAGGAAGGAGGCTACCAGCTGGGGATACTGACTGCCCTGACCTGAGGATACTGACTGCCCTGACCTGGGGTTCAAGGCACCATCTTTTCCAAGGGTAGCCCTCATTTTGACATTGCCAAGTGTCAGTGGAGTAACTGGCAGGCAGAGCTGCTCTAGGGGAGCTTTCCTGAGTCTTCATCTGAAATTTTCCAGAGTTTTTCGTTCTGTTATTCATACCTAGCTCTTTAAATGGTTTTGTGTATAAGATTCCAGGGAAAGGTCGAAGCCTCAGGTACTGTAAATCACTAGGGCTCTTGCTGCAGTATGTTGAGTTGTAGCCTCAGTTTGCACAGACCTTCTGCAACAGGAGAGCTACACAGGTTAATTAGCACTGGCTGAAAAGCAAGGAAAAGTACAAGGGAAGTCAATGACTTTAAATTAGCTAAAAGTTCCACATTTGGGATGAAACTCTTGGATTCCAGTTCTAGCTGGGTAAGACATCATGGGCAGATTTGCACAAAGCTTTTCTCAGATTATCACATACTTCCCAAAGAAGGGGATTTCAGAGAACAAAAACTGCACGCAGATTTGTATCAAAACTGGAAAATTGTTGCTGCCAAAAGAAAAAGCTAAATTTTTGGCTGTGAGATTGGGAGACAAGAGTCAAAGCTTTTTATTTTGAGAGTTTTCAGAATGGAAGGATTTTGTGGTTTGCTTAGAGGCAACGATTTAAGTTTCTCTTGTGCTAAAAATGACTTGGGGGGGAAAAAATCACAACGAAAAGTAAGACAACCTCAAGAAACATAGTTTGGCAGAAATTATTTCTCTCACATTTCCACCTCAGCAAGATAACAAACTTACATCAGTTCAAATTAATTTCGATCCTTCCTACAACTTATTTTCAATTCAGCAGGTTTTACCACGGATGATTTAGAGAGAACAGTCCTTCCCCTCAGGAGACAGGACTATAGTACCAGTATTGCTCTTCTCTCCCTTTGGAGGTGTTTATTGTCTGAATTACACTGATACCTAAGAATGACTTATCCTGTTTCCACTGAGATTGTTGCTGGAATTGGCAGTGTTGTTCCCATGTCCCTGTCCTGACAGCACATCACCAGCAAAACAAAGTCAGCCCAGGGGAGCAGAACATGCCCAAGCATGCACATGCATATCTTTCATGCAGAGAGCAACAGCTTTTGATCCTCTGAATTCTTGTGCTAACTTACCATTGACTTCCACCTCAGCTCTCTGTGTGTAAGATGTGCAGCTAGAGGATAGCCAAGTGCAGTTAGCTACACAGCAGAGAGGAAACACTGTGAAGAACCTGAGCCAGAAGAAACTATGAAGAGAGACTGAGATCCCTGGGGCTGTTTAGTCTTGAGAGGGGATCTGATCAATGTCTATAAATATCTGTGGGGTGGGTGTCAAGTGGATGGGGCCAGGCTCACAGTAATGAGACAAGGTGCTTCACAGTAAGAAGACAAGGAACAATGGGCATAGAAGATTTCACCTCAACATGAGGAGAAACATCTTTACAGTGAGGGTGACAGAGCACTGGAACAGGCTGCCCAGAGGCGCTGTGGAGTCTCCTTCTCTGGAGACTTTCAAAAGCCACCTGGATGCATTCCTGTGTGGACTACCCTAAATGATCCTGCTTTGGCAGGGGGGGTTGGACTGGATGATCTTTTGAGGTCCCTTCCAGCCTTTGATATACTGTCATACTGTGAAACTAAAGGATGGGTGTGTGCTAACCAGCTAAATTGGTTCTTCTGTTCTGCTTTGTTTTGCTTAGCTTTTGCAGCAGGACTGGAGGTATAAGATGGCTCTCAGCAACCACACGAACAGCAGCTCAGTCATGCCCAATTTACTCCACATGTATGTAGAACAAAAGAAGACTCTTCGATTCAATAATTACAGCAACCCAGCCTTGGAGATACAAGAAGAAATAATGGCCTCGTTTTACATTCTTATCATTGTTGGGTTTTTTGGCTTTCTTCTCTTTGTCATGATGCTCAGCAATATTGTTTCCAGCAAGCCTGAGAACTACATTGACTATCTCTATTCTGGGAAACTTAACCCACAGAGAAGCAAAGTGGAGCTTCCAGGAAAGGAGATCAAAGATACTTTCCTCATTATCAACAGCACTGCCTTACTGGAGCTGCAAAGGCAGGAGGGCAAAAGCAACCTTGGGACTGAGGCACCGAGTACAGATGCAGTCCTGAAGAATGTATGAAAATGGTTTCTTTCAATTATCATTCCATTGTGCATATGGACCCTAAACAGGGCTGCTTTCTGTTCATGAAAGCAAGGAATGAGGACCAGCCAGGACAGATGCACTCTGGTCTTGTGCAAGCTTTCCACGTGCAGTTGTGAAGGTACCTGAGTGCAACCTGCATTATTTCAGCCCCAGGCCTTTGGAGAAGAGGCTGGAAATCAAGTCCTTGCTAGCCCACCTCTTTCATGGCTGATTCTATCGTATGTTTTTATGGCTTGCCTCTCAGGGGAATGGAATTCCTTCCTTTGCATGCTGATGCTTCAAGCGGGGCCAGTACAATTCCAGCTGGAGCACAGTTGTTGTGCCTGTCTGGTGCTGTTATTTATTCATTTATTTATTTGGGGCATCAGAGCTGCCAGAAAAGCCATTCTACAAGCAAAAACAGATGCTGCAGCCTCTGTGTCCACCTTCATTGTTGGTGGAGACAAGCTGACCCACGTCCAACCCTTCTGGAAAGAAGGTTATTTCAAGGGTGTAGAGGCACATGTCAGACTTGAACCTCTTTGCTCACTTGGCAGGCTTGGTCTGCAGTGGGTTTTTAACAGTGGTCATGCATTTCTCAGCAGCTCTTTTCCTGCATGTCAATCCTTTACCAAAGCCCAGGACAATGAGGAGGGCCAAGATGATCCTGATATTTCTCCATGGTCTCTCCCAGGGCCCACACAGAGATACACAGTTGTATCTTGGAGCAAGTCCAGAGGAAGGCCACAAGGATGATTGAAGGGCTGGACCACCTCTGCCATGAGGATAGGCTGAGGGAGCTGGGGTTGTTCAACCTGGAGAAGAGAAGACTCTGGGGGAACATGATTGCTGCCTTCCAATACCTGAAGGGAGCCTACAGGAAAGCTGGACAGAGACTTTTAGTAAAATTGTCTAGCTACAGGACTAAGGGGAATGGTTTTAAGCCAAGGGAGAGTAGCATTAGACTAGATCTTAGGAAGAAAGTCTTCAGTATGAGGGTGGTGAGACTGGAATATGTTGTCCAGAGTGGTTGTGGATGCCCCTTCCCTGGAGGTATTTAAGGCCAGACTGGATGAGGTCTTGGGCAACTAGCTCTAGCTGAGAGGCATTCTTGCCTATGGCAGAAGGGTTGGAGATCTGTAAAGTCCCTTCAACTTAAGCCATTCTATGTCCCTCAGGGTTGTGCCACTGTTGTGTCAATAATCCCAAACAAATACCTTCAGTGTTTAGTGCTAACCCACTCATCATGAAATCTTACTGAGTCCTCAGCCCCTGTTTCTTCTTTGGGTAGTAGACAGGAAGCAGAGGGGTGCCATGGTAGTTTTAAGGTGTCTTCTGCAGGCCACCAAGCCTCAGCAGGTGCGGGAAGGAGAGGTTTGCCCACCACATGGCTCAGAAATATTCAATCCATGTCCTGTAGAGCCTTGGCTTACAGGAGTCCAGAACAGGCAGTTGTGGAGAGGCAAATATTGTCAGTGGGCTTCAGCTTGCTATACTTAGTCCTCACATTCATCAGGAAAAGCTCTGGAGTCTGCAAAGCAAATTGTTTGGAAACTGGTGGTGCAGGTACTCCAAAAACTTAGAAGTATTTTGTTACATAAGCAAAAATCCTGTGAAATCCTACAAGATTGCACATCTGTGGGGTGGGCATGGCTGGTTCCATTCAGTGTCCTTTATGTTGCTTTGTGTGTTTGCTTTTTGTTAGATAGGAAAAAAGTTCTCAGTAATTTTGTACCCTAGGAAACATTATTCCCTAAGTTTTCAAACAGGTTTTCACTCTCTCTGTTTTGCTACTGTGATTTTTTAAATAGTGTTATTATTGTGGCATTTTGCCACTGTTTGGTCTAAGCCAGCTGCCTGAATATTATTTACTTCATGGGAGCCATATCTTTAAAGGATGTTTCCAGAGCCTGATCTCGTAAGACATGTTCCAAAGCTGATACTTCCAGCTGATAGCCAAGATGAAATCCACACCACTCTCTTGGCTTTCCACACTTCTGCTTTGAATGCCAGAGACTGAGGTTTCCAACATAGACATCTCCTTTTTTGGACAGGTGTGTATTCCCCAGACACTGTCTCCAGCAGAGGCCAATTAGGCAGTTGAATTAGTTTTGGACCCTATTGCCTTTGGCTTCATTACTGTGTCTGGTTTAATAAGTGCTCGGTTTGAGCCAGGATCCACTATTTATGCACACTGCCCCTGACTACACTCAGTAGCCATGCTCCCATTGCTGCAGATCAGCTATTCAGATCTGAAAAATGAGAGGTGTTTTGCAGGTAGAAAAAAACATTTGCAGTTCTAGGTTTGCTCTTTCTACCCAGTGTGGGTTTTTTTCAGAAAGTGGCAAGTATCACCATCCACTTTCAAGCAGGATCGATTTTTGTCCAGTGCCAGCACTGAGATACTTTAGCCTGCCTTCTAGCAGTAGTGACAATTCCTTCTGCTTTATCATTTTTTTCCAGTCCAGCCACAGGGTCAGGAAGCAGAGCCAAATGTGTCTTACAATCCTGAGCATTAGGTACAGGTTTCAGACATCCATAACCCACACCAGGTTTTGTACAGTGAAATTTTACCTCCTGCAGCAGTGGCTGCTGCTTTTTGGGAGAGGCTGAGGGAAGGGTAGCTTCAAGCTGGAGGGCAAATTCCACAGCTGTGAGAAGTGCTCTTTCCCTCCCTGCAAACTGAGCCTCTGAAAGCTATTTCACTAATGATGTATGACAGAAGTCTACTGATGCCTTCTTTGGTGTCCCCTTGGGGACAAGCTCATTCCTGCACACACCCTTACAGGTAATCATGTCTTGGGGGCAGTTGGGGTGGGGGTAAGGTGAGCCATTCTTCTCCCTCTGCTCACCATGAAGCTGGGGCTTCTATACCCTATATTGAGTGCTAAAGTCAGACCTTGACTACTCAGGCAACAGACCCCTTCCCAAACACAGGCACACCCATTAGCTCTACACCAACCTCTTGGCCATGAAGCTTTCCCTTTTTTTTTTTTTTCTTTTTGTCCCCCACCTCAGGGATACACATAGGTGTGTACATACAGTTTCAACCACATCTGATAAAAACCTTCAGCTCCTAAAGATACCTCATTCCAACACAGTCCAGACAATAGATGACCAAGTGTTTCTACCTGAAATAGTGGCTGTGTTTAAGCAGAAACCATGGCTGTGATGCCAGCAAGGGGAAAGCTCAACTCTGGCAGAGAGTTCCTAATGCTGGAAGCCAAATTTCATCAGCTTCACAAGGTGTCTCACCAGTCTTTGCAAGAAACTGCCAGCAATTGTACTAGCTCTCTTCTAAGAAGTTTAGAGCTCTTACTTTAGGCATGGGATTTGTTTGTTTTCTGAAGTTTCCACCTTTTTCTGTTTCCATCCTAAGGCCATCTTTGATTTCAGTAAGCGCTTCTGTTATTGCTTCCATCATGGATCAAGAGCTAAATTTACACACTTTTGGAAAGTCCCCTTTGACACCAGAGATACTACTTTGGCATGGGACTCATGGGACTTTAGATAGTGTCCAGGACTTCATCAGACAGCTCAGAGGGGAAATGTGGGTATGGTATTAGGAAAATAATACCTTTTTTTTTTTTTTTAGCTCATACCATGTAAGACTGGAAGAAAATCAAATTCCCTGTAGAATAATGTTCTCCAGTGTTGATTTTGGGGGGGGGGGTGGGGGGAAGGGGAGGGAAACAAACAACTTAATATTCTAATCTACAAAACATTTAGATAAAAATAAAATGTTAAATTTCTAAATAAGCAACTTAATCTTAGCTGCTACATGCAACATGATACAGCAGTAAAACCATCCACTGTTTGCCTAACACCATGCCCGCTGTTTGTGTGTATTTCACTTTTTCTTTGACATTTTAAAGTAAAGGGTTTGTGATGGTTTTTAGCTTGCGTATGGAATGTAGTGACTGGTAACCTAATGGCATAATTACTATTGAAATGGCTAATTGGCATGTAATTGATAATTGGTATCCTAATTGCTTCATTCACGGGGCCTTTGTTCGTGGGTAATTGGTAAATTTGTTATTTAGCCAAGCGGTACAACGGAATTTGGTGAAGCACTAAAAATGTGCTTTGGGATGGGAGGATGTCACTGCTCAGCCCCTGCTTGTGTACTCAGGCAGTGAGGGAGGAGCTGGCAGCAGGAGAATCCCATCTCCTTCTCAGGGAATGATTGCCCAGGCTCTGCATTCTACTGAGCCCAGCCCCCCACACCCACAGATCCCTAGGGGGCAGGTGCCACCCATGGCTTGTGCCCTGTGCACAGGGTGCTGGGTACGATGGCTGTGTGTGCTGGGGCTGATGGAGGAAGACAGGTGGTCCCAGTGGTGATACCCAAACTCTAACCTTTGGGACACCCTATTACTGCCAGAGGCAGGGCTTGCTGCTAAGGCAGCAGAATGAAAGAAGGAGACTCCAGTGCAGTGGCTGAAGGACCAGAGAAGGACCAGCAGAAGCACTTCTCAAATCCCAAAGGTACTTGTGAGACAGGGACTATGCCCAGAGATTTGGCACTGTGTGGCCTTGCAAGCAAATGTCAGAAGTCTAAAATTACGAAAGGAGGAAAGGTCCCTGCTCTGAGGTGCTTGCTGGTTATGTAGACACGAGGTGGGAGAAAAAAGAGGTGAAAAGTAATACAGCAGACTAAAGGTAGCATGAGAAATAAAATACATATTTTCCTGTCTCAGCCCATTGCTTTATGTCTGCTTCCCAAGTCTTTTAAATGATGTTGAGACACTGAGAGTAATTGTTTTTAAAGCAGGGTAACAGCTGGGTTTATGTCACATATATATGAATGGGACAGAGGAGAATCCACTTCCCAAATAGTTACTCTGGAATAGTTACAACATGAAAGTAGTCCATCCATCCCATCTCACTACGTATCAGTTCTATTACCATTGGTGTTTTCATAATCAGTGAGGCTCAGACTAGTTCATGGGGGCTGAAGGAGCCAGGGCCAGACACAGTGATGCCACCTGACAGCATAAGAGCAGCACCTGGTCCTTATAGGACAGGACCACAATACAGTGGCACAGACCTTGCCCATGCCTAAGGCCTAGCAAGCAGAAAGGCTGGTTTCCAGCTCCTTTGTTCTCCTTGCTAAGTCCCTTCTTTGCCACGTGAGAGCACAGACAAGTGCTCAGGCTACAGCAGCAGGCTGTCTTTGTCACTCAACAACTGCCTTGATGCTGCAAACCCACAAATGCCTGCAGTGACAGAGCAATGGTTTTAAGACTTCACTTACAGAGGGTCTAAACTGAGGAACATCAAGACTAATTTTCCTGGGCAGCCCCAGTGGTACCTACAGGCATGGTCCAGTGCAAAGATGACCATGCTTTTAACCACTGGCCACTGTTGCTGTGCTTTAGGTTGCCTCATGGAGCAGTCTCAGAGCACACAAATGCACTGGGCACCATGGCTTTCAGCCTGTGGGGCACTGTGCTGAAGGGTCAAACCCCCAAACATGCCCTAGCTCAGACAATGGGCTAAGCACCTGGGAATGTGCTAACCTGAATAGTTCTTGGGGTCCAGATGATGAAGGCAAATGTATAGCAGGTGTGATTAACCTTGTAAGCACCTGTGAATGTGCAAACTTGGACACTTCCTGGGGTCCAGATAGACATGTAGTATGTGTAGTTAACTTTGTGACACAGCTGTGAACTGTGTGTGCTCCTGGCCATGTTTGGATAAGCCCCATCCTATAGGTCCAGTTATCAGGGTTCCGTGTGACCAAAGGGCATTCATTCTCTTGGCACAGTATTTAAACCAGACAAGAAGTCAGGCAGCTTGCCTTGTTCTCATCCAGCAAGCAACAAGAGCCAAATGCTGCCAGAGTAGCAGCTGAAGGGCCTATACTAACAGGCAATGACTACACCCAGGCCTTGCACCTGGACCAAGGCAGAAAGGTGAAAAGCTCCAAGAGAACTGAATCCCAGAAGAGCCATGGAAACACTACAGCCTGGCGACAGCACACACAAGAGAGAAAGAGGCCCTCTAGCCCTCTCTGAGCCAAGGGCAAGCTCCAGACTGTGAACTGGGCATGAGAAGAGAGAGGCCCCTAGCTCTCTCCAAGCCAAGAGCCACTGGAATTCTAGCCACAGCATCTGGAAAGACACCAGACAGAGGAGCAAGCCATGAGTCCCCAGCTAACCCGCCACAGAATGCCCCTTGTGGAAACCGCAGATCGCAGCACCTTTATTTCCAACTTGAATTGCTGTATTGGAAATTCTTAGATCTGTGCTTAAATCATTTAGCTGTCTTCATATGTGGCATGTAATGCCCACAACCGAATAATAGAACCTGTAAATATACTCTGTAAATACGTTACAGTGGGGTTTGAAGATACCACTGCCCAAGATAGCAAATCATAAAATATATAAAAATACACGTTTTATTACAGGCACAGAGCTGCTGCTTCCCACTGGTGACAGAAGCAGTTCTGAGAGGGACAAGGCAGGTAGTGTTAGAGCTGTCCTTATACTGGCACAGCCAGAAAGACTCAAGGACAAGCCCGGAGAGGGAGGAGAGGACAAGGAAAGAGAGGAGCACCTGGGGACACTGTCTGGGTGCTATCACAGTTGCTCCTCTGACTTGTTTCCTACTGATGTCCAATCACAATCAGAAGGTAGCCAGAAAGCAAGACTAACAAAAGCAACATGCCCTTTTATGTATCTCTGAAGGATGGCATACTGCAGCTCATGCAACATTAGGTAGATCCCTCTCTGGAGAGGACACAAGTAAATGACCCCTTCAGTTCAGGTAATAAGGAGTATGATTTGTGGTTCCAGTGTGTGTCGTGGGTGGGATGCTTGTCACAGGGACCAAGAATAAGAGAATAACATTTCTTTACAGGTAGTTCTTTGGATACTTTAAACCCAAATTTTAAACAGTGAGGTTCCTACATCAGAATTTTTGGGGATCTCAGGCACTGCTTAGGCCCCTACACGTGCATTTTTCAAAACTAATTAGCACTCCGTAACTCCCATAGGACTGCTCATGTCAGGATATGCTCCTGGTAATACTTATTGAGGACAAAAGCTAACACTAAAAAAAGAAAGGTACACCACAGTGTGAAATGCTAAGCAAGGTGAGTCAATATTATTTTATATTGTATCCTCACATGAATGGTTTCTTCATAATGTGTACAGCCTGAATCTGCTATCATCTTGTATCTGGCTAATAAACTATATAGGCTTCTTTCTGGGGTACACCCTTCTTCTTTAACCAAATTTTCAGACTTCTGCTCTCCATGTGATGCTTCTAACATGATGTGCCCCCACCACTCACCTGCCTCAGGAAGAAGATCATCAAGACAGCTGAATTAGACCCCATTGTCTGTGTTAATCTTCAGAGATTTTTTTTTTAACTTCATAGTTTCCCACTGCATTAGGGGGAAGGAAATCTGTTCCAGGGGGAATGATGTGAACCATGAGGTATTTCAGTTTCAGAGGTGGGCAGGGAAATGCATGCCATCATCAGAGACTGACACATTTGTGTTGTTCAGCTCCATCTGGCAGGCTGATGATGCTGCTAGCATTCATACTCAGCCTTGTAGGTACAGTTAAGTGTGAACAACCTAAGTTTTGCATTGACAAGCTTGTGCCTCCAGTAAAATTGTGCACATCCATCTGCAAGGAGGAGGAGGGACAGGTAAGAAAGAAGATGGTTCAAAATAGTCTTCACTTTTTGCTGTCCCACAACATTTTTATGTGAACACTTGCTGCCCTCAGTGTACCTGCACACTTGCACATCTTCCCCTGACTGTTCCCATCCCCCCAGGCCTGCTGCACCCTTCTCTTTGCCATGTGCTCCTGAGCCCCCCTTTGACTTGCCATGGCAGCAGCATGGTATCTGTCCAGCCTTCTGCTCTGACCTTCATGTCAGCCTGTGTGTTTATAAAACACCATGTGAGCAATCTTCTTTTTTCCCCATGATCCCTTCCATTCCTCTGAAGGTGTTGCTCACCTTTGGAGGGGGGTGATTGTGCTGGTGTCAGGCTCAATATAGGTCCCTCAGAGGTTCTTCAGTAAGGCTAGCAGAAAATGTGAGAGGCAGGGCTGCTAAGAGGACTCTAGAAACCAAATTACTCCTAAAGACACTTCACCCTAAAGGGATGTCTGAGGATTCACTTATTTCTTCCCCCTTCCAAGGCCCAGAGCTGGGCAGGCTGAGCACAGTGGACCTCACACAGGCTGCTGTGATCTTGGGCACTGACCACCACACAGCACCTTGTAGTGCTGTCAGGACTGGGCCTGCCCATCAAAGCAGCTCATTTGGGAGTCAAGAGTTCCTCCTTCCCTCCATAACAAGGCACGTGAGGTTCAGCCCGCTCATCCATCCAGTAGCATTTCAAGACCACATCTTTCATGAGGCCACACACTTGTCAGGCAGGAAAGGAATGGTTTTTACCACTAGTCTCAAAGTTCAGGCATTGGCTTCATTTCCATGCTGACTCTGGGCAGCTCCTTCCACCATATCCACTTTCCTCTGGATTCCTTTCAGAAGTGCCTGCCTGGCTCACACATGCACACAGTCCAAGCACCCACCCAGTGCTAAAAGAGAAGGAATCACAATGTTCAAGGTGGGCAACCTGATTCCAGAAGCCACCAGCTGCACAGCTGCAGCCTACCCAGCCTGATGGAACCATTGGTTTCCAAGATGCCTCTGCTGCTGCTGCTGCTGCTGCTGCTGCTGCTGCTGCTGCTGCTGCTGCTGCTGCTTGGGTGGGACTCCGTGGAGCAACACCAGGGCAACAGGAGCATTGTGAGCTCTGCAAGTATCCTTCATGAGCCTGAAGACATCAACATGCAGCGTTTCACAAGTCCACTCCTCTGCCACATAATTCGCAGGGGCTGCTTTGATGCTGCTTCAAAGAGGCAGTGCCTGCACTATTTAAAAGTTCTGAGGTCGCTGCAGCATAGTGGTTTCAACACTGTTTTTCTAGGGGAAACAGACATTCCAGAAAGTCTCATAACAGGAGAAAAAACAGCCGAGGAGACCAGCTTGCGCTGGCCAGTATGGACACTTGTTCATGCTGCCAGCCACCAAGGGTGGGTACCCTGGAGGCACAAACTCCTATTAAGAGTCGATCTGTCCACCCATCTGCAGAACGCTATCTTTCAGGAGCTGTGTGAATCTCTGACCATGTCCTATGGGAAGTGTGTCATTGTGACAAGGGATAAAATGCAGCCGATGCATGTCGGGGCCGAAGAGGGCAAGGAGCCGCAGCTGGGAACGCTGCCACCAGCCACACCAGCCATCTGCATGTCCAGCGTTGAGTCCTGCCGCGAAGCTGCCAGAGCCAATGGCCATGAGCTTCTTGTTGTGCCTTCATCTTACAACTACCTCTACCCTATGGCCGTCGCCTGGTCCTCTTTGAAATGGTTTATTATAAACAACAGGAAGGACTTTGCCCTCAGATCTATTGGGAACAACTCCTCCTATAGGTGTATCCTCTTCGGTGACTTGATTGTTAAAGGAATAGAGAAGATGACCCCAAACAAATGGAAGGTAGTGATCAACAGAGTGAAGAAGTGGGAGAACTACTACCTCGACACCCTTTCTTAAATGGTTCTTCCTACAGTCAGGCTTCAAAATGTGTTTTGATGTTGAATGAGTTACGGCGATGCAGCTCTGCTAAACCCTTTCCTTAACAGGGTATAAGCCTAAAAAGCCACATCAATAGCACTAATAAGAGCTATAATTTCAAATCCAAATGTTTATGTGTATTCTAAGTGGATAATCATTATGCTTGTGCTAGGAAGGGACCTCCTTATCACGAAAACGGGACAAAACATGCCCAAGACCCAGCCTTCTGCACAAATTCTTCTATTATGGGACTCATAAGACCATGCCACAGATGTAAATGCCTTCAATTTCAAGAAATATGGAGCTGTAACATGAATTCTGTAGGTCAAGGCTGTCATTAACCCCAATGGGATACCTCCTCCCAGAGAATATGCTGTACTGTGACTGACACCACAGTCCACAGCTTACAAAATCACAGAATCACAGAACATTAGGGGATGGAAGGGACCTCAAAAGATCATTGAGTCCAACCCCCCTGCCAGAGCAGGACCACCTAGAGTAGGTCACACAGGAATATGTCCAGACAGGTTTTGAATGTCTCCAGAGAGGGAGACTCCACAACCTCTCTGGGCAGCCCATTCTAGTGTTATGTCACCCTCACAGTGAAAAAGGCTGAAGAATTTCCCTTCAATGCATGCATTAGATCTCTATCAGCTCAGTAAGTCATTACACTGAGTACCTCATCTCCAAGAGTGGACTGCAATAAACATTTCAGTGACAGGTAAAAGAAAGCTTTCTCAAAGGGAAGTTCCTTTCTGAAGTCTTACAATTAGCAGTTGCTTCAGGCTTTAGAGCATGAAGAGTCCAGTCTCTCAGGATAAAATATGGCAATCGTCATCGGGGATTTCCTTTATCCATGACACTGATTACTGAGATGTAATAATTTATCACGGAATTGGGTTCAAAAGATTATTTACGAGTGATGCAAGACAGCATTTCTTAACAGCAGGGTTTTTTCAAGTTCATTGAACGCTTTCATGGCTTTTTGAAAGTGGCTTCCAGTTTAAATTTTCTGTGTTGCTCATTACTAGGTGTGTGTTTATCACGTACTTCTAAGAAAACCAAGACTATAAAAACATAGAAGAAGTAAGTTATGAGATGATTCACAGGTTCACTAAAACATTTTGATACAGTGAGGCAAATCTGTGCAGTTTTTCTCCTGTGTGTGGAAAACCATCTACATGAGCATTGTAATTTGGTGTGGCAGAGATACCTAAAAAAGGGCGTTTCATCTCCCTTCAGAAGAACCCAGACATGTCATTTGCTACAGCTGAGATGTGAATATGCACAGAAGAATAACCATCTTTTCTCAGCTTCATCTTCAGCAAAAACACAGGCTCATTGTTTTACAAAGATGGATGTAAGAGAATGGAAAATTAGGTGCTTCTAATTCAAGAAGGAAAGAACTAGGGGGACAGAGGGGGGAAGGGGAGAGACTGGAGAGGGGCAGGAATTTTTATATTGTCCTGGTATCATGGCCCTGAACATTTTTTCACATGGGCTTGAAGCAGGAATTGCTCTACTAGATACTGATGAAAAGGGGTATAAAATCAGGATGAGGGAAGAAATAGATCTGGTGCTTCTTTACCATGAGGACAGGCAGTAATTTCACAGTAACTTGCTTTACTTAAGAAACAAGTGCTGCACACCACGTTTTCCCAGTGACTGTTTACCTTCACCTGAAGACTGCACTACACTACTGGTGAGAAGTTACAGTGCATTCTAGTTAAACTGGCACACACTTGACTACTTTATTGCTTTGTTCACGATTCACATGAAGAAGAACAAGACCAGACCTGAACAGAGCAGAGTCCTGGACTACTGCCTGACTGCTGCTTAGCCTTACCAGTCTCTGATACCATAGCTCATGCAGCTGCTGGTATAGGGCCACTTCTTCTTTGGTAGGGTGTGATTTCTCCATTGGAAGGATGTGTCTTCTTCATTAGTAGGATGTGTCTTCTGCCACCTCTGATTCCCATTGGAGTCTGTGAGACCACGTACAGAATCACCTGCCTTCTATCCATTTTAGCAGCAAGGAAGTAGAAAAAGGAGGTAATTTGTGTGACAGCAATTTTTCAGTCTTTCCTGTTTTGTATTCTTTGGTAAAATGAGAGTGAAGCCTCCATGAAGACTTTCATGGAAACAAGCATGAAGAAAGAGGAAGCATTTGGTGCCACATTTCCCTGAGAGGGAGGGAAAAACATCCTTCTGGAAAGGACTGGAAAAATCTCACTCAACACCTTCACTCTTCCCAGCCTTCCTGCTGGGATGTGGAGTACTGCTGAAACTTTTCTAACCCAGTCCTATTTAAGGTGTATGGAAACCTGTGGGTAGAAAAAAGAACCAAGTCTGAAATGAAATGAAATTTGGTATTTTGTGTAAACTCCTCTGAGATGAGTCCTCTTCTTTCTTCCTCCCCACTCCCACCTCTGTTGTTGCATAAGGATAATGACAACCTCTGTTTTCTACAGAACGTTGTAACCCTTTATATTGAAGAAAAATATTGTGGCTCATACAGTTCTGACTCAGCTGGCAATTGAGGATGACATGCAATGCCTTTAATATATGACTAAACATGCTAATAGGAGGATGTCACCAAGCAGCAGGCACCTTATTCAGGAGCACTTGGAATAGCACGCATGAGTCTAGTGTCTTCTTGGTAGGATTTTAAACACCTCTCTCTGTGTGACTGAAATGCACCACTAGAATAGAATGATTCAAGTATCTCTGCATAAAGAGGAGAGGCAGATGCAAATGCCTATGTTGATGAAGAAGCTATAACAGATGTCTCTCTGCTCTGAGCTAGCCGGAATGCAAATCACCTGAATTTTCACGATGTCTCATTGACTAATTACTTCTAACTGCTTTTCCAAGCCTCATCTTCATGGAAAAGAGGACATTTATTTTCCTCCAGCTCATGAAGCAGGCCTGTAATGACTGGCTCAACACATTTTTTCCCCTCTTTTCAAGTCCTCTGCCTCAATAGCATGCTGAAACCCAGGGTACAGATGGAACAAATGTACTTGGGGACCAGAGCCCACAGAGACTCAAGCAAGGTTTGTAAAGACGGAACCTAAGGTATGAGCTTCTGCAACTGAGCAGGGAGAGTGGGGCTCATTTTGGGTCATGCTCCTGAGTACTGGGAGAAAGTTGGCCAGGTAGTAGAAAGGCAAAGGCAAGCAACACTGCTCAAAGCTCAGCCTCTGCCTTTGTGTACCAGCATAGGTTCATAGAATCATAGAATCAAGAAGGTTGGAAGAGACCTCAAGGATCATCGAGTCCAACCTGTCACCCTACACCTCATGACTACCTAAACCATGGCACCAAATGCCACGTCCAATCCCCCCTTGAACACCTCCAGGGATGGTGACTCCACCACCTCCCTGGGCAGCACATTCCAATGGCCAACCACTCTCTCTGTGAAGAACTTTCTCCTCACCTCCAGCCTAAACCTCCCCTGGCGCAGCTTGAGACTGTGTCCTCTTGTTCTGGTGCTGGTTGCCTGGGAGAAGAGACCAAACCCCTCCTGGCTACAACCTCCCTTCAGGTAGTTGAGGGCTGGTCTGTTGGAAAGCAGCATAGGGAAAAAGGACCTGGGAGTCCTGGTGGATAACAGGATGACCATGAGCCATCAATGTGCCCTTGTGGCCAAGAAGGCCAATGGGATCCTGGGGTGTATGAGTAGGTTGAAAGAGGTTCTCTTCCCCTTGTGCTCTGCCCTGGAAAATACTGTATCCAGTTCTGGGCTCCTCAGTTCAAAGACTGGGAACTGATTGAAAGAGTCTAGGCAGCACCACAAAGATGATTAAGGGAGTGAGGAAAGGCTGAGGGATCTGGGTCTCTTTAGCTTGGAGAAGAGCAGACTTAGGGGTGACCCCATGAATGTTCATAAATATGTAAAGGGCAAGTGTTGGGAGTATGGAGCCAGACTCTTCTCAGTGATGTTCAGTGACAGGACAAGGGGCAATGGGTGAAAGCTGGAACACAGAAAATTCCGTGTAAACATAAGGAAAAACCTTTTCACTGTGAAGGTGACAGAGCATTGGAACAGGCTGTCCAGTGAGGCTGTGGAGTCTCCTTCACTGGAGACATTCAAAACCCTCCTGGATGCACTCCTGTGTGACCTGCCCTAGGTTATCCTGCTCTGAAAGGGAGGCTTGGACTGGATCATCTTCCAAGGTCCCTTCCAACCCCTAACATTCTGTGATTCTAAGATTGATTTTCTTCTGCAGCAACCATGTGGAGAAGGTATGGAGAAACACATAGAGGAAAGAAGGAGGCATGTGGGAATAATGCTCTGTGTAAGAAATGCAAAATAAAAAAAAATGTTTTGGAAAGCAATTAAATGTAAGGGCCAGATTCATTTATATGGCTTAAAATGCACTTAACTGTTAGTGTCTGACATTTCTTACTGGCTAGCTGTAAACCTCCTCCAATCAATGAGAAACACTAAGTCAGTAAATTAGCCTAAGTTTAGGCCAGAGGAATATGAGTCACAGAAAACTGAGACTCAGAGAACTGGGAAAGTGCCACACTATTAGAAGCTGAGGCATTGGAGAGCAAAACCAACCCATATGAGGAAGGCAGGAAAAAAAAAAAGAGATTGATAAAAAATGATAGTCACCCATGCTGTTTCTGCTGATCAATAGGCAGCAGCTATATATATTCTCTGCTCTGTGACAGCTATCTCAAGAGCCTTCGCCTAGACTGGAAACAGTCTCACTGTGAGGCAGCCTTTGATGCCAGTACACAAAGACATTTTGAACAGCTCTCTCATCAATTTCAAAGAGGAAGAAATTGATGCCATATGGAGGTAGACAGGAATATATGCCTAATCACTTATTTATGCCCAAGCAAACTTTTTTCTCTATAGGAACATAGGAGGAGTCCATCGCTATGGGGACAACTGTTCTCACGACCAGCAGGTATTTCTGTCATCAGCTGGAGAAAAGCCAGCTCGTGCTTTGATCATCCCTGAGACTGGTACACACGTATGTCAATCTAAGTCCAGCTGAGCATAGATGGTACACTGGACTTGCTCCAGCAGCCAAGACAAACCGGATTCAAAAGCCAAAGTAAAACTGCAAGGGGATGTGCACCGTGCATAAACACCCACCCACCCTGGAGTCCCCCAAACAGGCAGTCCCTTACAACCAGTCTGTATGAAAATGGCTTTTGGCACAAGTCCAGGGGATGAAACAAACTCAAATGTTAGGAATTTTACCTGATCTGTCTCCACACTCTGATGTGGGTTGTACATCTGTTTCTTCTCCGCATGACCAGGGGCGTATCAGACAGAGGGCAGTCAGCTCCTTCATGTGAGTTCTATCAGCTCCTCACTAAACTTGACTCCAAGGCTGAGGTTACCACACAGTAAATAACCACGGAGAGCATGCAACAAGTCCATGGATCTTAGAAAACAATTCTGCAAAGACTGTGAACTGGTGAAGGCTGAAACAAGCAAAGTGTTTCAAATTAGTCCACTGGTTTCTCCCATGCCAGAGTTGGAAAGGAGCCTGTAAGAGTCTCCCACAATGCTCCTCTTTGGCAAGAGTTAAGGCCAGGGGGTTGACAACCAGCAGGTAGGCAGAGACACTGACTGAATGTCACAGGTTAGATATATGTATCAAGAAGACTTATGAAGGACTCTACCCCAGACAGAACATCTGCAGTGTCTTTACTGAGAAGAGCAAGAAAAGACAGCTGGAATTGCTGATCCCCAAGAGGAAAAGTGAGAAAGGAAATGTTGGAAACTGTTGTTGCTCTTTTGGAAGAGCTGAAAATCATTTAGATCCCTAACTTGCAGCACAGTGGCTCAAGAGCAATCTCTCCTGTCCTGGGGCACTGCTCCAGGAGCTCTGCATTTTTCCAGCATCAGTGCTGTTGTGTTTCTGGTAAAAGTCTTGTGGTCTTCCGACTAAAAGTGTTCACCGGTACTAAAATTAAGCTGAGTTCATTTCAGCCAAAACAGATAATGAGAAAACAATCCTGCTGAATGCTTCTTCACTTATTTTTCACTTTAAGGATCACAGATACCCCACAGCCACTGAGCTCCTTCAAGCTGGAACAGCAGCCCCTTAAGTTGCTTAAGAACATGTGAAAGGTTATGTTTTTCCTTTAAACTCCCAACAGCTCCTTTCTTTATTACTACATAAGCATTTTGGCTTTATTTTTAAGACACGTGGCCTTCCTGTCAGTAAAAGAAAGCCTAAAGGGGCAAACACTAGAAATTTAAAAGCCAGCAATCCTTTTATTTTCTCCATTTGCAACACCTGCACTGATGACAATGATAACATCAGCCAGTGAAAGACCTGTGCAAGTCAGATGCTGCGTAAGGTTACGCTGGCCATCTATACAGTAAGAATTCTCTTTTGGAAAAGAGTAGCTTTAGGGAATAGGGGAGAAGGAGACACTCTGTAGTTTTGTAGGTACCACCTTCTGGAATGGGAACATCTCCAAGAGGATCCTGTGTAGATCCCCTGCTGCCTAACAAGCTGCACACACATACATGCTGAGCACTTCAAGACTTTGTCCCTGTTGACTCTTCTCACTTGCAAGAAACTCAACCAAACTGAATTCTCTGCTCCTCTTTTAAACTTGACAGGACTAATCACATAACCCTTCTTTCAGCAAGAAACCAGACTTTTAGGTCCCCAGCTTGTTTCTGAACAAAAAACTGAAACAAATCTGAGCTGCTGTCTCCCCCCAGTGTCAGCCTATTTTCTCATTTGAGGCTGCAACTGTGGCACATAGTACGTGGAAAGGTAAAGAAACCCTGCTGTAACCTATCCAGTGACAGCATAGATCAAAACTCTACCCTGGTATGTCAGGGAACAGATGGTGATTCAGGTTTGGGCACGGACAAGATCTCTTCTTAGTTTGGAAACTCCAAGATAACAGCCTAACACTCATGACAAGCTCTAGGTGTTATCTGTGCTGTTGCACTACTCTGAGGTTAAGGATAAAAGCACCCAGGATGGACCAGATTTGAAATCTTAGACAGGTTTTCTGATTTAGCTGTAGAGGCAAGAAGTTGGTGACGTGGTGGACTTCTAAGAAGACTACTCACAAAGAAGAACTTCTCACAAAAAAAGAACTTCCCTGTTCAAAGCAGGGACAAAAAAAAAAGGACACCTTGTGAAAATTCCCTTCTGCATGTGTTTGGCAGAGTAGGGCCCTGAGATTTTAACACCAGTCTTGATTGCCTTGGATGCTAAATGGTGCTCAGTTGGTACCCAATTGCTATGACCCTAAATGACTCTCTTTAAAGTGAGATTGTGTATCTCTGATTGTGCTTACAGAGCAACTGTACTAAGGTAGAGAATATCTCTGCTTTCAGTTTAACAAAAAACACAAAAAAAACAAAACAAAAAAAAATCCACCCCAAAGCTCATTATTACTTTTGATCTAGAAGAACCTACTCTTAGTTGGATCTAAAACTAAATAATCTAGGTTGAGGCCAGTATTCAAAGGCAACCAGGGACTGCACAGAGCCAAGACACTGCCTACTTCAGAAGCTGGTGGACACTATGCAGGCCTAACAATTTCCCGTTAAGGTTTGGGCTTGTGGCTTAGCTAGGTACCTTGGTGTGTTTCCCTCAATAGCTGTTTAATGGAGGTGGTTAGCAGTGTTCTCACTGAACACCACAGAGCCAGACAATTAAATTATCATTCATTTCCACCTTTGCATAGACAGGACAACTGCTGAGACCCTTAGAGGGAAACTGCTGTTTTACAACAGCACCACAAACTCCCTAGCCCTGGCTGCATAGCAAGGATATAGCTCTATCCTAGGAATGGGTTTCTGCAATACTTATGTTCCCCAGTCACCTCGGTGACTGCAATAACAGCAAGGTTTTTCACATCACTGCAGTTCCCAGTGAGTAACTCCAACCACAGCAAGAGCTCTCAGCATCAGCCCTATCAGCTGCACACAAACTCAGCCCCACAGCACTTGCCAGACACATGCTGCAGCAGTGTGTGCTGGTGTGAACACAGCTGGCACCTCAGTCTGCAGTCGCAGAAGCAGGGCATGCGGGAGCCATCCTAGAGGCTTCTTACATCCTGCTGGACTCCCAAGGTTTCTCCAAGGGTCCTCCACCTCTCCTCTCACCTCCTCTCTCTCTCTACTGTCAGATTTCAGCTTCATATTAACTTCTATTAGCTACAAGCATCTAGGAAGTGCTTTATAAATGAAACATGAAGGGAAAAGCGAAGGCAAATGGATCTGTTGGCACTGCCTAAGCCTTTACAAATAACAGATGCCTAACCCTTTCTTTCTGTGGAAAAAAAAAATCCACCCTGTTGATTAACCTAGTTAACTTTCCTTCAGAATTTGGCATTGTTGGACATGTAGAAAAAGCTTGCAACAGCCTATGAAGCAGGGAGGATTTTCATTACTAAGTAGTAAACAGAGCTCTTGGATACTGTGCATAGCAAAATTGTGTAATAAACCTCCTAGAATAAAACCTCAAAGGTGGCACTGTGATTTGCAGTATGGTCTGCACTGACCTAAGGAAGTCCTAGGTTTGAGAAAAATCTGCCTGGAAAAGCTCTTCTCCCCTGCAGGACACAACTGCTCTAAAGAAGCTGCACAGAGCTCTTCCCTTTACCTTCCATCTGTCTGTGAACCTTGTACACACCCATTCAGCAGTTTTCTCTTCAGAACCATCCACCTCCTTGAAGCTAATCTTTAAAAGCTGCCTCCCCAGCAGCTCTAACTGTAGCATTTGAGTATGCAGCAACCAAGGACATTACTTCTCTTTTTTTTTTTTAACAAAGGATTTTTTTATTGCATAAATAAAGGCATATATATTTTGCTGTACGTATAAAAAGTTGAGATACAGTTCAAGTGAACATTACTCTTCAGGGTTTTATTCTTTTGACACATCCTTTATCTACAGGAAGGCTTCGTTCTCCCAGGAAAAGAATCCAATGTAAGCTGCCAAGTGTCATGAAATCTGCAGGGTGGGGAAACAGCAGTGAGAACAGCAGGCATGATATGCTGGCACCACATGGGCTAAATCTGCCTGCACACGTGGCACACTGCAATCAGAGCTAATCACAGCTCTGCAGTGCTGACACTGGAGAACATTTTCAGGGTAGGAGAACTCACCCCTTCTTGCAAACTCATTACAGAAAAACATGGCTAACAGCCCAAGAGATGGCAGAACTTAGGAAAGACTGCAGCACTGGGTGAGTGGGCAAACAGGGTATTCCCTGCAAAATTAGAGATGCTTTAATGCCAATCATTCAACAAGGCCAGTGTCACAAGCTGGACAGAGGCCTTGTGGCATAAGCCTGTTACCCTGATGCAGCAGTTCCCTTGGGCTAGGAACTCTGGCTGCCAACCAGAACTGCCTGGGACCCAGTGCTGCACACACAGCACCCGATGGTCTCCTCATTACAAGCAGCAGGCCCGCTCACTTGCAGGGCAGCCCATCTCTCATTTGTTTAGCAGTAAAACTCCATACAGCTTACCCTGACTCATCTCTGCAAAAACAGAAAGAAGTGTTCTTACAGCATTTTTCAGTGGCTGGAGAAATTGATTTAAAATAAAGGTTAAAATAACTCAAGTCTGTCTAGAGACAAGTCCTCAGTCTGATGTAAACAGGGGACTGAAAACTACCTTTGGATTTCTTGGTTTTAATATGCGAATGAACCACTTTGTTCCCATGCTTACTTCCAGGGCCTCATTTCTAATCACAATTTCAAATCCATGTTGCAGGAAATGAAACAGGGATAGGTTTGAAATTAAAACTAGTAAACATTTCTAAAACTTCAAACTGTGTTCGTATGTGAGGTGATGACCTCAAAAGGAGAAAGGAACTTTTTCATTTATTAAAGAATAACATGATACCAACCTCCACCAAGCTTACTAAAGGCAGGCAGAAATAGAACTCCCATTTTTCTGCAGAACAGATATGAAATCTGTTGATACAAAAGTCTTGTACCAAAGGAGTCAGACACTATAATCTTAGCACAAGGCAGCACTCATTTTGCTAATGGACTTAATCCAATATGGCAGTGATTGCTTACAATTTGAAGGTAGAAGGAAGTCATGCAGCACATGTGTAATGGAAACCCAAAGCATCAATGAAGTTTGAAGTGCTCCTTTTGTTATTTTATGCTGAAAGAGGTCTGTTATGATCAGTGAAGTCTATGTGATGGGTGTTATACAGCATAACCTACAGCCTTACTGCTACCTTGGAAAGTTCCATGGCATGAGATTCGGCCCTTCCAGCTAAATTATTGACAACTTGTCATGTATTTAACTAATACAGAATGGCTGATTATTTTCTATCTTAATTATGTGACTTAAGAGGTCTTAGTGCATCATTCTGTCTGGCATGCTTCTCGTGTTTTTTTGCCCATCTCTTTATCCATCAGGACTTCCTATGCAATGGACTGGGAATCAAAATTCAACAAGATTTAGGGATGGAGAAGGGGGACTGTGCTAAGATCTCCTAAATCCCAAACCATGGCTGCCAAGTTTTCTGGTGGTAGCTGTAATTTCTACAAATAACAGGGATGATACAGGTATTGCAATTGCAGTGAAATGTACAATCCAAATAAATCCAAGCCAAAACATAATGGGATCAATATGTCTATGCCACTATCAAACACCAGGATTATGAATAAATTCTATACCTGAAAGACTCTTCAATCATCCTTCTTCTCTGCCTCTGCTTTCAATTTCTCTTCACGTTCCCTCTTCAGCTTCTCTTCAATTTTTTTGCTCTGGTACATTTTTACTGCAGCAAACGCTAAGCAAAGAATCAGTGTTTTAGCTGCCAAAATGTACATCAGCAATGGGAAATTCTCCAAAGCCTGAAATGCAAAATAATAAATTCAGGTAGTTACTGGAACACTTGAGCATTAAAAACGAATCTACAGGGACATTATATGGCTTCCTACAGCCACAGCATTATTCAAAGCAATGATAATGCTCCTCTCCTCATGCCTTTTTACCCGTAGGAAACTTTAAACTAGACAGATCAACATCTAGGGGAAAGGACAAAACCAAGTTCACTCGAGTTTGTATCTGAAGCCTCTTTGAACAGGTCTTTGCTGCTTTTTCTTGCTTTACAGCAAATAGAATATTGGCACAATCTTGAGGTGAACACCTGAGTATTCTAGGGTCATAGTAAAAGTGAAAACACTTTTGAATTTGAACAATTCTCACATGAGCAATGTATATCTGTGCATATCAGCTATTAGATGTGATCCCCAAAGACATTTTTATGCTTGTAGAAATTTTAATCCAGTGGTAGTTTTGCAGTTAACTTGCCCAAATCTGGAAGGCAGGGACAAATGCCTTTAAACCAGAAGAAAAGTAAAAACCTCAGCCTCCAACAATTCTGTTCAGGAGTTTTTAATGCCTGAAACCACTGAAATTGTACTGTGCATTTCAACGATATAAAAGCATGCTACTGTGCATGGAGTGGAAAATAAAGTGCAAATACTGTGAACGTGGAATACAAATATAATGAGAGTGGAATACAAATATAATGAGGATATTGAAGGTACATGAACTTCCCAGCCCATTGTTACAAAGAGCCACCTTGGCCACCAGAATCAGTCCTATCTTTCAGTGGTACACAGTAGGTTCACCTTGCCAGCTCCCCCTCAGCAAACCTCCCTGTACCCACCTGTACCCTTAGCAGGCCTTTCAGTACCTTATAAAGCCATTTGGTCACAAACTACTGAGTGCAGAAAAAGCTTTGTAACCATACACCATTAGTGTGTTCCCTTAAAGTCCACACATCAAAGGCTCAAGTGGGGTCTTCTGTAACACTGATCTCTACAAGCTGCACGTTACCTTTGACATCAGGCCACTCCCCTCTAACTCTGAAAAGACAGCCAGTCTCTGCCAGTCTCCTCACATACTAGCAATGGCAATCTCTTTAAACTACAGCTCCAGAACTGTAAAGCCAAGGCCTGGGGTTAGTATAGCTTTCTTAGTAAGTGGTTTAACATGTTAACGTTGTTAATGCATGACGTCCTTGCTCAAACGTTTCTGTGCACGTACACCGTGGAGTGTTTATGACCCCATTGCACTAGAAGTGCAGAAAATACCCTTGAGTAAAGAAAGAAGCTGAGAAAAAAGGAGCCAGAGGAAAGCCCAGAAAAAAGAAAGCCAGGAGCAGATGTGGGCAAGGCAGAGGTTGCCTACCAGCACTGTGCTCGGGTCTGAAATGGAAGGCCCCAATAGCAACTACTGAGGCTGGCATACAAGGTGCTAGCACGTATGGCAAGAAAAGGCAACACCAAGAAGTCCTCTGTCCCTGAAGGGCAGAATGCATGGTGGTTAAACAGCCTTCACCTAGAGAAGGAAACCATCTTTAAACAAAAGACCCACCCCAACCACATCTTACATGCATCTGTTGACAGTGCAGAAATTCACTGTTTTATGAATGTGAAACATCCTCACCTTCCAGTTAAAGGCCACCATCTTGGCTGTGTGTTGATACTGCCTGTCCTGCAGCAGGCTATGCCCAGCACCAACACGTGTCACACTTCTAAAGGCACAGACCAGGGCAGGAACATCTTGAAGAAATTAAAATGAGAAAATAATTAGCCAATCTGTTTCTACTCAGCTTGTCCACCTTGCACCTCTCTGACAAGCTCATCTGCTGCACAGTGCCTGGCAGCACATCAGAGCTGCATGGTTTTAGAATGACCTACAGGGGCCTTTTTGGAGCTGAGTGACAGGAGCAACATCCACACTGCTGAAGGACAGGGAGCTGACAGACCCCGGGCAGCTGCCATGCTTGTGCAAAGCAGAGGAGGGGCTTCCATCACATGCAGCTCATCCCAGCAGCTGCCCAGCTGAACGCACAATGCTGGCTGCTTTCCAAAGCTTGACACGTATGCACCTCACACCACCTCACTGCTGGTTGAGATCTGGCAGACAGAAGTGCACCCAGAAGAGCTGTCTTGTGGTTTTTAGCCCACCTGCTCTGTTTGGAGCCTGAATACCTAATGAATCCTAGTACCTAGTACAATGTACCATTTCTCTCTGATTTACTAATAAATTAAATTCTCCGTGAAGCCCATAACAAAACAGAAGTGAACCAACCAGTTGCTGGATCCCTTGAGTGGTCAACATACATTTAAGAGCTGAACTTCGAGCTGAGAAATGCTCAAGGGGATGCTGAAGGCTGTAGCACAGAGCTACAACACTGCCTTCTGGTCTCTGCTGCTGCTCCACCAGTGCTGACACTGTTTCAGCTGCTGGATTTCAAATTAAGCACATCTCCCTGCCTGATCCCCTCGAGGTGCTTCCTGTATGTGTTAACAACAGTTGCTGTCAAAAAGCAGGAGGAAGTCCTACAGCCTAGCCCAAACCATCACCAGCAGCTGGGCTGAATAAATCACCATCACATCACAATAGCTGCTGCTGACCTTTCTTCAGAAACAGGGGATCAAGTAAATTCATGTTCTTGCAGCTCCTGTGCTGCTCAGCCAGCTTCTTTACAGATGCTCTTATTTCTCCAGCTAGGGTGTCCTCTTCTCTCCTCTTGCCCCAGCTGCAAAATTCTCACCCTCCAGAAACCACCCTGGAAACATTCCCCACAGTGAGACACTATTGGAGATCTTTGTTACCGAGATGAAACTATACCAAAGCAGTGGTGGGGCCAAGGCATCTGTCATTCAGTTCCCTCCTCCTGTTGATAAAATGTCAGGGCAGCTGTGAATTAATGAGTCAATAGTGCTACAACCTTCTGATGCTTCCACCTGAATTTCAGTGACCTTTAAGATTTGAAGACCACTGCCAGTTAGCCACAGAAAAAATTCCACACTAGAGCAAAGAGTGATGCACGGTTGTCATCCAATGCATGGCATCTCAGATGCTACATGCTTCCCAGTGAAACCAAAGCTACACAAGCCTGGCCTGATCTGAAGGGACGGCACTGCCCAGCTGGAGTGTCCTCATCTCAGAATCCTGACTTAGGTAGGGGCTTCATCAGACACAGACTTCACTCTTCTGCTAAATTGCTGTAAATTCTGTGCTGCAGCCACAATCAGTTTTGCAACATGTTGTAAAAAGGCAAGAATTCAGCCATTGAAATACAGGCTAGCATCTGGCATATGATGCTGAAAATGGGGGTTTAGTCATTTTCTTGCAAACAGAAAAAGCTTTAAGACTCAGCAAACGTTATGCAAGCCCATCTGTGGGGTCTGATTGCAGCATGCTGTCCCACCAGCAAAAAGCAGGGTCTGATGTGTATCACAGTGTGCACTCCTGTAGACATTCATGATTGCGAACCCATTCTTTAGGCCTCTAGTGCCACACTCCTGTAATATCTCTGCTCTGCTGAACTGTGCACCCCACTGAAGTCACACAGGGTGGGAAGTAAAGAACTTCTGCTTTGGTCTGCACATTCTTGATCCCAAATGTTTCCCGCAAGACCTGACACTTTTGATGGTCTGTCCTCACAGTGTCTCCTGAGATTAGAGCTGTGCAAGGAAGCCACTCTCCCCATGTTGCATTCCCACATCCTGTGCCACCAGCCTCCAAGTACTTCTCCCCACTTCACCTCTTGACTCTTTCAGTCTCCATCTTGACTCAGACATTATTAAATACAGCTCAAACCCCAGGACAGAAAAAAAAATGGATGAGACTAGGGCACAAGGCAGGTACAAGAAAAGTGGCAAGAGGAGACAAAAAGGGAGGATTCACTTCTTATTTGAAGAATGTTTTTAGCACCTGAGGTCATCAATTCAAATGAAAAAGCTCACTGTACTTCCAAGGTTGTGGTATCTTAAAAGCATGCAAGCAAATAAACAGCTGGAGTTTCATATTTGCCTTTTCAGAGGCAGATAAGGCACAGATAGGAGTTCAGAGCACATCTACAGCCAGGCATTGTTCGTTCCCCAGGAAAAATGCAAGCTCCCTTAACAAACACAGCACTACAGGGAACAGAGATTGGGCCCCACAGAAGGTCACTATTACCTTCACTCAGAAGTAAGAAGGTCTCATGTTGAGCCACGTGAGAAAGAAACAGGAGCACTAGGCTCTTCCTAAAGCACTGCTGGAGGCTCCGTGATAGACGCCCCATAAGCTATGCACTATGTACTTGGTAGACTTGCAAGGCAGGGATAAAACTATATCACTCTTACTGGTGGCCTTCCCTGGGATTGCACCTCACTGCCACTAGTCTATTTACACTTTGACCTCCTCTGTGAAACAGATCAAACTACTGCAGGTGGGAAAGGAAGAGAGAGTCTGCCCGTATCACACACATCAGCACTCTACTAGCAATCTGCCATTTGCTCCAAAAGCTGTGAGGTCTTCTGGGTTCAGAGTATGCAGTCCCCAAAGCAGCCCCAGAGGCTCATGTCCTCAGCAGGGCCATAGGGCTCTCAGGGAGGGCTGCAACAACTCCCAGAGCCAGACACTGGATGATATGAGACACAGAATCTCTGCACAACGCTGTATTGTGTAACACAGACCACCCCAGACAGACCAGGGATTTGGGTCCTATCAGACGGGAAGTCTCCAGTGGAGCACAGAATTGAATCCAGGTCTCTCAGCCACTGAGTTACAACTCCAGTCCACCACAGCAACCACAACAGCCCAGGCACTTATGCCATTGTTTGTTTAAGCAGCAGCAGAGTATTGACTGGCCTGCACGCACCAGAAAACATCCACACAGGCATCTGGGTACTAACAAACCCACTTGAGTTCTCTTGGCTAAATGTCTTGCTCACCCTGCCAATAACTCCATCTACTCAGCAAAATGGGACTCAAGATACTCTTCTGCCTACTGGGGATTTCTGCACAACTCCATTTTATCCACTTTGTGAAAAGCCATAAAAGTCAGCAGTCACAAGGCCACAGAAAACACTGTGCTATTAGGGTTATTTGAGTGCATTTAAAATGGAGTGTTGGCTGAGTATGTTCTGAGTTAGAAACGGGGGTTCATTCCACTTGTTTCTTGTTGCTGCTTTCTTTAATGCACCTATTTCAAGAAGTGAAATGCAGACTTCCTGTACCCCTGGAGGAACTAACACTACCTGTTACCTGCTGCATCATACATCAGGCTGAGTATCTGTAAGATAGGCTCAATAAAACCAACCAAACAAAAACCAACAAACCAAACAAAACCGACCAAAAACTACTGGGTCATGCGCTCCAAGGCTGTAGAGAAACACAACAGAAGCAACTGTGCATTAGAGGTACTGCTCAAACCACTACCAAAAGATACAGAAGTCAGAAACATTCAGACCTATGCACATTTACAGCCTCTCTATATATATGGGTCACGACATCACTCAATAAAAGTGATGTAAACACCCAGTGTTAGCATCACCAAATTCCTAAACTAACAGCAACTCCAGGAACATCAAGAATATAAAACCTCATAAGATCTTCATACCTGAAGAAGCAGAAATTAAAGTATTAGTGATTCCTCTTGGCAGCTCCTCACATGCTCCAAACTCTGCAATAAGAACAGAGCAGATGTGGTGCATCAATCACCTGGATTAGAATAAAAATCAAAATCAAATTGATGAGTGACACATCAGACTGTTCCACTACAGCTCCCTGGGCACCATTTCAGCCAGGTACCAGGATCCTTGCGAGCCGCAGGCCCTCTCTTGTTGCCACCACCTTTGCCCTAAAATAGTCTGCTGGGCTGGCAGCCTCCCATGCTTCCATCCCAAACCCAGCTCTGCCCCAGTCCTCTGTCACCGTTCCTGGTTGCTGCAGCAGCAGTGTCCAGCACTGCCAACAACCCACACACACATTCCAGGAGATGCAACTTTTGCAACAAATGGTAACTTCAGATCCCTCTTTCTTACTTTTTTCCTTCATTTTTTCTTGACAAACCAACAAAACCTGGCGGATTCACACACGATGCAGCACACTTCCAGGCAGCTGTGCATCATACCCAGCAGCGATACACCCGGACACGGCTGAATGAGGCCTGCCCGCCATTCATAGTCAGCGTGCGTGTTTTCAGCAGCTTTTAAACCACACAGCCCCTGCTCTGGGAGGCCGCAGGTTACCGAGAGGAAACTTCTGGTGCCGCCTCACACCCCCGCTGGCGCCGGGGGCCAAGGCGGGCACGGGGCCTGGTGCGGGAGTCAGGCAAGCAGGGCAGTGAGCAGGGTGGCAGGACGACAGCCAGGTGACGGCAGGACGACAGGCAGGCAAGGTGGGCAGGAAGGAGAGGGGCAGGAGAACGGGTAAAGGAAGGTGGCTGGTCAGGAGCAAGCGGGCAAGGGGGCAGGACAGGCAGAAGGGCAAGCAGGGACTGGCAGGGAGAGCGGCAGGCCGGAGGGCCGGCAGCAATGCACGCAGAGCAGGCCTGGTCAGGAGAGGTAGGCTGCCCCGCTTCTTCGCGATTAACCCCCACTGCCCCGCCATCCCTCCTCCGCCTGCACGGCGCCGCCGGCAGCCGCGCCAAGGAGGGCCGTGGGGAAGGCGTAAGAACCGCGTCTCCTACCTCACGGGGCTGCCGTGGCTCTGGGCGGGCGGCCGCGATAAACTACAGCTCCCAGGAGCGCCAGCGGCCGGGCCCGGCGGAGCAGCGGCCAGCTGCGCTGCAGCGGCCCTCTGCTTCTATCGACAGTGGCGTCTCTCCTGACTCCGAAGTTGAAAGTAACCCCGTATGCCTTGCAAAACATAGCAATTCTGAAACAAAGCAATTCTCGCATGTCCCAGGCGTGCTGATCCGAGGACAAAGCAATCCAGGTCTCGTCCTCGGCGCCGCTGTGCATCCTCACAGCCGTTTACCTGCTGCCAGGAGCAGGGCCGGGCCAGAGGCGAGAACTGTGTCAGGTATTGAAGGCAGGCAGGGCCTGAAAAGATCTGGCAGCAGCTGGAGATGCTGGTGCGCCTGGACCGGTTCTCCAGGGATACTCCTCCGACTATACCTTGCCAAAAGGGGCTCTCCATGGCGATCACATTGGACCCTAGGGTCCCAGAGTCACAGAATGATAGGGATTGGAAGGGACTTTGAAAGGTCATCTAGTCCAAACTCTCTGTCAGAGCAGGACATGAGCTCTGTGCAGCACAATGTCTGTACTCTTCCAATTCATGGGCCCTGAAAGAAAGGAAGGACCTACAGCCTGGGGATGGAGCACACCCATGTCAGGAGCTGAAGGGCTGGCAGACACCTGGAGGTTGCCCAGCAATGTGGTGGGGAAGGGGACATCAGTGTCTGGAGAGGATCAGCAGAAGGATATACTGGGACCTAACAAGCCTTCACCAGCACTCATGGACTGAGATTATTCAGAGGCTTATTACTATGCCAGTGAAAGGCACATCTGGAGTATGGCAGCAGCTGCTGTGCCAAATCTTGAGACCAGTCTCCAAAACATGACAAAGCTTCCCAAGAAAAGAAGTCTTCCCCCGCCCCCCACTTCTTTTCACCACAGGCAAAACAAAATTGTTGGAAATGCAGTGCCAGATATGGCTGAAGTGTTTCAGCCAAAACTTTCCACACGTTAGACAGCCAGCATGGGAACTTACAGCTTAAGCAATTCAAGTCTGGCAACATGACTAGAAGTTAAACCCAGACAGAGTATAACAAAATCAGCTATGTTTTAATACTAGAAGTGTCACCAGTTCTGCCTCTAGTTACTCCCTGAAAGCCAATGTTGTGATTCTTTATCAGCACAAGATGAGACAAACCGTCTTGAAAACCCATTTCCCAGCCAGTGAAAACCAGTACCCAACCTGGGAATTCCTTAGGAAGAGTGGCAATGGGACAGCCTTGATGTCTGAGTATGGAAAACCTTCCTCGGAAAACCAGAAGGTAGAATCTCAGTTGTTTACACTGAGCGGATGGGAAGTAACCAGCACCTCTTATCGCTCAGCTTGCATCTCAAGTAGAAAGATTGCTCTGGAGAACCAAGGAGCAGCAGAAGAGGCAGCTTGGCTGGCTATGTACTTGAAGACAGGTGATGAACTTCTGGAGGCTGTCCTAGACAACCAGGACATGCTCTTAAATGAGATTGCTAGTTTAGCAGCTCTTATGCTATTAAACAGGCCTTGTCAGAAGGCCATGAGTCAATCTTTGCTGCCAATGAATAATGAAATCAAAATGAGAGCCAGATCATTAAAATAATAGTTTGGAATTAACGTGTGTAGGTATACATTACCTACTGTGATTCATACAATACACACTCTTCAGTCCATAGATTGAGATTTTGGTATTTTACTGTACATTTTCAAGTTATTTTTAAGTCATACAGATTGTTTCTAAATCAACACTCTTGACCACCAGTTCACAGCTATTCTGAGGTGTGAACATCCAGATCTGCTTCTGGATCTAAAAAATGCTATTAAAAAACCATCACATTATTCATTCTCTTGGTTTTATTTTCCTGAAGAACAGAATACCAAAACAAAGCACAATCATGTGTGTTCCCCAAGCAGCTGTACCAACGTCCAACAGCAATGTTGATTTCCTGAGCACTCTGTCCCATGCTGACCTGTCTTAATTTAATGAACAGTTTCTCAGCTATTTGTAATTCCAGTGGGTTCCCTGCACATGGCTTTATGATTTCCGGTGGTTCCAAAAAGTCAAGGTGACTCAGGACTTGTTTTGTCCTTTGCACCCAAATTTTCATGGATCACACATTTGAGGTCTTCTCGATTCAGAACCTGGCTTTTATACTTCTCACCCCAGTCCTCAACGATGTACTGATGATAGGGGTCGTGGGAGTGCTCTCGCCTCTTTGATTTCACAGTACTCACCAAGATTGCCACAATAATGAAGGAGAACATTCCAATCATCACCATCAAATAAAGGATAACATAGTCGAAGTTCTCAGCATCCACTTTGGCTTGCAGTTTTTTGGCTGCCTCTGTCATGTTTTTCCTCCAGCCATTCATGTAAGTGAGAAAGACTTCCTTGAAAGTATCTTCCACTGCCCAGGTGAAGTTTCGTAGTTCAGCCATTCTTGCAAGTTTACAGCTACTAAAGACAACATGATGCTTATTTGAACCCAGTATCTCTACAAAAACAATCACATTGGTTTCTTTTGTCCAGTTATGACAATTAATTACTAACACCTGCCACCTGCCACTTGAAAGTGTAGTACCAATTTTAGATCACCTGAAAATGCCCTTCTGAGTGGTTTGATATGTTCAGAGACACGGGGAGGTTTTACTGCTCTCCTCACTCAGGTCAGTATCAGTCTGTGAGAAGCCAGATATGCCTTAGTGAAGAGCAGTGAGCATGGAGCCCCATGGCCCTTGTTACAGGGGTTGTGACATACTGCCTTCCATGCTGAGGCAAAATACCATGTGAGAAGCCTTTTGCCTGGGAGAAAACAAAGCATGTATTGGGTCCTGGAAGGGCCAGCACAGTGCCACTCCAGACAGCTGCCCAGAATCTCTCAGTGAGGGATAGGACCTTCCTCCTTCTTGGTCTCAGTCGTTACATCTGGTGTGAAGAGTAGTGTATGAATGCAAGTGCAAATGAGTCTATGGGAGCATAATGGCCAGACAGCTAATTCCTAAATGGTGGCCTGATAGACACAGGAGGGACAAGGAGGTAGAGTCCCCACATCTGGAATAGCCTCATTGGTTGTTAGGGCCAGTCTAGTAGCTGTGCCCAAAGGAGTAGGGATGCTGAGTAGGCGTGCAGAGCAATGTCTATCCTGACCCTCTCCCAGTTATCCCAAAGCTTGCCACAGTCAGACCCAGCTGCTACTCTGAAAGCCATGAGTCGGTTCTCCATCCAGCTGGAGACATCCCCCTCTAGCATACTCTGCTGAAGAGCTCACTCCTACCTGCTGGCAAGGCTAACTTGGTTTCATATGTACCCAGTGAGGGTGTCCCTCCACCCTGGCCTTGCAGGAGGTGTTGTTTTCAGTGGTCTTTCTCAAAGGCTGGATTTCAGTGTTTCTAGTGTTGCTAGCAGAGGGTTAAAGGGTGGCAGAGGGGTCCTGCTGTGGCTCCTAGGCTGTTAACCCTTGAACAGAGAGATGAGGGAGAGATACCTGGCAACAGATTACTTGTCAATGACAGTAGTCCCCTGAGCCATCACTCTGTGCTTGTGCTTTAACTGAGCTAGATCTGGGGCAGAAATGATCATATATTGACTCCAGTGAAGCTCTGAGAAAAGCTGCTCTCCTTTTCTGCCTTGCCTACATAAATGGGGGGCTGTGACTGGGTTGCAGCTTGCTAGCCTCCAAAAATCAGAGAGTGGTAGAGCATTTCAGTCTGATGCCTCTGTATTACACCTGTCCTGCATGTGACAAAGCTTCCAAAAAAAGTCACTCAGTCTCAGTGCAGTCTTCAAACAATTATGAGCTTATGGCAGCCTATGGTAAGAGGTGGTGATTTTTTATCACTAGCAAAGAAATAGTGGTATCTTTCAAACTAGAGTTCAGCAATCTACCTTCCTCTGCTTGTTGGACTAGGCTTGCAATGTCAGCATGCACGGAACAGGCACACACATGTGGAAGCAAGTACACCTGTATGTAGGTCTCTCTGCAGTTGGACACACACACACTCAAACATAGGGCATAAAAGTAACCTAATGAAAGTAAGCAAGCTAGAAGGAAATCCAAAACCAGACTGCCCTGAAATTTTTTTGTGTGCAAAATCTTTCTGTTTTCCTTTGATTCAGAAAAAAAATTACAATGTTTTTACAACAGGAAATAAAGAACTAGCAACAGAAACTTACCTTTCCTGTGCCCTCCTCTGATGAAATCCACAACAACACTCAGGATTTTAAAACTCCACTGGACAATATGATGAACAGGAGCAGAGTTTAAGTAGCCTCCAGCCTGCACAAGGTTGTGAGCAACTCTCTGTTAAGAAAGTGCCTTGTATTGCACACTTTGTATTAAATAAAGTGCAAAATCTAATCTCACTTGGAAAGTCAAATATTGGCTGACAGCTTACATCAGTCATCCTGTTGGATAAAGAGTGCTCTATTGCTGAAGTTTCATACACTGTAAAGGAGCACTGCTGTGCTTTCCTAGGGGCAAATGTGGATGCAGGTCTGTCTTTCTTGACTTGGACAGAAGAGTAAAGATGAGTTCTGCAAAATTATGACTATGATAATAATAATAATAATAATTTTTAAAATAATTCCCTGGGGACTTAGTGCCCATGCTTTGCCTTTCCTTTTATTTCATCAGGATTTTGCCTGTTAGTGACCAGCTGCTTTGTGAAGCTCTTGCTGTGAGAAACAGGTCCTCATACGGAGCCAGGACCAGGCACCTCACTCATGATCTGAAGCAGGAAAAGACAAAAAAATTACTTTAAAAAAAAACCAAACAAACAAACAAAGAAACAAACACACCCCATCAGAATTAGTTGATGTTTATTTTATTTCCAGCAAACAGCACATGCTGACACCTAACTGATGTTAATTTTATTTCTAGCAAACAGCGCGTGCTGACACCTAACTGAAAGGCTCTGTGTCACACCTTAGAAAACAGCAGTGTGCTCAGTGAAATGGCACAGCTTCCTCTTCAGTCAGCAGCTGTGATGCGGACATCCAAAGGAGGGGTTTTAGGATAGGACTGTGGTGCAAAGTGCTCCACAAGCACAGGAGGGAACAGACTTCTGTAAAAAATATCTTCAATTTACAGGTAGCCCTTCCTGCGCTATTTGCAGAGAAAGCAATTTCTCAGGTAGGTCTGCTTTGAGGAAGATAAAGCAAACATGGGCTACCAGTGAATCAACACAGCACATCAGAAAAGGAAGATACGCTCTTTGTACAGAAAAGTGTTAATCCCTGAGGAAGCCCTGCTAGTCCTCTGCAGCTGACATTGTCATGGTTACTGCTATCATTTCTTCTAGATGATTTTCTGTGCATGATCACCTCCCAGCATGGGGGCGAGCTGCTGGCAGCGTTTCCTCTCTGATTCCCTGCTTCTCTCTGGCAGGTTCCCATGTGCCCTCGGCTCGGTCCCTTGAAGTTGAGGTAACTGGCAAGCTGCTTCTGTTTGCTTTGATTAAACCTATAACCAGAGGGACTGCAGCAAGTCCAGCCTCGTGCCTTGCACAGCCAGACATGCTGTGGCTGGTCCTGGCTGAATAAAGTCACCTGGAGCCACCAGCATGATGTTAGAGCAGCTCACAAATGCAGGGCTGTGAGACTGGGTATGGAAAGAAAAGAACCATAACCCTGAAGGCTTCCAAGCAGAGCAGCTTGCCAGCTGCTGGACTGGACTGCCAATATCTGGGTGAAAGGACTTATCCCTCCTTCAAACCACCTCTTCTACTGTCTGTTCGTGGCCAGTCCTGTTTGACCAATTCCTTCAAACATACATCACACACATGTACAGGCATACCTACATATATAAAAGGGGTATATGTTGGTAGAAGACATGAAATTTAACTGCCAACTTGAAAGACATGAAATTTAACAGCCCTTCATTAATCTCATTCAGCTAAGTGTTGTCTTGAAGGTCACATTTCTCAGGGTTTGCTTAGTCTTTATAACAATGAGGTCATGAAGGACAGACAGTGTGGAAGTGGTCAAAAAGAAAGGGAGAGGCAAATGTCTTGGACAGGAAAGGTTACTGCCTTAATACTAGTCTCCCAAATGAGGAGATGTTCATATGAACTGAATTAGTCTCACAAATGGAGACCCATATTAAGCACAATGCTCCTGATCTCAGTGGAGTGAGGTAGAAATGGCTGGTTGAGCCTTCTGTCTCTACTCTCAGAATGGCTAGGTCATGGCAATGAGGAAAAGTCCCTGGTGTCTGGAGAAAGTCAAATGTCATGCTCATCCTCAGGAAGGCCAATGAAGGCTCTGGTAGCTGACGAACGATTAGCCACAGCTCAAACCATGTGGCAATTAAGGGACAAATCCTCCTGAAAGCCACTATCAGCCCTCTGAAGAACACAAGGTGACTGAAAACAGCCAGTGTAGATTTACTGAGGGCAAATTGTGCTTTCTATGGAGAAATTATAGGAGGACTGTTTCAGTGGATGAAGACAGAGTGGTAGTGGTGGTTCGCTTTCACTTTAGCAGGTTTTCAGCATGGTCTGTCATAATATCCTTGTCTCCAGTTTGGAGAGAGATGGATCTCAGATATGTGGGCTCCAGAGCTAATTTGACCACTCTTATGGGGAATATAGAGTAAATGACAATCCTTCACAGATCTGGATGCTGAGCTTTATGCAGGAACTAAGGAAACTGGATGTATTTACACCCATCTGCCTGCTCCATTGCAGCAACTGAGCAACCACTGCTGAGGCAGTGCTCTTGCCTCCCAGGTGTTGTGGAGCCAGTGGGTCCATCCTGTGACAGGGTGTTGTCATGAGCACAAGGTACACCACATGTAAACATGCACAGTATTTAATAATTAATTTAAACAACATTACAACTGGATGTATTTACACATGTAGCAGCCTTGAGGTCTTGAAGACACCATGCAAGGAAAACTTCAGGTGTACAATAGGCTGAATGATCAAACTGTTGACGTGAACTGAATGGTATTGAATTGTTCATCACCTTCATGACTGATAGCTCTTCTGTGACTGTGTAGCAATATATTCACTTGTTGGCTAGTTTACAATTTCTTTGTTAGTCTTACTGGTGAGATGATGAAACAGACAGCAGAATTATTGAAGATTTTGTGATTAGGCCCAGGTCTCATTGGAGGGCTTATGTGAGTTCACTGGCAATTAATCTTTCCCAACATTTTGCAATATCTATTGTAAATTCATAAATGGATACTCACAAATAATCACAAATCCTGGTTATTGTTGGTGTGGGGTGGGGGGAATTTCAGCTCACACTGACACATGCATACACAAGACATATGAAGATCAGTATCTATGGAATTGGAATGGGGAACTCAGTTTTCTGTCTTTCCTAGAGAAGACAAGATTAACAGAAGATTGTTATTCATACTGGTTCTTTGTTCCCCAGACCCTTCCTTTCATAGGAGCTTCCAGTATACTTGGTCATCTTTTTCCAGTCTTCCATCAGTGTTTTCCTTATATTCTCTACAATTAATAGACAAACTTCTTTTAAATTGGCAGCATTTACACATGGCTTTTGCTGTCTTCTTTTTCTTTCCTTTTCTTTACAGTAGGGAATTTAACCATACAAAATTCGTGAATTATAGGGTTAGTTACTTAAGATCGTTAATTTTATAGGGTTAATTCTAAGCAACAAATTAATATAGTTGTTAAGTGTGATTATCACAGAGGTACGGGTATCCTCTCATATGTACTGATGTAATTTTCCTTTGGTATTTCTTCTGTTCTGGTTAAATCATAACATTGTAGTGTTCACTGTGCCTTTCAGACCTCAAACCTTTGTATACACAGACTTAACCCACAATCTTCTCAGCCTTTAGCTGCTGATATGCTATACTACTAACTGCTGATACTCAGAGTGCTGATAACATTTGATTACTTTCCCCACTGCCTTAAACTTTTTACCTTTTGATAGCCCTCTTAGATTCCTTCTGGTATTTACACGTTTTCTTAAAAGAACATTAATCAGAGGGCTGGAGCACCTCTCCTATGGAGACAGAATGAGAGAGTTGGGGCTATTCAGTCTGGAGAAGAGAAGGCTCCAAGGAGACCTTATTGTGGCCTTCCAATATCTGAAGGGGGCCTACAAGAAAGCTGGGGAGGAACTTTCTAGGGTGTCAGGTAGTGATAGGACTGGGGGAAATGGAACAAAACTAGAAGTGGGTAGATTCAGACTGGATGTTAGGAAGAAATTCTTCACCATGAAGGTGGTGAGACACTGGAACAGGTTGCCCAGGGAGGTGGTTGGGGCCCCATCCCTGGAGGTGTTTAAGGCCAGGCTGGATGTGGCTCTGAGCAAGCTGATCTAGTGTGAGGTGTCCCTGCCCATGGCAGGGGGCTTGGAACTAGATGATCCTTGAGGTCCATTCCAACCCTGACAATTCTATGATACTATAATTCTAATGAACCAAAAATTTCTGTCCCTAGGTCAGCCTGCTGCTTTTCAAGTTGTTGTTTGTCAGTTGATCACACTGTAAAACAAAAATAGCAAGGCCACTAGGTATTTATCATTTGGCTTTAACTATGAAGGCTGAAACTTTTCCTCTTTAAGATTACTCAAGAGTACATCTATTAATTACGTTTAAACTGTTTATGTCAATTTTTCTCTATAACCTATATCCTGGGACATAGTCCATCTCCTAGTTTCTCATAATAATGTTTGCAATAAAAGATGCTGGGACCAGGGTGACGAAACAGGTCTTTACATGTTCTCCCTGCTTCCCCATAAAGCATCCAGAGACAGGCAAGCTGGGTATGTGCCTTGGCCTCAAACTGACCTGAGGTGTTGTTTGAGGTTGCACAGGGTAGCAGTTGACAGAAACTGCAGCACAGATTTACAGTGGTAGCAGGCATCCAGCCACACCTATCTTCTTGCAAAAAGCCATTTCTTACAATCAAACTTACTGAGCACTGGGGTCTACTTGTGAGTGATGTGCTAGTATTGAGGAGTTTCTGGAGAATGGAAAGTGGGAGAGGCACCCTTGCTGAAATCACATTTTATTGCAAAGTCCCATCCTCATAAAGCAGAGGGTAGGGAAACTACCTCTGTAGTTACAGCAACAAACTATGGGTTTGGCAGGAGACTGTTGCACTGACAGAGGTCACTGATTGCAACAGCTCTTCTGGGCAGGGTCAGCTCACAGCTTTGGTGGGCTGAATGCCTACAGTAACACTGGTGGCTTCAACTCTTTTGTCCTTCTCCTTTCATATCCTAACTGCAGAGAGTGGCTTGTAAGCCAGATCAAAATCCTGACTGTATATGAGTATTTACAAAAGCACATTGTCTCCTTCCTTCTTCACATGGTGCACTACTAATCCATGGACCTTCTTGCCACAGGACACTGCAGATGCTAGTAGCTGGCGAGCATTCAAAAGTGATTATATTGAAGCACAGAAGAAAAATGTGCCAAGAGTGAGTGAAAAAAATAATGACCTGTCATAGTAAACTGCTGAGGACTATTCTGGGGAAGCGTGACTACATGCTTGCCCCACTTTTGAGTTCTTTCTTTGGCTTCCATGTTTGTCCATTCCCTTGACTGATTTCTTCACTTAACAAAACCACCCTCCCCTGTCTGGTAAAGAGGGGAGAGAGGCAGGAAAGAGGATGTAGGGCGAAAAAACCCACATTGTCAACCTGTCCAGTGGATGGCAGAGAAAACATGGAATGATGTAAAGGTCACCAGGATGCTCTGAACAAACCTCCCCTTCCAGGGAAAAGAGTGCCATGACTTAATGGAGCTTCATATGGGATGAAGTGAATAAAAAGAGGAGGGCAGGAGAACAGCCAGAGCCTTTCTAGGAGGCTCTGCAGGGGTCAGACAAGATATCACAACCTATCAGCCTCAGAATGCTTGTGTGCCAGGGTGTCCCCCTTGCCACAGAGGGCTACACAGTCTCATGTCTGGCTCAGGGTAGACATCCCTATGTTGTCGTAGCTCACTGATGCCCCACAGCAGGCTTCAGCCCTGACATTGATGGCAACAACGTAGAGTCAAAATTGAGAGATGAAGGCAGAGGTGCAGGAATACTTAGGCCAACTTTGGTACCAGCCCTCCTTCCAGGACTTCCACAGGACTTGATGCTTTAACTCACATGTCTGCAGATTTATGGACTTGTTGCTGCAAAGGAGACGTGTATGAGTGAATCAGGTTTCGTAACTCCTCAGCAAAACAAGTGGTCTGATTCACTCAGGCAGGAGAGATCAACCATTTCTCCAGGAGGGATGCTGCGACACCATAGCATTTCAAGATACATTTTAAAGCAATGCTGCCTAGAAGACAAACGATTGAGGATGGAGATTAAATTCTAGCCCCTTTAGTCTCTGAAAAATGGCAAGACACTTCTTGGCCTTTTAAGGTCTGTGGAAAGTGTTTCCCTGTGTTACTGAGCATCAGCTTGTAGCCATATATAAAAGATTCTGCCTTATCAAACACTTGATCTCTCCCATACCACATTTAGCCAGTGACCAAGACCTGCCTCCTGCATGGCCATTGGATGCATCAGCTGAAGTGAAGCCCCTTTTTAAAGTCTGGCAAGTAGCCAGGTACCACTGCCCCATTTCTTGGAAACCATGACAGGAAGCACTGTCAGAGCAGTAAGGCTTCCCAGCAGGTACCCTCAGGAGTCAGTCAGTAACAGAAGCTGGGAACTGAAGTGCTTGCCAGGTGGCTTGCCTGTTTTCCTCTGTCCAGAGCCTAGTGCAAAGCAGTCTCTTTGGCATAGGAGCATGACACATTCTCATGTTGAACAACTTTGTGTTTATAACTCCACCTTTGTCTGTATGCCTACTTGCAAATGCAAACCTGCATACAAACATACAGAGTTATATGTTTTAATCCCTTTGATTTGTAGGGTCTGCATGAGTGCTTTACTAAGAAGCCAATGAGGAGAAAAGGAATGGAGATCCCCAGACACAGCCTGAGGCTTTCAGAGGCTGAGCTTAGGCTGGAAAAGCCTGGTAGGAGAGCAAGTCATGGTGCAATTTAATGCAGGAGCAGAACACAGCTCAGCTCGCTGCTTTATCCACACCTGTACAGATGCAGCCCTCAGTGCAAGCTCATCTTTCACAGAAGTGCATCAAGGCCTCTTCCCACCTAGGTAACCTGATGGGCAAATGCTGATGACCTGCTGAAGCTGCTCCTGGCCTTGGATCTCACACCAGAGGAAGTCTGCTAGCCAATGGTGTGCTGCCTGGTAGGGCTCTGTATCCAAAACCCTGGTGCTAGTGAGCAAGCACATTGCTTGAGTGAAGCCACTTTATGCTGCGCAGGTGGGAAGAGGAGGAGGAGACCCAGCACAGGTGGTGCCAGCATTAGCTGATACAAGCACATGGTTGCTCTGGCTGCCTGCAACCTGCTGATGAGTTCAGTGTTTTGTAGAAACCTCAAGGTAGGCCTAAGACCTGCTATGTATTTTGGGTTTAATGCACTCCAGCACTGTGTATTTTGAAAAGTGCTGTTTATTCTTCCCAACATGTAGACTTGAATGGAGCGTAATAAACATGCTCACTGCTCATACTTGGGGCTTTAGTGGAGTTCTGTGACCATGCAACCAAGTGATACTGCTCACACAGTTACAGTGAAAGGGGAGGCAAAGGCCATGTCAGGACATTTTATTGAAACACAAAACCAGAGCAGTCACCCTATGCAACCTCATACAATGGCATCTTCTGAACCCAACTCCACTGTCAGAGAAAGTTATGTGACACGTACTTGTTTTGGCAGAAAAAACCCAAAACTGTGTTTTGCACACAACGATCCATGGAGGTCCTTGAGGCTGGAACATATCCCGAGGTCCCACGTAACCCGGAGAGCTCCAAAAAGTGAAGACAACTGAATATTTCAAGCCAACTGACAAGGACTGGAAACAAGTGTGTCAGCACATGAGTTAAGACATAGTTGCTCAGTTAACATGGTATATGTTAACATGGTATGAGCAGAAGCACATTTCTTGTTTCCTCAGCCTTCCTTGACCTTGGGCCCGTTTGCTTATATGGCCACAATCCAGCTGTGTAAACTGGCTTCTCAATCGGCCTGCGTTCAGCTCCCACTGCAAGCAGAAAATCCTTTCCTCCAGAGCAGCAGAAAGAGGCTCCCCATGTATGCACATCTCCCACATGCCAACATCTTTCCTGTACCTTCCCTGATACCTGTTCTTAGCACCACATCACAGCTGCTGGCTTGAGGTGCCTGCTGGTGGTGTGCAAGGACATCCGACACCCATAGCGCTAACCTGCTCTGGGATCTAGTGTTGATCCTGCTCCGAGTGGGACTGGCTCCCTGCCATCCCTGGCTCCCCCAGGAAGGCACTGGGGGCCAAAGCAACCTCCTGCTCAACCTGTGGCTCATCCTGCTGGGCCACAGATTTTTAAACTCCCCTGGAATGACTCCCAGACTCAAAAGAATGTGTGATTTTAGATATACCAGGCACTACATAACTCTGTGAGCATTCCCATGGAAGTGCAGTGACTCTGTGGAGATAGTAATAGCCTCCTCTCAGCTTTCTGAAATCAGCTGGAACCTTCCAGTTGACATTAGTCTCAATTTAGGAAGGCAGCTAGGGTGCAGTTAAGTACAGCCTTATTGGAAGTGGCTCTTATGTACATGCCTAACTTTGAGCAAATGCTTAAGTGATGTTCTGAATAAAGATGATTTCCTGAACTAGAGTCCCTTCTGGGAGCTGGAGGGGATCCAGAAGAAGGTTATTCTGAGTAAGCTGCCTGAGGGATTTCAACAGATAATTTTGTGCATCTATAGAGCACCCTATCTGGAAAACAGGAGAGTAATCTCTTAATTGGATTCCATCTGATTAATTGCCCTCCTGGATCTGATAATGTTCAGTGCTCTAGAAACTGTATTCTGGCATCTCCACGTCATGGCATGGCATTTACACTTATCCCACCAAAGTCAGGGAACTGTGTTTTGGTCCTGCTTTCTTTTAGTCTCAGGACTATATAATGAGTGGTTCCTCAAAGGCCTTCTTTCAGAAGGATGAGCTTAGCATTTCTACTACTGATTTTCAATGACCGTTTCTGAAATGTAAGAAACAGGAGGTATGGATGTTTTCATGAAAAAACAGTCACTTTTAAAATAAAACAGATTTTTCATAGTGCCCAGGAATATCTGCAGACCTGCATGACTGGTGTACATGCACCTTTTTATGTGGATGTGATCGCTGCAGTTCATATAAGAGTGTGATCACAAAATTTCCCTCTCATGGTGGTACCATATCCTGCTTTACACTCACCAAGATCATTCAGAGGTCTCATTGTCTCAGTGGTGTAACCACAGTCCCCATGCTGCTGTCTCCTGGATAAGGATGAGGCTGCCCAGAGCAGCATGGAAGGTACCAGAGTGCAGTAGTCAGTGTGCTGGTTGCTGAGGGCAGATGTGGGCTCAATACCATGAGCTGCTTAGGAGAAGGACTAGCTTCATTTTCCAGTCTAGTGTGTTGAATCAAACTCCTGTTTTGTGCTCTTCTGCAGGAACTGCCCTACCTTGTGTACTTGCAATACAGAGATTTACTATTACCTTTACTCCTCCACTACCAGAGCTTGCTACAAGCCCAGTGTTAAGTGCAAATGTCCAGTCCAAAAGCAGCACCGTACCTAAGCTTGGACCCTGGTACATTCAACCATGTGTTAGGCCCACACAGTGGTGTGTGAGCTAAGGGACTAGATGTATCAACCATCAAGGTATCTATATGATGGAGGGAAGAAGTCTTAAGACACTTGGGTGCAGTGTGACTATGCATTGTCTAACTTGGTGGAGGTGATGTTGGATCTTCGTTTTAAAGCGCTTACTGCTATTGTAATAGCAGAGGAAACAAGGTTCCTAATGTGAATCAGTAATAACGGAGGGACCTTTGCTTTGGCCCACCAACATTAAAGAGCATAGTCTGGAATCAAGTGGGTGTTTATTTGTCTGCCTCCTTGTCTGTTCCAGATGCTTTCAGAGCTGACAAACTTGTGGTCCTTGAGGAGCTTGGAATCAGCAGGCTACAAGGGATAAGCTGCTTGCCTGGTTTTGCATGTATGTGTCTCCACTAAAGTTAGCCTGAAAGATATCACAAGCAAAAAAGCCACCACTCATCTCTCTTTTCCTGTCACTAGTATTATGCTAAAGAAGGACCTTGCCTGGCTTTCCACAGAAGATATTTTATGAAAGGGAAACTGTCCGTTTACTCAAAGTCCCTTTAAAAGAAAGCAGCATTGGAGGTAAGGGAATAGCAGACAGAAAGGTGTACATGGGATCTATCTAAAATATGGAAAACATATACTGTAAAGGAGATATTTTGCCTTCTAAAATACCTTTTGCAGTAAAGATTCAAGAATGTGTATCTTTCAATAGTCATGAAAGAAAACAATTCTCAGGCAGAAGCACCATCTGCTGGTGGACACCAGTTCTATTACTTTGTTTAGAAAGTCTACAGTGAGACTAGCTTAAACAACTACCTCGGGGACTGTCAGAGGTGCTAAGAAAATTCAAAAGCAGATATCTGCTTTGAGAGAAGCAAAAGGTTTCTTATGTTTAGAAAAGGATCAGTCTTTCTGCCCCCTCTCACTGAAGTCAATATAAGAACTTTCACTGCCTGCCAAGTACCACAAGTGCATCTTCAGTGACAGCAGGAGGTGCTTCTTAACTTTGAGCTACAAAGGCTTTGTGTCTCCCCTTTGTCTATAGAGGTCTTGGTTTTCAGCAAATGGAGGTTAGTCTCTGCCCAGAAACATGAATTAAGGGCAGTGTATCCTGCAAGCTTTCAAGAAAAGATGAAGACACAGGACTGAAATGGTGGCTACATTTCACTCAGTGGATATGCTGCATGATTAAAAATTTCCTTGTGTTTCAGTCTGAAGGGAAGGTGAAAACACTGTGCTACATGTTATACAGGAAATGGTTAGAGAGCTTAAAAAGACACCACGTAGAGTAAGTTTCCTGTGTTTCTTCATTAAAAATTTACTCCAGTGACATAATTCAGGAGCCTTGCTTGACAAGGATACAGAGCTGACCTTTCTGACTGCAATTCCCTCAACTGAGGCTCCAAAATATGAATCCAGACGTGAATTCAAATGCTGCAGACCCTTTGTACATCTGTAGAAGAAGCTAAACCTCAACTGTGCATATTCCTCCATGTTAAAATATTCACATTTGACCTGACATGTCTGTGTTGCATCAGAAGCCCACCTCTAAGCCTAGCCTGCAATGAAAAAAAAGAGGAAATGCTCATTTTTGCCAGAAAAGCAAAAGCAGATTTTAATCTCTTCAAGAGGTATATTTTTCCATAAATCAGGACAATGGGACATCCCTTGCTTTTTCTCTTACAGCACATGGGACATGTGCTCCAAGACTTGTAGGATGATCAAGGGACTGGAGCACCGCCTTGTGAGGAAAGGCTGAGAGATCTGGGGCTTTTTGGTCTGGAGAGAGGAAGACTGAGAGGGGACTCTAATAAATGTATATAAATATATGAGGGCTGGGTGTGAAGAAGGAAGGGACAGCCTCTTCTCACTTGTGCCCTGTGATAGGACAGGAGGGGCAATGGATGTAAACTACAGCACAGGAAGTTCCACCTCAACATAAGGAAGAACTTCTTTACTGTAAGGGTCACAGAGCACTGGAACAGGCTCCCCAAAGAGGTTGTGGAGTCTCCTTCTCTGGAGACTTTGAAGAGCCATCTGTATGCGTTCCTGTACGACATACACTACATTATATGGTCCTGCTCTGGCAGGGGGGTTGGACTTGCAGATCTCCAGAGGTCGCTTCCAACCCCTAACATCCTGTGATCCTGCACCAATCCCTCAATCATCCTCATAGCCCTCTGTTGGACTTTCTCAAGTAGATTCATGTCCCTCTTGAACTGGGGAGCCGAAAACTGGATGCAATATTCCAGGTGAGGTCTCACCAGGGCAGAGTAGAGGGGGAGGAGAACTTCCTTCGATCTGCTGGACACACTCCTCTTAATGCACCCCAGGATCCCATTGGCCCTCTTGGCCACAAGGGCACACTGCTGACCCATGGGTAACTTGTTATCCACCAGGACTCCCAGGTCCTTCTCCATGGGGCTGGTCTCTAGGAGATCACCTCCTAACCTGTACTGGTAACAAAAGTCCAGGTCAGCACTGTATGGTGACCCAAAATGGGTTCCTTCTATATTTTTTATGTATGCAGCTCAAAAGGGTGAAACAAACAGATAGACCATAATGAAATGGCCAAATAGGAAGAAGTGCTGCTCTAACCTGACAAGTTACAGGCATGTTGCTTATTTATCTTTTACTGATAGACAGACTTCTGCCTGGAAGTCTCAAATCATTTTACCCGCAACACCAGCTCGATCTCACAGTGACCGCTCTTTTTGCTGGCAACCTCAACGTATTTTAAAGCTCACATGTTTTTAGAAGATATTTGCTGAAAATACAGACACAGTTTTGCTCATGTAACTCTAAACAATCTGGAAGCTTCCAGACGTGCTGCATGTGGTGTGAGATTTTCTTTAACGAGTTGGAACTTTGAAGGGAGCCTTATCTCACCAGGCGGGAACAGCATGAGCCATACCCTGCAGCATCCCACAGCTGATAGGAGTCTAAGGAAGGTTAAGAACACTGTTTCTGAAGGACACAGACGTGTACCACCCAGAGATAGAGCCTGACTGCTGGCACAGAGCCACCTCTAAGTATGCCATCCCAGGAGGTCTGCATTTGCAGGACTGCATGCCGTGCTCTATCCTAGTATCTGTGGGGCTTTTTCTGGTTAACAGGACTACCATGGAATTGAGCAGTTCACATTAAAGTATTTGCTGACTCTCAGGAATGCAAAAGGAAGTGCAGACCTTCAAGGATACTGAGGTGTGTAATACCTATTAAAATCAGTGGGAACCAAAACAGCTTTGAAAAACTGAGTGGTTAGTCTGGTCACTGAATGACTGTGAAGGGACAAGAGGGTGAACCCAGATCTTTTCAGCTGTCTCTGCTGACCCACTGACTCCTGATATCTTTGATGTAGAGACTGCTTTATGAAACCCATCCTCCATGGAACATGCATCAAAATTCTCATTCTTATACAAAGCCCTACCTTACACCTAACCTCCATGCTGTGGGCATGATGAAAGTCTGCTTGAGAGTCCCTGGAAATCTGACAGTGTCCTACAACTCCATTTGCTCTTTTAAACAATGTCCCTATTATTAATTCATAGATAAGCACTATTTTTGATTGGTCATTCATATGACATCATAGGTAGCTGAAAGTCACATGAATAAGGACCAGAGGCTCAACTGAACGGTCCTGGACTTTGTAGAACTGGTGATCAAATGCTATGTCAGGAATCACGAATAATGGATTGAAACCAACTCTATCATTTAATGGGAGGAACTCAGAAGCTCAGAGCCATCTTTGCAATAGAACCTGATCCTGATTCCTATCATTGTGTGTCTGAGCTTTTCTTAGGTTAACCAGAACCCTAGAACAATCTTCCTGGTAAATTTTATGGCATCTTCACAGCCTGCTTGGCATCACAATGAGAACTGTGCAGAAAATGGTAATGGCAGATGTGTGGAGAGGGGGAGGGGGAAGCCCAGGGGCAGTCTGCATGGTGTCTGGGCTACTGAGGAGTTGTGAGATGGGTCTGTCAAAACCTCATCCAAACCTAAAACTTTTGACAAGCCCTTTGTTTTGTTGCTGGTTTTTTAGCAAGCTGTCATGGTGATGGAGCCAATCCACTGAGAGAATGCTGACAAAATACTGCTGTTGTATTCTGGAGAGCACTGCATACCTCAATGCATCGTTCTCCTTCTGCCCCTTACACTCTGGCTGCTGCCAGAGGTTTGACAGGAACTCCTAGGTGTGTGCGTGAGAAAGTCCAGAGACAGACTAATCCAGAGTTTAGCTCATGGACATCAAAACCATGTCCCTCCTCAGGGTTTGTTCTATTTCAGAAATCAGAATAGTAGCACCTGTAGCAAATGAGCATACATCTGGGCTTGGCCCAGTTGAATTAATGAATAATTATTTGCTGACACAGTAACACAGGAGGCTAGAGGATAAATCCTAGGGAACAAGGAATCAATTATCAAACTGTAGGTTTGATAAATGTATTATCTATATATAAGCTATCTATCAAAGATGAGGCTTTTCCCCCAGAAGGGCAGCTGCAGTTGTTCCAGCTTGCTGAGAGCACCACAGCGTATGGAGGGGAGCAGCCTGCATGGAACTAACTCTCACAGTTAGGTTAGTGCTCCCAGAAACATGCTTACACACATGGGGTTACTCCAGAGGCAAACACCAAGCCTGGGTTGATATCATTTACAGATGGAGCCAAGCAGAAGGAGGCATGATTTACACTGGCTGAGATGCATTTAGCCTTTCCTCTGAACCCAACTGAGCAGATTGAGGGCAGAGTTAAGAGGATTCAAAGTGCAGAAAACTGAATAAATATTTTTCCTCTTCACAATCTGGTCATCATTGGAGTTTGGCCACCCAAAATGCTGGCGCCAAGGGCCAGATAACCCTATGAGCTGGTGCTTGTGTTTGCTCACCCACAGTGTCACTCAGATTGGTCTTTGCTCTTGCTCTCTGCCTGCACTCAGCTAAGGAGGAAAGGAAAGCAAACCCGAAGTTGAGCTCATCCAGACCGGCTGCCGTTCTCGAGAGCGACCACAGCGTGTCCCCACCGAGCTGTACTTCCATCCCTCCACTGCCAGCAGAAACGAGTCCAAATGGTAGCTCATCTGCATGCCCATAAATATAACCCCCTCCAGCGCTGCTCTAACCCCTACTTACATGGTTAGAGCTGGCAGGGAAATGATTCTGACCTTCAATTGCGACCAGTGCACTCAGTTCAGGCTTGGTGAGGCGAGTGTGGAGAGTCAGAGGAAAAATAACCAACCAATGAAAAAAAAAAAAAAACCCACAACCCCAAAACAACCCAAACAAAAACCCAACAACATGTAAAGGTCAAAATTCAAGGTCTACTGCTCATTACTAAAAAAGAACACCAGAGATCTTCCTTGTTTGCATAATACATTTCATGCTAAGACCTGAAATATCCCAAAAATAAAGGTAAGCACTGCTAGCCCCATTTCCCAAATGGACAAGTGAGCTGATTGCCAAGCCCACACAGAGGCATGGAGTAGACCTGAACCCAGTTAGGTTCCTGTCTCCCTGTGCTCACACTGCTGGGCCACACTCCCAAAGCTATGTGATAGGGTGACTATTTTTTTGTTACCTTCTGCCCTTGAATGTAATTTCTCCCTGGTTGAGGTATGAAGGTGAAACAGCTTCCACCTTGCCACTAATTTGTGGCTGTTGTGCCCTGTTTGGCTGCCCCTGCAGGGTGAGAGCAGGCAACCTTCTTGACCTCCCTGAGCACATAGACTGAAGACTACCCCAGCACATGCAGAAGTCAGCATTTCAGAAGCATGCAGTCCTCTACAGCAGCCTTTAGGACACTTCCATATCTATGTGACCAATCACGCACATGGCAACAGCAATTCTGGAACACCAGTTTGCCAACACATATATAGAGGGGCAAAGTGGTGTGGACCATGCTAGCTCACCCTGCTTCCTTGTCCCTTCAAACATAGCACATCTCTTCCAAAGCTGAGTGCTGTGGGTAGGATACAGAATCACAGAATGCTGGGGATTGGAAGGGACATTTGGAGAACTTCCAGTCCAACCCCCCTGCTAAAGCAGGTTCACCTGGAGCATGTTGCACAAGATTACATCCAGGTGGGTTTTGAATGTCTCCAGAAAAGGAGACTCCACAACCTCTCTGGGCAGCCTGTTCCAGTGCTCTGTCACCCTCAAAATAATGTTGTTCTGCCTTATGTTCAGATGGAACCTCCTGTGTTCTAGTTTGTGCCTGTGGCCCCTTGGCCTATCACTGGGCACTCTGAAAAGAGTCTGGCCCCGTCCTCTTGACATCCACCCTTCAGATATTTGTAAGCATTGCTAAGATACCCTCTCAGTATTCTCCAGATGAAACAGACCCAGGTCTCTCAGCCCATCCTCATAAGACAGATACTCCAGTCCCCTTTGTAGCCCCCTACTAGACTCTCTCCAGTATTTCATTGACTCTTGAACTAGGCAGCCCAGAACTGGACACAATACTTCAGATGTGGCCTCACTGGGCTGGAGCAGAGGGAGAGGATAACCTCCTTCAACCTGCTGGCCATACCCTGGCACTCAAGGGTGGGGTTCTGGGGCCAGATAAGGCCCATGAAGTCCTCACTAAATAGGAAGACAGGTTGAGGGCAATAGGAGAAAGAAATGCATGCAGGGCTTTGATTTCACAGAGTGGAGCTGCAGTGGTCACAGGATACTTGGAAATCCCTGACCAGAATGACCTCTGGGGGAAATGCAAATTGGAGGGCAGTGACAGGCAAAGGGGAAAAAATTAAAGGATGCCTTCAGGACCAAGATCAGGACCAACCACTTGAAATGGGGAAAGATACTTCTGCCCTGACTATGAAAACTCCAAGGAAGTCCACAGACAGGAAAGCTCTTGGCTAAGGCAACTCCTCACCTGCCACCAGGTTACAGCAGATTTGAAGGAGAACTCACAGCTCTCATCAGAGAGGGTGACAGTGATATGTCAGCACATCCACGGGACAGTAGGCCTCATCTTGCTATGGATGCATCACCACCCTGGCAGCAATAGTCACTATTTGGCTAGAATCATCACTTCTTGACAACAAGATGTCTGCCCATAGGACCAGACCACCAACCCCAGCACACCTAGGCATTCATGCCATGCCTCTGCCTACTAAGGTCACATCACCAGCCCTCCCATCAGTCAGTCTGTTTATCATCAAAGACTCTTCTGCAAGCAAATCACCAGGTGACACTACCATTTTTGTTGCTCTAAAATAACTTGCTGGGAACTTCCTTGTTTCCCAGGGATGACCCCCAAAAATATTCCCTAAGCATCACAATAAGGGAATAAGTAAGTCTGGGTTTGAGCAACATAATTTTATATCAGAATCATAGAATGTCAGTTTGGAAGAGACCTCAAGGATTATCGGGTTCACCCTTTCTTGGTAATAGTATACTTTAAATGGGATGCCCCAGCACCCTGTCAAGTCAAGTCTTACAACTGTTCAGTGTAAGAGAATCCACTACTTCCCTTGGGAGATTATTCCAATGTCTAACTGTTCTCATGGTGAAAAAAATTTCTTCTGAAGTCAAATCACAATCTCCCAGGAGTAACTTGTACCCATTACCAAGGGTCCTTCCCCTGTGACTCCTTGTAAAAACACCGTCTCCATCTTTGTGGTAGCCACTATTTAACTGCTGGTACATGGTAATAAGGTCTCCCCTAAACCTTCTCTTCTCAAGGCTGAACAAACCCAGTTCTCTCAGCCTTTCTTCAGAGGTCTTCCAGTCCTCTGATTATTCCACCAGGATCCTGGTGGAGGAGCCCGAGAGGGAGCCATGGGACACAGCCCTGTAGCCCTATCTGCACAAGTGGAAAGCCAGAGGATGAGCTCCTGAGGTCAGATCCAAACCCAAACATTCATTCCTGCCTTTACCACCTATGCTAAAAGACATAGCAATACATGGACTCCTGCTCTGCAAGTGCCATCCTAGGGAAAGAGATTCTTATTCAGGAAAATTATAGCTGCCCCAGCCTCCCTCTCTACTGCAGGCAAGTTGCCTCAATGCAGTCTTGGTCACTGTGGGCAGTGCATCAAGGCCTGAACTGAGAAGCCCTGCATTCTACCCTCTCCAGCAGACCAGCAGGCAAGAGGCTGAGAGCCAGAAGGCCTGCAACTGCATTAGGGAGGCCATGGAATAAATTAGGGGGAGCAAGTGATCTTGAGGTGAGGTGGTACCCCATGCAGCAGAAGTGACCATACATTGCTGGAGGGCAGATATCACAGACAATGCCTCCCAGAAATTAAGAGCAGAACTGAGAGTCCTGCTGGTAGAAGACAAGGAGTAGGCTCTAGCTATCAAATCCAATTGGATTTTTTCTTTCATGTCACCCCACTCCCCTGCAGAGCAGCCTATTTCTGCTTTGATTAGGTCAGTCCAACAGTGTGCTCCCTTGGGGCTCGTGGCTCCAGGAAGTCAGTCAGGTGAGGTGGTACGAGGCTCAACATCAAGGCTGAGCTCTTAAACCAGAGACAATCAGGCCATCAGCACCAGGGAGCTCCTTGAAATGGGGCCAAGCAGGGTAACTGGGGGTCCCGAGACCCTGTTTCAGCTCTATTTTTTCTTGATCTTCTTGATTTTTATTATCTATAAGGAGGGATGCTTTGTGCACCTCTTTTACAGGCTCTGGTGCCACAGACATTAGCAAGCAGAAGAGCAGAGAGCCTTTAGCCCAGAGTTTCTGCCATGAATAGCTGGAAGAGGGATCTGGAGTCTCACTTATAGCTTGTTTAAGAAAAAAGGCCAGGACAGCATGTGACTCATGATGGTGCTCCCAGTATTGTGACCCATCCCTTCTGGGTACAGTGAATCTGAATGACCTCCAGGACTGCACATTGCCCCAATGATCACTGAGGAGCTTTCTTCTCTACATGGTTCCCCATGTAACCTGCCTTGGCTCCTTCCCTTCTGGTTAAGCAAGGCTTGCATGGTGTGTGGAGGGCAGGGTACCATCTTATGGCAAGCCTGTGGCTGCTGTCTTCTCTACACCTTCTGCCTCCCTGTACCAAGCCTGGACTATAACACTTGCAGCTGGAGATTCTCACCACTGTACTTTGTTCCCTAGCATAAGGGGAGATGTAGAAGAGAGAAGGCTTACTAGCCCTCATGTCTTCCCAGGGGTTGTGCTCCCACTGTGGAGCCAGTGGTCCCAGACATGCAATATAATGTGAGCTGGCTTTCAGGAATGACTTCTTGCCACAAGCCTCTCTGTGTGAGGCCAATGCAAATTGCTGGCTCCTGACCACAGGAAAAGGCTTTACACTTGTCAACCAGAAAGTATTTTTACAATACACGCCTTTCTCTGGACTTGTTGACCTGTAGGAGAGTTCTTATCTCTGTCCCTTAGTGACTAACCCCATGGAAAAAGCATCCCTGCCATGTCCCACACCTGTCTTCAGCTTAGCAGGGCCAATTGCTCACCCCTGGGGCAGGCTGATCAGGAAGGTGCCCCATGTCTTTGTCTCAGTTGATCTCCCAGGAAGCTTTCAGGCACCCAAAGACACATTTGGCAGGATCTCAGGGTGTGACTGAACTCCCCATGGTCATTTGGGTAGAGGCTGCAGAGGGTCACACAGCACTGATAAAAATGGAAGTGTAAATAATCGAGTTGTGGAGACTGGTATCTCATGTCAACAGTCAAGAGAGTGAACATTTGGCACAAGCAGCAGGTAGAGGACTTCCAGGAAGCACAGGAACAATTCACAGAGTCAGTGATTCTGATTGATTCATGCAAAGGCCACCTGTGGTGATCAGACAGGCCCAGGTACAACTAAACCTTTTGTGATTGCCTTATTTAGGGCAGCAAGACACATCCTGCCTGTGAGCTCAGAAAGTGGGAGATGCTTTGCCATGTTCTGGACAGTGAGTATAGGTGATCCTGCTCTGGCAGGGGCTTGGACTAGATGATCTTTTGAGGTCCCTTCTGGCCCCACAGAATTCTGTGATGCTGTGTAATCCATCCAGCATGTGACCCTCCTGACCTCCAGCGACAGTGGCCACACTGCAGTGACCTGCAGTGCTACACAGATGTGAGAGCATCACTCTTCTTACTGAGCTGCATGGCTAAATCAGACAGCAGGCCTGCTCTGCAGTATGGTCATGGAATCACAGGATAATCCAGGTCAGAGGTGACCTCAGGAGGTCATCTAATGTAGCATCACACTCAAGCATGGTCAGCTAAAAAGGTGTGCATGGGACAGGAAAGTCAAGACTGAGGGTAAGTATTAAGGGGAGCTTGACTGAAATGCTGTGGGGCTTTGTGAGAGAAATGCCATACATTATGGATTGTCATAGAAGGAAACAGCTAGGGTGCTGTAGTGATGCAGATACAGCCAGGGATACCTATGCTTGTTCATTCGCTGCTCCAGCTCTGGAATTACTGCTGGAGTGCAACTACTCTTACTGAAAGCACATGGTTCCATGGCTGTGGTACCACTCCCCTCTCCAACCCCACCAAGCACTTGCCTAGTGTCAAGACTCCTACCAGAGCTTAGCACTTCCACTGCTGCTAGAAGCTACTAATATCTGACTAATTGCTTGTGACTGTTGATTAAAACACCTAAAAGCAGTAGAGGCATGATATTTAATTTTAAAGCTTCAAGCATGCCTGCCACCCCCAAATCATTAGAAAATCTGCACCTCTATCTCACCTACAGCTTGTAATCACTCTTAGTCCTGAGCAAGTCTAGCTTTTCCAGCCTCCTTTGTGGATTCTGCTAGAGAGATCTCTGTGACAGCAACCTGCATTCTCAACAACGATGACAATCTTTCTGGCTTGTTTGTCTTGCACACTGGGTGGCCATAGCCTCTTTACAGATTGTAGCTCAGGCATTATTTCTTAAGAGTTGCTGATATGTCAGCTAAAAAGTTGCTCTTGTGGAACTATTGCATTGCATTGCATTGCATTTCAGTCCTTTTTTCCTCAATGTCTTGTCTATTAAACTATGACAAGTTCTTCACGCAGTAATAATCCAATAACTAGATGTAGTCACACAGTAATTATCTCTATATCCAGGCTTCATGTAGAGTTCATAAGTTACTACAGGCCAGCTCCAAGCTTTTCACACAGATCAGGTAGATGTTTCAAGAAGGAAAAATTAATGACAGAAGAAATATATCAACTCTTTCAATACCACTGGCTTCTCCTTGTTTAACTGCATGAACAACTCCTTCACACACAAACTTACTCTACACATTCCAAATGACTGAGTTAACATGATTAGAAATTTAACTTTAGCATTTCCACACCCTTGGGGGAAGAGCTGTTAATACAGATCCTAATTTCGTGCTTACATGGGAAGAAAGTGAGAGGAATTAATTGCTGGCACTTGGGCTGACTGGTTGGTTGTGCTCTCATCCTCATCAACACAAATAGCCCCTTGTAGACACAAAGATGAGTTCAGAAAGCAGGGTCCATAACATACAGCTGGGCTCTCCACTGATTGTGCCTGTCAAATTTCAACCCTTGGCAGATTTGCTGTCACCTTTCTTAGAAACGTGCTTTGATATTTTTCTTCCCAATCTATTAAAAACTGAGGGTTTTTTCCACTCTGCCATAATGTAAAAAAAGTGCTAGATGTCTTTGGTAAAACTTTCACTCACACAGGCAAATTTAACCTCCAGGCAAACACCAATCATGGAAAACTCCATCTCAAGAGGTGAGTGTTTTGGAAAGTTAGGAGAGTGTGGAAAAATAGGGGCCATAATGGAAACTGTTCCTGCAACAGTAGGCAAATTATTGCACTACCATATTGGATTCTTTCTGAGCAGTGCTTTGTGTTTCAAGCGAACCCTTGCAACGCACAGTGCACCGAAGACAAACAAAGCCAATACTGAACTAACCAAAATTCAATGTTATTCCAAGAAACATAGTTGAGGTGAAGTGAGTTATGTGGAATGGAAGTTGAGGTTAAGTGAACACAAAGACAAAGGAATTTGTGCAGTTTGGGGTATGTGTAGTAAATATCTTTGCCTTTGCGTCTGGCACAAGTTGGAAATTGCCATGCAGAAAGTGCATACCCGGGGCCAAAACAGTGGTTGGTCTTCAAAATATTTCAATAGTCTTCGAAAACTAAATATTGTTTCTCTAGGATTTGTGTTTGTGTAACTTCAAGATATTCCATAGGGAATTCTGTGAAGTGCCAATGTTAAGATTAAATTGCCCTACTGTCTGAGTCAAAGCTGAAAAGTTTAAAAGAAAGGCTCCTGTACCTCCAAGCCAGGTCCCTGATGAGACTCATGGAGATGGCACTTCTAGAGAAAGCTTTTGGCTGAGGACAAATGCATGCTCCCCATTCTACCTTTCTAACAGGCTCTCTTCTTGTTAGCTGTCTGATTCATAGCTATTCCTCTAAACCGTGCTCTCTGCAATTTGTAAGCTTGCCCTTCCCTATACACGTTTTCACTGATGGGGAAAGAAAGGATGGAGAAGGACTACATGGCCAAATACTATTTCAAATTGCAAATCCATGTTAGGTGCACAGGGCTGAGCACTCCTGACTCTGCTGTTAGCTGTCCTTTCCAAACCTGCAATATGTTTTTGCTTCATAGCACGATCTGCTTTATGATCAGCAGCTGAAAAGATATTTGGAGCTTACCATTCTGGGCTCATGCTTGAGACAGCAACATGGGGGACAAGGTTCCTGTTAGCTTTAGGGAATATGGTATGGACACCTGCATTAAACTGCTCACATTAGGCAGGAACAAAACAAGTGTTTTTATAGGGCATGGACTCATGTGGCCTAAAGTAGATGATTGATTTAGGATAAGATAAAATGTGCTCTGCAAGTGCTTATTTGTCTTTATTGACTATGAAGGGTGTGCAGGATGAGTAGTCCTGCTGGAAATGCCTACCTTGTCAATATCTGCACATGACCAGATGGATCCTAGAATTGCTTTCTGATGTAAGTCAGGACACTAACTGCATCTAACAGACAATATTCTGATTGTCAGTGTTGCCAACCTGTGTGTTCCCATTGCTAACTTCTGTTCCTCATTTAACTGCTGGAAAAACTTTGGAGCAAAGGAAGGCTGTGACAGCTGAGTAACATCTGCTGTTTTCTAAATGAAGCTGGGAGGCACTCCAAAATGAGAATTTCTTGATGATTTCTTCAGCAAGTCAAGTATCAATGTAACCTGTTAAAATAACTGCACTCATTGCTGTAGGAACCTGGGCACTCAGCTCTGAGTGTCTCTGGACTGAGCCTTCCCTAGTCCCAGACATCTCCTGTTTCCAGAAGGAGTAACCTCACAGTCCATATGAAAAAAATAGCCGTGCACTCCTGAAAGTTAGCAGGGTCATCAGAGATCAGAGGGGTTCCTCATCTACCACTGGCCCTCACTGTGTTTATCAGCAACATGAGATGTCAGTGTTCTCCAAGATCCAGGAGATCTTCTGTCCTTTTCATCCTGTCTCTTCTAGCCCTTTCTTCCTATTTTATCTGGCTTTGCCATTTTCCTCTGTACTTTGTGGATCCCAAAAGCCATCAGATTTGAAATCATCCCTACAGCAGGTCCCTCTGTCCTATACAATGCATAACTTCCCAGATCCTCCCTGATAGAAGGGGAGACCATGCTTCCTCTCTCACCATGGAAAGCAATTTCCTTGTACCCTCACGGGTCTAGGCATCAGGCTTACAGGTACTGTGTATCCACCAAGTCTTGTTTCTCTCTGTTCCCAAGAATTAAGGAACCCATCATTGCTGAAAAATTGGGTGAAGGAAGAAGTGTGTTCCCACAGTCGGGGGATCCCGGATAGTAGTGATGAAAATGCTTCTTTGTCTCATGTTAATTTCACAGATGTTTATTTCTAGGTCATGGCAGACACTTACTTGTCTTCCCTTCTTCAGCTGCTTGTTTGGTCTGACTTTGGTTTCCACATCTCTCCATACTGAGAGATCTGCTACACAGACATCTCACCTGTTCAGACACTCCCAAGACTTCAACCCATGCTGCAGCACCTTGAGGTGGGTGTACATCAGTGCAGCTGTTCAAACTGTGTACCACCACCCCAAGGATGGGGGCAGTGAGGTTTGGGGAAATCAGGAAAGGTTTGTGAGCTTGTGGGAAATCTATGAGATCTCTTTCTTTCTCTGTCCTCTCACAAATTCTCCTTCCTGGCACATCAGATTGTCTTGAGCAACCTTCATGGGAAGAACTCCACTGTGCAATGATGGCACAAGTCACTGGTAGCCTTAGACCCATTGTAGTGGAAGGGCATGACATGAGGCACAATAAAAGGATCATATGGGTGTCTGCATTTACAATTCCCTGTTTCCTTTCCTGGGAACACAAGGCCCTATCCCCAGACTGGTCCCCTTTTGACACATTTATGTGCACCATATGTGCACATCCTGGCATTTTCTGGGCTAATCATACTCTTCTGCACAGATTGCTCACTCTTAGCAGAGTCTAGCTCAGGATGACCCTTGCCTATCCACAGTCACTGTATTTCCTTTCAGCATTGCTGCTGCTCAGTTCAGACAGGGTGCCTGCCATTTTAGTGGTGGAAAGACCTTTATTTCTGGTTCTGAGAGCACACTAGAGGGGTAATAATGGCTAGGAGCAGCTAACATTTTTCCTCTATTCTTTGCCTGGGCTTTACCAGCTGTTTTCCCTTGTAAGGCCAACCTGAGTGTGGCTGTAACAGGTCAGTGTCCTTCAGTGTTGTTACAGTGTGGAGAGCTGGAATCCCTGTCCCACATTAACAATAACCAGGCTAATTCAGTCCTGAATCAAATGAAGCTGTATTTACAGGCAAAACTACAATCTCTGATGAAATGCAACGAATATGTACAAATATACACTGTTCACAACATTTACAAATATGTACAATCAACAGAAAAACACAACAAAGCCCCCTGGCCCCCTGGAGGAGCTGTGCTGCTTCTCCCCTGCCTTCCCAGAGCAGGCAAAAGGGAAGAATGCCAAGAAGCAGAGAGGTTTGTTAAACTTAGTTTGTCAAGGTCAGCATGCGGCTGTGTGTGTTATCCAGCCAGAAGGAGGAACGCAGATCAGACACACTGAGAGAGACTGCCCATACGTTGTTTTGAGTACTGACTCTTAAACAGTTCTCTCTCTCCAATGGAAGTGTTTAGAATAATCATTATTTTGCCATCTTACACCCAATAGTGATTTGTTTACATTCTTTCACTTTTCTGCTTGAACATTGTGAGAAGAAATTAAAGGCATAGTCTTAAAACATCACAAGTGTACAGAAGAGAAACCAGGATCAGATATTATATATATATCTTTTCTCACATCTTTTCCCTCTCTTGGACCCAAGCTCCACTGTCCTAACTAGCTGCTAAGTTCACATTTGCATTCCCTAAGCCTCTTGAGGAACCTGGCTTCTTGTTTCCATGCGTGGCTAACATCCAAGGCCTCAGGAAAGCCATGATGGCCAGATGAGTAGAACAGTGGAAGCCGTCCTGTGGACAAAGTTGTGAAGGACTGGAAGGAAAAAGGGCTGATTCAGCTTGGTCAAATTTGTTGGTCAAGGCCAAATTTTGCCTACTTACATCCATATAAGTTTGTGGGATCTATGACATTCAGCACAGTGCTCTGCTTGAGTGAGGCACAGGATATAAATATCTTGGTGTAGAACTGGAAAGACAGACAAACAGATAAAGGTTTTCAGCTTAGTTTCAGTGCTGCAACATGAGCTTCCCCAAGGAGCCTGTCTGAACCTAGAAGAGTTTGCTATTGCACTGAAAGATAAACCAGTGAAGAACTAACACAGTTTATAATGATTTGACTGAACCCAGATGAGAATTTAAATGCTAGCTTCCTGTGAGCCCAGCTGCAGGGGACTGCTGGGATGCAGCATATCAACTTTGGCCCATCACCAATGAAGTTCTTCTGAGGATATCTGGCCCACATTCACTCACTGGTTATCTCAGCCATTTCTGAGCCCAGGAAAATGCCAGCCCACCTCTGCCTCCAATTCTCAGAAATGTTATCTAAACAAGACTGAGAGAGCATTAAATTGAGAGCAAAATGAAAACAGAAGGCAGGGAAAGGAGTTTGCTATAGCAAACAGACAACAAGGCAAGGAAAGCTTGATTTCTATACATGTATTGTAAAATCTACATGTGATGATGTATGAGATTGTAACAGGTATCCTTCCAGTAGAAAAAAACCAAAAGGTTAGGCCTTGGTTCTGACACAGTCACCTGTGATTCATAAGAAGCCCACCATGCAAATGTACTGGATCTACCTAGTTCAAGTTTGCTCATTGCGGTCACATCCAGTCCCACTTTACCTGCTGATCAGAGTCTCATCTAATTTCTTCTTTACTACAACTTTACATTGTGAGTACCAACAATCACTATTCTACCTACCATAGAGTTAAAATTATACTGATGTTAAACCTCTCATGAGCAAAGGTAAATAAAATCATGGTATCCAGTGTCACGAGTGTCAGGTAAACACTTAATTTTCCCTCATTTTTTGATAGCTATGCAGCTAAACATGTCTGTACCTTTGAGAATCATTACTGACACTGCTTACTACCACAAGAAGAGAAATCGTAGAATCATAGAGAGGTTTTGGGTTGGAAGGGACCTTAAAGATCATCTAGTTCCAAATGCCCTGCCATGGGCAGGGATACCTTTCACTAGATCATGTAGCTCAAGGCTTCGTCCAACCGGGCCTTGAACACCTCCAGGGAGGGGGCATCCACAACCTCCCTGGGCAATCTGTTCCAATGTCTCACTACCCTTACTGTGAAGAATTTCTTTCTACCATCCAGTCTAAATCTACCCTTCTCAAGCTTAAATGCACCAGAGATGTTCACACATGCATATTCAGTCATCTACCTGGTGTTGATGGCCTGAAGACCATGTTGAAAATATAAAAGTCTGAGGTGTATATGGAATGTGCTTTATGTGCACCCTAGACATGAGTATGTTTACTGTCACAGAGACAAAAATCATTAATTTCCTGTGTCTTCCCCCACCATTTTTATTATCCTTACAGTGGGTCTACAGATGGCACAGTTTAAAATAAAACCATTTCCAAAGCATCACAATAGTTGTGGCAGTTCATTGCTGCGTTTCTAATCTTCTCATTTTGCCCTGCATCTACATGATTTAGAATTCTTTGTGATGCTCTATAAATGGGTCTCCATTAAAATCTTTTAACCCAAGGTCAATGTTTGGCTTGCAGTGCCTATATTTAAATATGATTAGTGGAACTCTGTATTCTGATTAAGCAATTCCATATAAAGTAAACTCCCTGTGATTTAATATTTTTACTTTGTTTTTTGGACTGCAGGCAGAGTATGAGATTCACATTTCTTTAGTAAAACTGAGGGGGTGGGAATGTGATTTTATTACAAGAATAAATAAAAGATCATATGACTGAAAAATTAATAGCTTCCCTTATTCTGATTTAATCTCTTAAAATAACTTTAGAAAAGCCTCAAGGCCTGAAATATTTTACTTCTATTCAGTAAAACAACCAATCAGCTTATCAGAGTCTCCTATGGAAAATCCTCCATTGACTTTCTGCATGATAACTGAATACTTAAGTTTTCAACCAATACCTTTATGCAACATTTTGAACAGCGGAGAATTAATTGGGCTTTCTCCTGTTGAAAAAAACCTTGTGGATATTTCAATGGAGTGTTTATTGTTAACCAAGTTCAGACTCCAGTGACAACTAATGATTTATATGCTAGATAAATCCACACTGAGAACTGGACAATGTCACCACCAAGTCCCATCAAATAGATGATAATAGATCATTTATATTTGGTGAGGAAAGATTTTTTTAAGGAAGTCTTGAGTTAAAAAGATGTAATTCTAGTACATCCAGTGAAAAATATAAAGCACATTTCTCTCCTCCCCCGACCCGAAAAAATAAAAAGGTAATACATGCAAGATTCATTGAGAACTTGGCTTGAAAGTCTTTGTTGTGTGGGTGCAGAACATCTACATTACTCAGTATTTGCTGGTGGGAGATGGAGTGCTATTCCACCAAGATACCAAATAGAAACTATTCCAAGTCACTCCTGAAAGTGACTCCTGACTAAAAGAGATGAAAGTCAGAGTGCAAAAGAGCTAATAATTTGATGCTGAACTGCCTCAATTCCTGTACAGCTTGTTGTACTCCTCCAGATACTGTTAACATCTAGGTAATAACAGTAATGGATCCCATCGCTGGAGACCAAGTTGAATCTTTGTTGTGGTTTAACTCCAGCCAGCAACTAGGCACCATGCGGCCACTCACTTAACCTTCCTCCCTCCCTGGAGGATGGGGGGGAGAAGTGGGGGAAAAAAAGTAAAACTTGTGGGTTGAGATTTCTTCTGCTAGAGCCTCATGCCTTCAAAGGTCATGGGCAGTGCAGTACTCTGGGCTGCTTTGGGTCAGAGATGAACACACTGGCGGACTGTGGAGAAGCTTGTATTGCCATTGCAAAAATGTGCCTACTGAAGAGAGTCTCCAATATTATCAGTGAAAACATCTTCTTGTCTTTAAAATTACTTAAACAAACTACCAGAAATTGCAAGCTGTTTCTTCGCAGTCTTTATCAATTTAAGTCCTGGAGACTATAGTAACAGCATTCCATGTAAAGGCACTGTCAGAAAATGAGGATATGTTCAGTATTAGGGTAAGATCTCCCTGTTGCTGTAGAAGACAGAAACAGAAACAAACACAAAACCTTCAGACTTTGTTCACCTTCATTTTTTGATTCCTTGAGGATTCTTTAGCATGTAGCAGCTAGTAATTTGCATTATCCCATGCTGAGGAAAAGCTCCTTGTGGACACAGACATTTCCTTGCTTCAAAGACAAAGGGTAGCATGAGCAGGCATTGCCAAAAAATCTTGTATATAATAAAGATGCACAATGTAGTTAAACCTCTGATGAGATCTTAATGCCTGTTTCATTGTTGTGATGGCTACCTCCATATCAGCAATTGCAAGCTATGTTTGTCCTAACAGAGGAGTTCAATTACAATCTCTTTTCCATTTGCAAGACCTCTGGATGTATTTTCTGTAAAATAAGCAGATAAACCTCTAGTTGATGTTACACTTGTCCAATGCCACAACTGATCAAGGATTGTGATTACTGCTCCAGTTCACTCCATGCTAATTCCATGCAAACCACAGATAGCAGGATAGTGACTTTCCTTTCTACACAGCCCAGGACACAGTTTATGGATCAGGGTTTTTTTGTTCTAAGTTGATCAAAGAGGGAATCCAAGAAACCTGCAGATGTATACACAGCCTCTCATATAATGGTGGAGTCCTCAGGAATGGTAGATTTGCCTCTGAGATTGACCTGAACCTTCCTTTCAAGCATCTGCTTTTCAAATACAGAGTCTGCTCCCTCATATGAAGCTTCCATGTCACATTTTGCCAAGCAAAGGGCTCAAGATACCACACCCTGAAGACAGCCTTGGGAAAGTATCCCCTCTGAAGAATCTGAAAACATTTGCTTGTGACTTGCAGTTACTTTTTTGACACACACATTATTCAGAGGTCCCCTCCCAGAGGGTCTCCCTGTGGCATGGAGAGCAGGCTGTACAAGAAGAGGGTAGATATTTAGATCACCTGCAGCTACTGAAACAGTCATTAATTTCCTGCTTCAGCTGTGTATATCTTCAAACTAATTTATAAAGAAGGCCAAATAGATGTCTGCAGAGATGAAAAAGGAAAATACCACCTCCTAAAATTCTCTTACACTGACCACTTCTCCTCTTTACACCAAATTGAATTCAAACAGATACCTTTTGCTGGACCTCCAGTGGTGTCCAGGATTCATCTGTGAAAAGAGTGTGAGAAGTGGGGAATGTAACAGTTCTTCTACTGACACACAGGTTCACAAATTGCATCAAGTTGGAAGGGACCCTCAAAGGTCATCTTGTCCAATCCCCCTGGCAGCCTCTTCACTCAGCCCACACTGGCACAGATTTGATATGACCCTGCCCTGTGTTAAAGATACCTCCCACCACGGGAACTCATTCAGGGTTTCGTCCAGCCCGGTCAGCACAGGCTCGAGGAACTCCACAGAGTCTCAAAAAGGGTCCCATTCAGGACCCCCTATTACAAGAAAGATCTGGATGTGCTGGAATGTGTCCAGAGAAGGGCCATGGGAATGATCAGAGGACTGGAGCACCTCTCCTGTGAGGACAGAGAGAGTTGGGGTTGTTCAGTTTGGAGAAGAGAAGGGCCCAAGGAAACCTTATTGTGGCCTTCCAGTATCTTAAGGGGGCCTACAAGAAAGCTGGTGAGGGACTTCTTAGGGTGCCAGGTAGTGATAGGACTAGGGGAATGTGATGGTTTAAAGCTTTTTCCCAGAGTCCAAAAGCCCAAAAGAAACAGATTTAGATTTTCCTCCCCCTTTCCCTTTTTCCCAGTAGGGTTAAAGCAGGAGAAAGGAAAGGTAAAATCATGAAAGAAATTAATCTGTTTTGAAGTAAAAAAGTAATTTTTAACAAAATATATATAGTATTTGAGCAACAGGGAAGGTTACAAAGGTATAAGGAAGAAAGGTAAAATAGAAAAAATATACAGGCCCAGCTGGCAGTGGATTCCCTTGATACAAATGGATTCAGTTCTTTAGAAAGTGTGGATGCAGCATGGAGGTAGGCCACACCACATGGGAGCTGCAGGAAGCAGGAATGGCAGGGACTTGTCAAGCAGGCGAGGCAAGGGGAAAAAGAAAGAACTAAAAAATGTCTCTTCTTAAAGAGGCTTGCTGGACAGGAAGGGGGAGTAGAATAGACCTTTGACTCAGGAGACCCCTCCTCCTGGGAGGGGGAAAATCAAATCTTTCTCTCTCTGCCCACCTGGATCAGGTTTCTTTTTTCTATCTGGAGGCTGGGTTCTTTTCAATGCCCATCAAGGATGGGTGTAACCTGGGACAGGGGAATGGAGCAAAAATAAAAATGGGTAGATTCAGATTGGATGTTAGGAAGAAATTCTTTATCATGAAGGTGGTGAGACACTGGAACAGGTTGCCCAGAGAGGTGGTAGAAGCCTGTGGTGAAGGCACCATATGCCCAGAATTATGCTCCCAGATACCAGTAAACTTGTCCCAACATGTTTTGGTAACTCCCCCCTTTCCACCCTCCTTCCAGGAGAGGAGGACAAAGGCCCAGGCTCCAACCTGTCTCCTAAGGGGTAAAAAACCACATGCACTCATTGCATGGTATGCTCATGCTCTTTCCATCTAAGGGCATAATTCTAGCCTCACCCTTTCTATAGGTTGAAGCAGGTTGTTGACAAGTGTGCCCATTGACCAGATCCAGCCTTGAGAAATCTTTAAGTACTACTCCACTTGTTTACTACTCACTCTCTCCTTTTGCTTTCTCACGCTTTGGTCAAGCTACGGAAGCTCGTAACCCCTAAGCCTTCTCACTCCCACATGCAAGCATACTAGAAGCCTCTGCAATACGGAAAGAAGCCAGCTCCCCGAGCTGCTGGAGGAACCCACAAAGGAGATCCCTTCACTGAGCTACAAAGAAAGCCGGCGTCGTAAGCCCAGTCGAGAGGACTGAGGAAAGCACTCTGAGGGGGTAAGCTTTAGCCCAGAAGGGGAAGGACTAGCCAAGCCTGGCCATCCAGATCTGCTAAGCTAATTAAGCAGCCATAAGCAGAAACGCATCTTGCATGACCCCCACTGTTTGCGGGAGAGAAAAGGAGCCGCCCACTGTTGCCGCTCCACAGACCTGTGCTGTCAGGGTAATGTAACCCGGGATTTTCCTGAGAGAAAGAGAGAGAAAACATCCTCTCCTTTGAGATCAAGTCAAAGACTGCAGTGTCACATTAAATGGGAGCAGTTGCCGAGAGATTCGGCTTAGTCAGCTCACTTCGAGCCGAGGGGGAAGTGCTGCTTCACCACACCCCTCCCCCGAAACCCGTCTCCAGGATCAGAGATGGCCGACCCCGCCCACCGGGAACCATCACCTCGATTATGAGGGTCGACCCCCGGACCAGCCCTGCTGGGCTGACCCTGCTAAGGGAAGCCGCCGATCGTCAGAAAGTCACCTCCCCGCAACCATGGGAGGAGAAAGCAATCCGCTCCTCCCCGCGGCCACGGGAGGAGAAAGAAAGCCTTGCCCCCACCTGCAGAGGCGGGAGGAGAAAGCAAGTCACTCATCTGTGGCTGCAGGAGGAGAAAGAAAGCCTCCGCCCCCACCCGGGAGAAGGCGGGAGGAGAAGGAAAGTCACTGCCTGGATGGGACCAGCCCCAGGCAGACAGGCAGCCAGGCAGCCAGCAGCCAGCCGACAGACAGCGAGCAACCAGCCAGCATAACCCAGCAACTTGCTTCACTATAAAGACAGACGCTGTATCTTTCCATGTGTGCAACATTCAGTAACATTCTATTCAAAGTGCCCACGTGTAGCCGCGTGATATTTCCAGATTAACTTGCCTCATGACAACATTATGAATATCTCTGTACATAGCCGCAGCCGCCAAGCACCTTGCAAGTCTCCAGCTAGTGGACAAGCGGTGGAGCTGCACCGTTTCGTTCCCTTAATTAGAAATCGATTTTGTAAATATTCTAATTGGACCACATTGTATATACTGAACCAGTTATGGGCTATATTTTTACCACCGTGCATTCGAATCAATATATATAAGGTGATTAAATGGTTATTCACAATTTTAATAATTAATAAATAATAATTTTCATAATTCATATTTTATTAATTCATAATTAATAACCATCATCTTCCATCCCTAATCACCACAAAGCCCCATCCCTGGAGGTTTTTAAGACCAGGCTGCATGTGGCTCTGAGCAATCTGATCTAGTGTGAGATGTCCCTGCCTGTGGCAGTGGGGGTGGAACTAGATGATCCTTGAGGTCCCTTCCAACCCTGACAGTTCTGTGACTCTGTGATTCCATGGTCAGGGGCAACCAGAGCACTACCATTGTGAGTGCTGTAGGAACACATGGGCCACTGTGACATGACGACTGGTGCAACAATGGACTGTGACCTCACGCCCCAGCTGCTTATATTTGAGCATCAGCAGAGCCTGGGCCAGTCTCGTTTGTGCCTAGACTCCTGCTGGGCGTGCCTGCGAGATCTGGAGTTCTGAGCCGTCGAGGCTTCTTGTGGTGCTGGGTGGTGCTTTGGAGGCTGCTGTTAGCAGCTCTTCGTGCTAGTCCCGGAGCCATTACCTGTGTTTGCCCAGACCTGCCTGGTCCAGGCAGCTGGACACTGCAGGGAACTACCTGCAGCAGCAGAGGTGAGCTGTGTGGGGAAACATCTCCTCAGGGTGGCCATGGGGTGGGTGATGGGGCTCATGGAGCCAGAGGGTGTCCTTATTGAGGGGACTGGGCATTTCTTCTGCTCCTCTCCAGGCCAGCAAGTGACCATAACCTCTCTCCATTTTGCAGCGTGTGACTCCAGTGAGGAGAAGCAGCTGCTTGTTCTAGACTCTCAGAAGCTTGCCATAGCAAGCAGATATGGCCACCGAGATGGAGTGGAGCTGTCCCATCTGCCGTGATGCTGAGGATGACGTTGCTTATGCCATGCCCTGTCACCACCAGTTCTGCCTGGGCTGCATTTTGCGGTGGGCCAACAGGAAAGTGTCGTGCCCACTTTGCAGGCAGCCTGTCAAGAGCATCATGTACTCTGTGCGGTCGGAGGAAGACTATCTGGAGATGACTCTTCCAGACACTGAAAGTCCATCAGGTGCTGGGGATGAGCAGGAGGCTGGGGAGCTGGAACCCAGGAATTATGTGGATGGCTTCTGGGCCAGCCTTTTCCGAGACTCTGTGGAGTTTCTTGAGCCTGTTCTGACCTGGCTGGACGAAACCCTGAACGAGTTCCCGTGGTGGGAGGTATCTTTGACACAGGGCAGGGTCATATCAAATCTGTGCCAGTATGGGCTGAGTGAAGAGGCCTTGATCCAGGACCTGCAGCCCTTCCTGCAAGACCAAACAGTGACATTTGTGCGCCAGCTAATCAACATTGCTACAGACCGGTGCAATGACTTGCTCCTGCGGCAGATGTTTTTCCTGGGCTCCCATGCTGCTGAGGAGCAGGGCAGCCGTGCAGATACCCTTGGTCCCACCACCTTCCAAGGGGCCATTCCTGCCCCCAGCCCCAGCAGGCAGGAGCAGTTGTCCCATGAGGAACCAGCACAGCAGGTGGCAGAATCCTCCACTTCTGGCCAGAGCAGAGACCGCCCACAGAGGAGGGCCCGGCGCCCCCCAAAGAGGAAGGCCAGAGGCTGCCAGGCCTCTTCACCCCACAAGAGGCCACGCCATGGACAGCGCTAGGATGCCCCAGAGGCCAGCAAAACCAGTGCTGGGCCAGCAGATGAGGCATGTGCTGGCCCCAAGGGGACTTGGAGGTAATTGTTTGAACTTTTCCAAGAAAGAATTAAATGGGCAACAAACAGAAGGACTTGGAAGCTGTCCTGCTACAGGATATCTGTGACTTGGTAGCAGTTACAGAAACTTGGTGGGACGAATGCTATGACTGGAGTGTAGCCATCAATGTCTACAACGTGTTCAGAAGGGACAGGAGAGGAAGAAGGGCACTCTATGTAAAGAAGTGGATAGAGTGAAAATCTGTTGGAAAAACAGCACAGCTGGCTGTAGGCAATCCAGGAGGTTCCTGGAGTGCCTAGACGACAATTTCTTAAGAAATTAACAGCCCCACTGGAGATGTGTTGTTAGACCTGTTGGTCACAAATGCTAGTGAAGTCATCAGGGATGTCAAAGTCAAGGCAGCCTGGACTGCAGTGATGATGTGCTAGTGCAGTTCACTGTCTCAAGGAGCATGAAGCCCATTTTCTCGTGCTAGCCTTGTTTACTGCATATGCATATACTACGTTTGGCAAAACACCACATCATTGGTTAATTATGCTGTGTACCAGTTTGCTCATTGGTCCAGCATTCATTGTGGCAAATGTGAAAAGGAGGTTGTTTTGGTAAACAAGTGCTCGTGCCCGTGCCTGTGCTCATGTCTACCCCACGCACCAGGTTGCCAAAGGTTTGCTTAGCCCGGGACTCGAACCAGCGTACCCCAGCGCTTTTGCTTCGCAGCGCAGCCGCTTGCCTGAGCGCACTGCCGCGCCGTCGGTAGCAGCCGGTTCAGCTTCCGCTAGCCGTTGCCTGGCTACGGGCGACGCCGTACTGGGTGCAGGCGCCGCGGCTAGCCATTGCCTGACCTGTCACCGAGCAAGGGAACCGTGGTAGACCCTGAGCATCGCTCCTCCCGGACTGCTACACCCCCGCGAGCGGGGACATCGCTTCGTCCAGCCGGCAACCGTCCCGGCCGAACCCCGCGAGCTGCGGAGGGAGTCGCGCCCCCGTCGCTGAGGAGCCGTTTCGCCGTGCTCTGCAAACCGTCGGCGGCAAGGCTTTCCCCCGAGCGGGAAGCCCTTTCTCAGGCAACACACCCCACGGAATGAGCTGCGAAAGGCTCCGAAAGTTTCCCCCGGAAGGCACCAGGACCTTTTACTGTGGCAAAAGCAGCAGCCACGCGGCACAGCGCACCACGCGGTTGGCGCCATTTTGGCTTTGCTTATTATGGCACATCCGTGTCATAATTTCCGGATTGCAAACACAATACCTGAGAAAGATTCCGCAAAATTCTAATTTGTGAGTAAACCAAATATTTTCTTATGAAGCCTCTGTTAAGGTTTGTGTCAAGACACTCTGTTCTGTGGACTTGCCGGTCACCAGCCGCTCCTCTCTTTTCAAACTAAGTTCTGTTTCCAATTTTTCTAATTTTTCTGATTCACCTAAATTGTTCAAACTGCTTATATATATGCGTTCTGTAGAGATGGTTCTTCCAACTGAGTATCTGTACTTGTACCTGTGAACTGTAAATAAGTTTTGGCATAATTTGTACATTAATAAATTATTAAAATTTCTATTAATGTGTCTGCCGCTCATTCATAACAATGATATTTTATATCACCAAGTTGGAGAGAGAAGGATTTGATGGGTGGACTGTTCAGTGGATAAGGAGTTGGCTGGATGATCGCATCCAGAGGGTGGTGCTCAATGGCTTGAAGTCCAGATGGAGAGCAGTGACAAGTGGTGTCCCTCAGGGGTCCGTAGTGGGACCTGTACTGTTTAATATTTTTATCAGTGACATAGACAGAGGGATTGAGTGCATCATCAGAAAGTTTGCAGATGATACCAAGCTGAGAGGTGTTGTCGATACACCAGAGGGACAGGATGTCTTCCAGAGGGACAGGGTGTCATGCAGAGGGACCTGGACAAGCTGGAGAGATGAGTCCAGGTGAACCTCATGGGGTTCAATAAGAGCAAGTGAAGGGTTCTGCACCTGGGCTGGAACAATCCTCACTATCAATACAGACTGGAGGTTGAGGTGTTAGAAAGCAGCCCTGTGGAAAAGGACTTGGGGGTGCTGATGGATGAGAAGCTGGACATGAGCAGACAGTGTGTGCTTGCAGCCCAGAAGGCAAATCACATCCTGGACTGCATCAAAAGATGCATTGCCAGCAGATCCAGAGAGGTGATTCTGCCACTTTGCTCTGCTCTGGTGAGACCTCACCTGGAATATGTGTGGGTCTGGGGCCCTCAGTATAGGAAGGACATGGACCTGATGGAGAGGGTCCAGAGGAGGGCCACAAAAATGATCAGGGGGTTGGACTACCTCTTCTACAAGGACAGGCTGAGGGGGCTGGGGTTGTTCAGCCTGGAGAAGAGGCTCTGGGGAGACCTGATAGCAGCCTTCCAGTACCTGAAGGGGGCCTGCAGGAAGGATGGGGAGAGACTGTTTACAAGGGCCTGCGGTGACAGGACGAGGGGCAATGGCTTCAGACTAGAGAAGGGCAGATTTAGATTGGATATTAGGATGAAATTCTTCACTGTGAGGGTGGTGGAACACTGGAGCAGGTTGCCCAGGGAGGTGGTTGAGGCTCCTTCCCTGGAGATATTCAAGGTGAGGCTTGACGAGGCCCTGGGCAACCTGATCTAGTAGGGGATGTCCCTGCTGACTGTGAGGAGGTTGGACTGGATGAGCTTTGGAGGTCCCTTCCAGCCCAGCCCATTATGTGGTTCTGTGATTCTGTAAATAAAACTACAAAAGCCACTGAAAAAGCCTTAGTCTCTCAGTACAAGCAGGGCAGTGTAAAGCCTTAGTCTCTCAGTGCAAGCAGAGCAGTGTGCAAAATGTGCTATGCCAATGGCAGTCAATGCACAGGGTTCTATCAACCTTCTGCATTTCTGGGAAGCAGTGTTTTACCATTTGGGCTGTGTAAAATCTACACACAAACCTAGCCTATATGGATTTGTCTAATCTGTCTTCTAACGGATTTGAAACCTTTGGCCTCCACAACATGTTTTTACTAAGAGTTTCATGACTTAATTACACATTGAATTAAAAAGTCCTTCCTTTGGTCTGTTTTAAAACCTTCTGCCTGATACTTTTATTAGCTTCCTTACTACTTTTATTACCAGAAGCAATAAATAATCCTTCCCTGTTCCTCATTCCTCAGAATTTTAAGGACCTACATTGCCATTCATCTTTGTTCCAATCTCTTTGCCTACAGAAACCATTCTGTTTTTCTCATTGTCTTTATTTCCCGCCCTTCTCTCTCTTTCTAGCTGTGTTAACCAGAATTGCAATGGATTTGAACAAGGCATAATCTATTTCATTTTGTATTAGTTCTTTTCTAAGCATTGCTACCTGTCTTTCTGTCTTTTTGACCATTACTGAGCACTGTGTTAGCTTTTCAGGGATTTAATCCTTGACTCCCAGACCAAGTTTCTGAATAGCATCCAGGTCAGCTATATCCACAGTCTGTTCAGAGGTAGGGTGGCTTTTTTTTCCCCCTCAATACATTGTCTTGCTTGTGTGAGTATAGTACTTCACAGGCCATTTCATCACTTGGCCATGCAATATTGTCAGGGCCTTCTGAAACTCTTTGCAGTTCTCTTTAGACTGTGGAATGCTGTACACGGTTTTTGTAGGAATGGCTGTGGAAGTTCATTAGTGGTCAATGCTAAGCGTGATGAGCAGCACCGATCCCAGTGGAACCTGACTGATAACCTCCCTCCATTTTCCCTTTTCCCATTCTATCCAAAGACTCATTTGTTTATTTAATAGTCTGTGCTGAGTGACCTCATCAAAAGCTTTTCAGAAGTTACTGTTATCCGTATGATTCTTTATTCCACCATCTGTAGTGGCTGATGTAGGTGACAGAGAGCACATTATAAACAGTTCTACAGTATTCACTTGGTTTCCCTTTGTACTCTAGGGTCTGAGCCATCTAGCCCTGTTAGTTCCATTACTAATCATTTCATTATCTGGTTCTTCAGCTCCTGTTGCACCTTCATATAGTTCTTCCAGTTGTCCCCAGCAAAGATATTCTTCTACATGGGAACTTCTGTATGATCCACTGTAGAAAATGCTGGCACAAAAAAAAAAAAAATCAATGCTATGGCTGCTGCAAAACAGCTCTTCCCATTTTTTCAGATAGTTATATCTTTGAGATATATAATATCTTTGAGTCCTATCTTTGAGAACATTGATTCTCAAAGGCCTTCTCTTGACACTGAAACTGTAAAGACAACAGCAAAAGGATTGCTGTCCCTATGGCCTTCCATTAGCCATGAGACACCCAAGCTTGTTTTTATCTGCCCCTGCATTAGCAATCTGGTATGCAACCTTTCTCTCTATCACTGGCTTTTCCTCAAAAGAACAAAAATTCATTTAAGCACTATACTTCTGTGGCCATCTACACAAGCTGCAGGGAGACCATTTTTTTTCCAGGTAATCTTTTTAGAGTTTTTCAAGCCTTAGCCATGAAGAAATATCTACCCCCTACCTGTTGGCCAAACAGCTGATGTAATTTGATTCCCACTCTTTTCAGTTCCTATTCTCCTGGAGAATTGCTGGCTATTGCTGAAATTTGTATTGTGCCTGTTTTTATTAATTCATCAAACGCCAATGAATTGGTTACTCATTCTGTTTGACCAGCTGTTTCATATAATCCGTTGTTACAATTGGCTTTAAAAATCTCCCAGGAGGAGCAGAATAACTCAGATTTGTCAGATCTGTGGTAATTCATGAAAGATGGTTAGTATGTGGAAATCCACATTTCTTAAATGCAAGTATCAAGATACTAGTCCTATTGTTGAAACCAGGATGGAACTTCTAATATAAGCCACTTGTCACTTAGAATTCCTCCACTCCCTTTCTACTACTGGAGAGTTTGAAATTTTCCGTGTTTGGCCTCACTCCCAAGTTCAATACATTTCCTTTTAAGAGAGGAGAAAATATGTTCAGATTAGCACCTAAAAATCCAAACAATTAGGAAAATCACTCAGATGCTCCTTTTACTCAGAGAACTCAAGAAATGTTTTCTTTGAAGCCTCACGTTTGGCACGTCTAAGAGGAATGTGCGGTTTGCCTTGATAGAAGAAATATGGTAATGAATGTCCAAAAATTTTCTACTCTGTAATTTGTAATTGTCCTTACTAGTTTAGCAATAAGTAGATAAGTATACTGTGCAGAGAGTTTTCAGTTATGGTTGCTTTACTGCAACACAGACCCTTTCGCTGTCTTACTCGACTCAGGGGTTACATAAGATGTCATTTGGAAACCACTGTCTGACATTACACAATGTCAAATGCGTATACCCTGAAGAGAGTCCCAGCATTTTCTTTGCAAAAACTGTGGCACAGTGCTTTTTCCTGCAGCACCTTCTCACCTGCCCAACAGTGCCATATAAAACAGTGCAATCACACAAGTATAAGTTCCATTGTGAAGCAACAGGTTTTTTAATCCGTTCTGGTGTTATGGAAGAGTAGTTAAATGCAATTAGAGAGGTCGCAAACAGTTCTTTCATACAAGTTCAATGCCCTAATAGGATAAAGCAATCAATGAGCAGCTATTTATATCACTTCAGGCTTCACCTTCAGATTCAACTGATCTGATTATGTTTGATATCATCCAGCACACACAGCCTGGTAGCTATGTTGTAGCACTTATGACTGTGTGGAGATGTCTTAAAAGCAGCCTGAGATTATCCCTACACTGCAAGGGAAGGTGGATGAACAAACTGTCTTCAAGCACATTTCTCCATCCACAGTACATGGCCTACACATCTGTGCCTTCTTTGGATGAACCCTGACTGGGCTACGTGTTGGACATCTGGCTTCATCCATACTACGTGCATGCAGCTTTCTGGCAGAAGAACCAAATCTCCAGCTGTGGCCACTGAACTTCAAACTCCTCTGTTTTAGAGACTAACAAGTGCTCCTGGCCACTGGTTCTCTGGCACATACATGCAAATGAGGGGAAGGGGGCAAGCCTAGACTCTAGAGCAGGTTAAGAGCCAGAATGTGGCACAGAAGTCGATGCTGGCTCAACAGCATTATGAACAATAGCAGGTAGGGGCCGTGAGTGATGTCACAAAGGTCAGGACTAGGACGAGTAGTCTTAAGACTGCCCACCTCACATGGCTGAGAAGTAGTGTGTTAACAACTAACAATGGAAAAAAAGATCAGCTGTGGGCAGAGAAGCTTCTGTCCTGCTGGGTACCCCAGAAGTAGCTCATTAAAGAAACTAAAGGGCATGCCCCACTTCTCTCTTCTGCACCTACAACTCTTCCAATCTCCAGGTTGCTCTGTGCAGCAACCTGAAATGGAGAAGATGCAGAGGTGGGCACACTGTCCTTTAGCTCTGATGTCTGATTATGTGTGTCCTAAGAAGTCAGGCTCTTAAAAGCATTCCACTGCTTCTGCAGGGTTTTATAGATGACGGACTGACTCAAAGAATAAGAAACATCTTTTAGCTTCGTTAGCAGTAGGTAACCCTGCTGACTTTAGAAGCAGTGAGATCCCTGGGTTAGCTTCCTTGTGGGAATGACTGCTGACAAATAAAACATAGTCAGCTTGTGGTTAAAGCGCAGGATCTTTGCTCTATTCCTGGAACTGCAGCAGATTTCCTGTGTGGCTTTGGACAAGTCACGTAAGAAAAAGTATTCAGCCCTGGGGCCAAGCCACTGGGTGCTCAGCAGCTTGAGAATCAGGTGTTTGTTTATTTGTCTAAGTATAGCTTTAGGACTCTTATTTCTGTCATCCATTTTATTTAAATCTTTGGCCTATATGTGCCAGATTCAAGATCTATATAGTCACGTTACACAGCCAGGCAAACCTCCCATTGAATTCAGGGAGAAAACTTATGTTCCAATTACCTACGTATGAATTTGGGTGCCTGTTTTTAGATTACTAGGATGGTCATGTAGGGATTCATTGTTCTGCATCAGTAACTCCCACCTGTGAATAAAGAGGACCCAGGAGCACACTTCTATCTTTTGAGGCCTTTCAGAGGCTCAGCATTTTATAGGTGGGAATGCTCTAATCCCTTGTTCAAATGGAAATGCAAAAAATATTGTTCATACTGATGTTTATTATACCTCTGTCACTACACTCAATTTGGACAGTCATTGAATATTGTTTTGCTATTCTCCATGAGGAAACACTCAACATTTGCTGGGCAGAAAAGTCTAGTAGTTGTTCTCATCCTGAAAATTAACTAGATTTTTTTCTTTTCTTGAAAAGGAACCCCAGAATTCACCTGCCAGTTTTTTGTTTCCCCTCCTCCCTGAGACATAAGCCTTTTGTCAGGATCCAATCACCAGGAAAGATCTTTTTAAACAGAAAAATGCAAAGTAGAAGTCCAAACTCACTAATTAATTTTCATTCCTTGTTTTAAATAACCTGTCAAAATGAACTAATACCTTCTAGGCTGAGACTTTCTGTGGTAATTTTTAGTTCTGGCTGGGTTCTAACAACCAACTTACAACAATATACCCTTATTGGTAGTGGCATGTATGCTACCATGGTAAAAATATTTTCAACGTGCAGACACTGTATGGTATTTAAATAGAAATATCCTGTTTATTTTTGCTGACAGACTCCTCAGGCAAAGCTGGCTGATTGGAGAAGCAGAACTGTTATTAGCATACCCAGGGGCTGGGCGGCCGGCCACTGTGTTCAACACACTGCTCTCACACAGGATGGGGGGTATCAGAAAAGGAGGAATAGGTTATCTAATCTTAGTCCCCATTAAGATCTGCATAGTAGAGTGTAACAGATGTATTTCATATCCCAGAAGATGGAGGACAGGTATTTTGTTTCCAGCATGCAGCTGACCTGTTGGATATGCGGCAAGAAGCAGGTACAAAAGCAGGTGAAGTCTCTAAAAATACTGGTGGTGAGTGAGATTTCCTAGCAAAGTGGATTAAAAATCCAAGGCAATCTTTAAACCAAATACTGGCTTTTGTAGAATAACAAAACCAGGATAGTGTTTCCACTCAGCCATAAAAGCTACTGCGGTTGTGTAATCATGTTGAGTTGTGGCCTTAGGAAAAGTTATAAAGCAGCTGCAGCAAATTAACTTTTCAAAAGTTATTATGGATTGGATGGAATCTAGAAATTTCCCTCATGTTGTTGTTTTTTTTTAATAGAACTGCAAAATGAACAACAGTGGATGAGATCTCATCTCGAGCCTCTCACCCTGTGCAAGCACAGACCTGAAGAAGGAAAATTTAAAGGCAGTAGGTCCCCTCCTCTCAAAACAGGCACTCTCCCCCCCAAAATGGATGGACCTATTTTTTCTTCTCTAAAGGCCTGATCCATATGCTACAGAATTCAGCCAAAGGAATCCCACTGTAGGCGCCTAGTAGACCTTATAGAAGATATAAATTTGTGAGGTGACCTCAAAAGACTGGCTTCTTGTGAAACAGTTAAGGATCCTCACACCAGAGAAAGGGATGTACAACACCAGAGGGAGACCCATGGGAGAATTGCCACAGTTGGCATAGGGGCAAATTCTGGATTCAGTATGATCCTGTAAATGGGAAGTCACCAGCTCTGAAGTTAATACTTCATCTCCTGGGTTCCTCTGGGTCCCACCAAAACCAGAGCAGAGCCGGAGCAACAACCTCTGACCTCCTCTGGGAAGATGTTACAGTCAATCAACTAATAGGAGTTGATGTTCTAGGAGGAGACAGCTGCTGACCTTATGAAAAGTGCAGTTTGGGAAAGAACAACACAGCCTTGCAGACCACCTTGAGGTTGCTGAGCCCAGGGAGTGAGTAGAAGATGGAAGGTCCAGACAATAGCAGGAAAAGTAACCAAAGGTGTTGCATAAGAAGATATGAATTAAAACAAAAGTAGAGATTGGTGTCATAGTCACTTCAGTGACAAGTATTTGATTTGGACTAGAATATTCATCATTTGGACTAGAATATTCATCATTTGGAAGATGAAGAGACTTGAAAACTCCTGGACAGAGCCATGAGAAGACCATACAGTAGCAATCAGAAATGCATGGGTGAGGGGAGGCAGGTCTAACAGAGAAGAGCAGCAGGTCTTTACTTTTGAAGTGAAATCCATAGTGCAACTCTTATTAGGACAAACACTTTGCATTTTAACACATAAAAGCCCTTGAATTAGACGTTAAAGAATCAAGAAAGCTAGAATCGCTAGAAATGTGTCACCTCTGACTTCTTTCCATATTCTCTTGCCTGGTTAGGGATCTGAAATGTAGATATCTGTCATTTGACTCATCACGTATAGCAAAACATGAAGCACTGGAGCAACTCTAGGACATGGAGTTCCAGGTTCTTGTGGCTGCATGAGGTGACAGTCTCAGAGCACTTGGGTTCATGTTGGATCTAAATATAGTAGAGGAAGGTCACTGCTTCTAATATATGCACCCTCTAATTATTTAGAAACAAGCTTGAATTAGCAATGCCTGTAGTAGCCTTTAAGAACAGAGTCTATGGCATTTCCCTATCTATTCAAAGACAGCTAGTGCACCAAATCTCAAGGATCTGGCCCATTATAATAGTAATATGTGACATACACAATGTTTCCAACCTTCAAAGTGTTCTCTCAGCCTAAATTAATGACTTCTCACCAACACTTGTGTGATGCCATCCAGAGAGGGACCTTGACAGGCTGGAGAGGTGGGCCCATGCCAAACTCATGAGGTTCCACAAGACAAAGTGCAGGGTCTTGCATCTGGGTCAGGGCAATCCCAGGCACCAATATAGACTGGGCAGTGACTGGCTTGAGAGCCGCCCTGAAGAAAAGGACTCGGGGGTCCTGGTGGATGAGAAGCTCAATACGAGCCACCAGTGTGCACTTGCAGCACAGAAAGCCAGTTGTATCCTGGGCTGCATCAGAGAAGTGTGGCCACTTCTCTGGTTGAGAGAGGTGATTCTCCCACTCTGTGCCACTCTCATGAGACCCCAATTGGAGTACTGTGTCCAGTTCTGGAGCTGTTACTACAAGAAAGACATGGACATGCTGGAACATGTCCAGAGAAAGGCCACGAGGATGATCAGAGGGCTGGAGCTCTTCTCATTTGAGGACAGACTGAGAGAGTTGGGGTTGTTCAGTCTGGAGAAGAGAAGGCTCCAAAGAGACCTTGTGTGGCCTTCCAATATCTGAAGGGGGCCTACAAGAAAGCTGGGGAGGGACTTTTTAGGGTGTCAGGTAGTGATGGGACTAGGGGGAGTGGATCTAAGCATTAGGAAGAAGTTCTTCACCATAAGAGTGGTGAGACCCTGGAACAGGTTGCCCAGGAAGGTGGTAGAAGTCCCATCCATGGATGTTTTTAAGGCCAGGCTGGATGTGGCCCTGGGCAACCTGATCTAGTGGAGGGTGTCCCTGCCCATGTCAAAGCAGTTGGAACTAGATGATCCTTGTGGTCCCTTCCAACCCTAACAATTCTGTGAGTCAGGTAAGTATTTACAGAAATAGCGAAACAAGACCCTGCTCACACTATATTTATAGAGTGACTTAGTTATGCCTGGGCATGTTAGACCACATTCTTGCCTGAAGACTGTTTTCAGGTGTGACACAATTTGCAAGTCACTGAACTACAAATGTAGTGTTGTTGACGACCAGGCAGTCAAGCTCCATGTAATCATCTTTCCTTTATTCAAACTTGCTTCATATACTTTCAAGTATTCACCCTAACCATTCTGGAAGAAGCAATCTGGACTTATCAAAGAACTTGAAATAGAGCACAGAGATGCCTTGAAATAGAGTACAGAAAAGCTCCTTCTCTGGAGACATTCAAAACCCTGCTGGACACATTCCTGTGTGACCCACTGTAGGTGATCCTGCCCTGGCAGGGGGTTGGACTAGACAATCTTTTGAGATCCCTTCCACCCCTAATGCTCTGTGATTCCGTGATTTTGTGTGAAAATGTAGGCCAATTTTAACATCCACAGAACAGCCCCCTAGAAGTAAATAATGATAGAGGTAGATTGAGGGACTCACAGAAACTAGTGGCACTTTTCTTTGCAAATTAGTTTTTTAAAATTTCAATTTCCAGGCAACCATTAAATGCAAAAGAGTTCAAGTCCTTCAATTTTCATGTTTCATAACTCAGATATTGTCTAACTTCCTATTTGTCTGGGGCAGTGGTTGTCTCTCACTGTCTCTTCATGTGGATTAGGGGCAAAAGCTGTAAAAGATCCTCTGAATTAGTGATAGCCATCCTGTGACCTACAGGCCCGTGGTAGCCTGTGAACTACTTATAAGGGATCTGGGAAAAATGCCTGAGAATAGTTGTTACTATTCTTGTGCTAGATTTCACCTCTGTTAAAAATTTTGTAGGGGTCCACTATCTCGAGGACACTGGAAAATACTGCTCTAAAGGAGCTTGTAATGGCATTTATCGAAATATTAGCTGACCTATTAAAGGATACAAGATCTCCTCACAGGCCTTCTTACTCATAACACAAACAAAGTTACTATGGAGGAAATAGTTTCCTGGCTGACTTATGGATATCTAATATCTAAAGTATTAAAAAAAGCAGAAGGTGAAAAAAATATTACCTTAGTGTGATCTGAATTGCTCTAACCCAAATTAAAAGGTAGGACAAATAAACCTGGAGGGTGAGTAGATCATCCTCACATGGCATGACAACCCCTTTGAAGTCAGCATGTGCCAATTCTGCACCTCTGCTGGAAGGCCATCCTAAAATACAACCACTGTGTATCTCCCCACCCCATCACTTCCAGAGTCTTCACTTGGTTACACAAACTTCCTATTGCTTCTGGCCTAGAAACAGGGATGGAAACGAATTCAGCTGCAGGATCTGATTTGCATTGTTTGCTCTTGATTTGTTTGGTGTGCAGAGGACAGTGTCTTCAAAAAGTCTCCTTGACACTTCAACTGTTCCCTAATGAAATGTCAGTGGGAACTTTACCACTGACTTCACTGGGAACAGCTTTCAGTTAGTGCTAGACTCTTTCTGGGGGAGCAAAGGAAAAAAAAAGTACTCCAACTCCCTTCCCCCTAAAAAAAAAAAAAAAACAGCAAAAAAGGCCTTAATCTTTATTTTCCTTAAAATGATATCTTGTGAGTGAGTTACAAGGTGATGCTAGCCCAAGGCAGGCAGAAAAACATACTGAGAGATGAAATGCAGAATCTTCTCTAAATACCAATCTCAGAAAGCAAACAGTGGTATGCCATTTTTACAGCATATAATAGGCAGGAAGCTGTCACAGATGCCCTACATTTTCCAAAGAATGTTTCAGTTTCTCTTTCCCTTCAGAATATTTTCTGAAGAGTCCCCCTCGACAGTTAATTCATTAGTCTTTGGGTATGTTTCCCTGGAGCCTTCAGTTCCTTGTCTAACCATGTCCTCTTCTTATATCCCCTTTTGCACATCTAAGTCCCTTTTCACTTTTCTCACTTTCATTTATACCACCACAGTTTTGATTCAAATCACTTCATATTTTCCATCTCAGTGTAAGCATGTAATGGTGTTTGAGAGACTGTACTGTAAATGCATACTGTAAACACCATACTGTAAATGGTATGAATGATGGTTCTCATTTCTACACTAGTCCAATAAGGATGAAATCATTCCAGTAAAGAGCCTTCCCCCAAGTGAATACCATTTCCCAATCACTTCAGTGAATAAAAGTGATATTATTCCTAGGACCCCAATTCCCTGTAACATTCAGCTTGTACTTGCCGTGGGCTCCATCCAAACCTTATTCAGAATTAGTGGAAGTATTTGCATCATGTTGCTGAATCACAGAAAACATCTGGTTGGAAGAGACCTCAAAGATCATCCAGTGCAACCCTTGACCCTGCACTGAAGGGTCAACACTAAATCATGTCCCTAAGTGTCAGGTCCACATGTTGCTTAAACACCATCAGAGACAGTGACTCCACCACTACCCTGGGCAGATCATTCCAGTGTTTGATCACCCTCTCTGTGAAGGGTTTTTTATTTCCAAATACCCAGCCTGAACCTCCCCTGGCACAGCTTGAAACCATTTCCTCTAGTCCTGTCACTTGACACCAAGAAGGCCTCCCCTCAGCCTCCTCTTCTCCAGACTGAACAACCCCAAGTCCCTCAGCTGCTCCTCATAGGACTTGTGTCCAAAGTCCTTGGGATTGCATTATAGATTGTTACAGGATAATTTTGTTCTCTCCTACATGAACAGTCTTGTTCCCACTTACTCTTGCATATTTCTGCTGGGAGTTGTATCGTTACAAGGGGTGTTGCATAGTAACAAGAATTTTTGCCCTCAAATATACCTTCCTTAAAGCCCATTTATTGTTTTGGGGTTTTGGTTTTTGGTGGGGTTTTTTTGGTTGTGGTTTTGTTTTTTTTTTTTTTTTGGGAAGTGCTCAGTTCCTGATATTGTTTTCCTCTCAATAAACCTTCACTCATTAATAAGTCCTGTATGCTGGTGGCAGGTTTTTGCCTTTAGAGCAGAAAAACAGAAAGGTAGTTGGACCATGCAAACTCAGTTGCTGCTTAGCTTTATGCTAGCATGAATTAAAGATTTTATAGGTGCCACACTGTTCACTTCTGGCGCTGAATGTCTCAGTAGCTGAGATTGCATGCAAATCAGCTGCTCTTCCAGGTGAAATGTTCATTGTCTCTATAGGAACACTCTGCATCCAAACCCTATGCAAACACAGTATGAGGAACAAAGCTGGCTCATCTCCATAAAACATTCATAGGATTGGAACAGGAAGCTGATTCATTGTGTGCTATATTTCTCCCTCTATGTTCCAGAGAAAAATATCAGAAAATAAGGAAGATATGGCCCATTGAGTCTGCAGTGCAGCCAGGTTGTAGTCATGAACTGAGAACAGGCACTGGTCATTAGCTTCTTGAAGACCTGAGAGTAAATTGGAAAAAAATCCCTCCAAAATCCCCAATGGAACAATGGCTATGGCTTCAGCCTTCATAGACATATCTCCAATTAGTATGAATTTAGGCTGCTCCAGCAGGCTCAGTGTAGTACACTGAGAGTCTGACTTACAGGCCTTCTAAGTCCAGACTTGCTCTGGGTTGTTTCAGTGAATAACAGTGTACACAGATCACCATTTCCAGGTGACAGACATAAGGCTGTTTGATACCTGAATCAATCTGAAAATCCTAGCCTGAATATCTGACGGCAGCAGCAAATGACTGTCTCTTTCTCATACACATTATCTGTTTTAATAAACAAACCAAAGAACCCCCTTGTGCCTCCAAAGAAAATCCATACACTCTTCTGAGGTCACTTTGTTGTTCATAAATGGTACCTGAGTACATCCAGAGTTTTCTGTTTGTTTCAAATAGCTCCTAAGCTACATACATTAAAAAGCAGTTTCAAAGCAAGAAAATAGCTTGAAAAAATGAATGATTAAGTAGAATTCCATCTAAAGAATCATTCATGTCAGCCTAACAGCTTTATTACCCCTCAGTCTGCTTTATTGCAGACTCAGAGTAGAAGATATATGTAGTAGCCACTCATACCTTAAATTTCACCCTTGGTCAAAAAGTCTCCTTCTGTTTTTCATGGCTTTTCATGGAAAAGCCAAACCACTTACGTACTTGCTGAAGGCAACTGCCCACTTCTTACAGACACCCTAAAAAGACACAGTGACGCAGTCATGCATAAATAATAGCTTGTTTTACAGAACAGCTCTTCATTATATACTGCTTATAAATGAGTCCCAGACTTCTCTTTTTTACACATACATCTGCATATAGTCACCAGTTTTGGCAAGGACAGTATAAAGCATGGTCAATAAGCATCATTCAGGCTCATGGAGTGTCCTGGAATTTGCCTTTGCAGAGAGCCATTTATCATAGCTTTGACCAATAAAAGTAGTGAAGCAATGTTTCTGCTGTTTAAGAAGCTTTGTCCATTTTGAAGCACACCAACTGGACTCCTGGGCTGTGCAATTTAGCTCTTCAAAAGAGGTGTTTTCAATATGCTTACCAAAGACCAGTGATAAGGTCTCAGAAAGTGAGTGGAACAGGCTTGTAATCAGTCTTTAATGTATCCCACTCACAGAAACAACTAAAGGAACCAACAAAGTGAGGGGAGAGTGGATCAAAACTTCAAGTGTAGGTCTCTTTTAATTTCATTATATATTGATTGAAAAATGTAAACCACCAACAACAAAATACCAGAAGATATTTCTTAAAGAAAGTGTTGGTGACCTTCAGTGGAACAGGTTGACAGGCACTGCCCTGGCATCTGGTTATCTTGGCCTTGCAGAACAATTGGTACCTCAGACATGGCGTTCTCATTCTGTTGTACTTTCCCAGCAGCAGGCCAGTTTAAGCAGTGGTTCTTCCAACCAGCCTGCTAACCATTTAATCTCTTAAAAAATTCCACAGCCCCACATGCAGAAAGAGGACTGAATGCTTAGCTGTAGCAGCTTGACTCACTGTACAGGTCTCTTTCTTTATCAGCTGTGGTGCATGATGTCCAACAGATCTTGACACATTATTCCTCTGCTGGGAAATGGTTAGATTTGTTACTGCTGTTACCTATGGGATGTTAGCACTTACTGTTGTACCATGTTGCCAAAGAAACTGAGTCTTCAAGTTAGTATCTCATTGTGCTAGGAACAGCAAACCTCCTGACTAAACTTTCATCCAAAGACCTTATGAACAATGACTGAAGACAAGAGATGGATGTAGTTTAGGGATGTCAGGAGGTAAGGAGAAAATACTGCTGAGCATGGCAGGCAGTAGTCATAGCGTACAGCCAAGCTGCTGGTGCAGAAGCCAAAAGGAATCTGAAAACAAATAATGAAGTAATTCTGCAGGTTTTCCTGGGAAGCTTCCTCACCAAACAGGCACTGTGTGAGAGAGCAGGAAGAACTGAGATTAAAGCTCTAACACTGACATTAGATGCTGGTAACAAGGCAGGTGAGAGACGACTGACCACCAAACATGATGCCACAAGAATGAGGGAGGGAGGTGTCTCTCCATCAGGGCAGTATGGAGAAGTAGCTTACATGTAATAGGGAAAAAGGCCCACTGTAGGAGTTGAGCATAAAGGACTGGCACAGTGAGCACAATATTCCCTAGATTATGCCCTCAATAGGGAGTTATTGGGTTGAGCTGGTGGTAGAAGGCCAGAAGAGAGGTGTTGCAGCACTTCATGGCATAGAGAGCAGGAAATGAGATAGCAGATTTTGGCCTCATTTCCAGAGGAAAGACTTCCAATATAGAGTCATAGAATGACTTCGGTTGGAAAGGACTTCCAAAGGTCCAACCCCCCTGCAGTGAGCAGGGACATCCTCCACTAGATCAGGTTTCCCAGCGTCCTGTCAAGCTTGACCTTGAATATCTCCAAAGATGGGGCCTCGATTACCTCCCTGGGCAACCCATTCCAGTGTTCCACTACCCTCATGGTAAAGAACTTCCTCCTAACATCCAACCTAAACGTATTCTTCTCTAATTTCAACCCATTGCCCCTTGTCCTATCACTGCAGGCCTTTGTAAACAGTCCCTGTCCAGCTTTCTTGTAGGCCACTTTCAGATACTGGAAGGCCACTATTAAGTCTCTCCTGGAGTCTTCTCTTCTGCAGGCTGAACAACCACAGCTCCCTCAGCCTGTCCTCGTAGGAGAGGTGTTCCAGCCCCCTGATCATTTTCATGGCACTCTATCAGGTCACGTCCTTCTTGTGTTGAGGGCACTAGAGCTGGACATGGTACTCTAGGTGATGTCTCACCAGAGCAAAGCAGCAGAATCACCTCTCTCAATCTGCTGGCCATGCTTCTTTTGATGCAGCCTGGAATGTGATTTGCCTTCTGGGCCTTCTGGTCATACTATCCCTAGTTCTATTTCATAGTTTTTACATCCACTGACTAGGTTCAGCCCCATCTGGCAGGTGAACAGGCATCTCAAAGTACAAAATCCCTGCAGAGTTCATGAAAATAGAAAGCAGGCAGAAGCCTGTCTTTGCCTTGAGCACACCATTTATTTGCCTCGAGCACACACATTACTGCAGCACACAGGCTGTGGAATGAATCCACCCTGTATTAAACTCTGTATGGGAGAGAAAGAGGCCATATAAACGACCCTGGTGACAGAACAGCTGCCACTGGATACTGCATCTTCCTATATACCAAGTAGGCCTCCAGATACAAATCCATCAGAAAACACCATAGATAAGTTCAAATGTTCATGGAACAGGGTAGCTAGTAATGTCTGTACATTAAAGGCAGCTTACATTAAAGATTAATTTGTTCCCATGTGCTCATATTTTTCCAAGCCTGTGCTCTTGTGGTGGGTTGAAAATTCCCCCCAACATTAAATTTTGCCAGACCAGCTCAGGTTGGAAGCAAATGAAACTGTATTTACAAGCAAAACCACAATCTACAATGAAATGCAATGAATATGTATAGAATATACAGTATTTACAAATATTTACAGGTATTTACAATTTATAAACTGCACAAAAGCCCCCTGGCCAAAGACCAGGGCAGCTGCAACAGCTTCTCTCTCTCCCTGCCTTCTCCTTAATCTCCCTGTACACAAAGGGACAGGAGAAAAGAGGAGAGAGAAGTTGTTGTTAATACCAGTCACAGCAAAACAGTGCAGTCAAGGTCAGTAAAGCCAAGAGAGGCAACAGCCAGAGCCAAAGAAGTGAAAAAAAGAGAAACTGTTTTTGTACAACTAGTTTAAGTCTCTTATCTCTCCAATGGAATTGTTTAGAATTATTATTTTCCTTTTTACACCCAATAGTGATTTATTTACATTTTACCACTTTTTGTTCAAGATCTGTGAAAAAATTTTTAAAGGCATAGCCTAAAACTACCACGATCGATCCCTTCTAAACCAATTCCATTGGTTGCTAATACTATCCACCTAATCTAAAACAATACCTACAGTAATGAGTAAATAAAGTTCATAGTCCATATTTTCAGCTTATCTTCCATTCCAGCTATCTCAGATGTAGATGATTCAAAAGTTCAAGACCAGGAAATAAGAAAACAGTTTGTTTCTTCACAGATGAGATGAAGAAAAGGACAGGGACTCTCAGGTGACTCAGGGCTCCGAGGGTTCGTGCACCATATATTCCTCATGGATTCTTCCTTTGGGCACAATGTTGTACCTGTACTATACACTCTGAATTTAAACTCTCTCATCTAAAGTTAGAATTCTTTCTGGAATTCACTGAATTTCACCATTCTCTTGCATTACCCAGTAAGTGTGACCAGGACCTTCAGGAGAAATCACCCCTCAGATAGGCTTAGCCTTGAAGGAGAAAATACCCAAACAGCTTTCCCTAACAGATTCTTTTCTCAAACAACAGGAACTCTGTCACCTTCTACCTTTCATAACAAACCTAATTGTGCTGGCCAGCTCAATTTACTGAACCTCTACTATTTACCAACCAGGTCACTAGTGCTAGATGTTTCTCACAATTTTTCAAAGTTCCACCCTCCATGGCTTTCAGAGTGGTTTTCAGCAAACCGTTGTGACATTCAATTTTTCCTGCAGCTGGTGCATAGTAGGGAATGTGGAATATCCACTCTTTGGCCCATTTTTTTTTTTTACAAGATTGTTCTTGAAATGAATTCCGTTGTCTGATTGGATTCTCTCTGGAGTTCTGTGTCTCCACAGGATTTGTCTTTCCAGACCAAGAATGGTGTTAGGTGCAGTCGCATGAGGAACTGGATGAGTTTCCAACCATCCAGTGCTTGCCTCTACCATAGTCAGAACGTATTGTTTACCAGATCGAGGAGGAGGTAGAGTGCCCAGAAATTCTGCCTATTTGTAGAGATATTTCAGAACATTTTCAGGACTTCCTATATTTGTTTGGATTTCTGAACCTTTGACGGATGCAGGGAGACATGGGTAGAGAGCTGACAGACTTCTGTACATCACAGATACTCTCACTATATGAGTACACCTTATCAGACAGCCACAGTGCCTGACTAGTATCTATCACTGTACAAGACACTTACCTGGCAAGCAGACCTTAGTTTTCTGAGACTTATCAGAGATGTCTGAATAAGTGTTTCACTGCTGGTCTTCACAGATAACAAAAATCCCACGTTTTGGAAATGTTAGCTTTGCTGAGCATGTAGAGAACATTGTGTGTATCCTGCACTTCCATGCTCTCTTTCTGTAACCATAATGTCCATACTATCATGTCCATAAAATCTCAAGAGAAGACATGGAAGAGCTATACGTGAGCAACAAGGACAGATTTTTACATAACCCAGAAATGAAAACTGATGTAGACGTTTAAACAATGGATGAGTAGAGGCAGAAAAGACATTGATGAGGAGGTAGGAGGGCTACAGGAGTTGTGATGAGAAAAGTAAGGGTCTGGGTCCAGTGATGCTGAAGAAAAGGTGGAGGAGGCATCAGCAAGGCAGGGAGAGAATTAGTTTGGGCAGAAAGATTTGGCCTACTGTTGAACATCCATTTCCTCTAGTGAACATATTTAATGCAGTATATAAAGCAATAAGGGAAGGCCAAAGCAGGGTTATGTCGTGTAAGCCACTTTTGAAAGCCTTTTTAATACAAGGAGGTTTGAGCTGCAGGGCTTCACAGAGCCTCTGCACCACTCTGCTAGCGTTTCCACCTATCAGCAGCTTCCCAGCCACCACCACCCAAGCAAACAAGCAAACAGCTGCCACATTGTTTGCATTGTAGATGAACTCGAAAGAAAATAGAGCTGCAATTAGTTGGCACACAGCTGCTGAATTAAATTCTTTCCTGCCCAGCTAGTAGAGCACTGAACCGTGGCTTTAGCTGCAGTAGCTGGATTCAAAGCAAGACGTGCCACAGAAGGGGTTAACCCTACACCTGTGTGCATGTTCATAATGTGTATTTTTTCCTGAACACATTATTAGTCTGTTAGCTCATTTAGAGACCATAATGAAGTCATTATGATGCCACCAGTATATTTTGCCAGAAAGCTGGCAATGTTTAATCTACTTCCTCTACAGCATCTCACAAAGGAAGGGAGAAACCAAAACACTGATTTCAACTAACAATGCATTTATTTGCAGTGCTGGGTCCCAGCACATGCTGAGAAGAAAATTCTTTTGTTTACCCCCCCCCCCCTCCTTCTGATGGGCTTTACATAACAAGCAAGGCATAGAAGATCCCTCAATGCAGCACAAAACCATTTCACCTTTTACATGCATTTCATTTTCTCTGCACCTTCTTTGACCTCTCCTTAAGCTAAGGCAACCAAAAATGAAGTTAAAATGCTTTGAAAAATGCCCTGACTAACGAGTATTTAGGCACTGCAGGTAACTGCATGATGCCATCCCTCATACCTTCTCCAAGAGACAACAATATATGCCTAACAAGGCTTTCTAGGAGAGATGTGCTAGAAAACAATGGTTGGCATGCCAACAGAGGACTTTCTGTGGGAGTCAGAGGAAGGTAAAGGATGTGGAGGAGGACAAAGACAACGAGGGGCTAATCCACCCCAGTCCAATTTCACACTCACTAGTGCACACTCTCAAGTGCATCTGCATTTACAAATGGGGTAAAAAATTATTTTGTCAGTTCCTGCTTTTGTTTCCTGATTAACAAACCCCACCGATGTTTCAAGCTCACACAGAATTCAAGGCAGATACCCAGAGGACTGAGTTTTCCCATTAGCAATGACTGGGATATGACTGGATCACACTACAGGGGCAGAGCTGAACCACATCTATCCAGACCTCCATGCATGAGGGAATGTGCATTTTATCTAAAAAACGGAGAGGTCATTAAGTCAGGAAGATGAGTGTAAGAACAGGTGACTACTATGAACATTGCCTTTTTGAAGGGCCTGATCCTAAGTTCACAGTATCACAGTATATCAGAGGGACCTCAAGAGATCATCAGGTCCAACCCTCCTGCCAGAGCAGGATCACTTAGGGTAGTCCACACAGGAATGCATCCAGGTGGGTTTGGAAAGTCTCCAGAGAAGGAGACTCCACAACCCCCCTGGGCAGCCTGTCCCAGTGCTCTGTCACCCTCACTGTACAGAAGTTTCTCCTCATGTTGAGGTGAAATCCTCTATGTTCAAGTTTGAACCCATTGTTCCTTGTCTTATCACTGTGCACCACCAAAAAGAGCCTGGCCCCCTCCACTTGACACCCACCCCTGGTGGGTTAAGTATAGCTTCCCAGTATTTTCATGATCTGAAAAGATAACCAGTAATCTCTTTTTACTAGCACCAACAAATGCACAAGAAATTCTTCCATTGTGCAAAGAGTGAGTAAATTCAATTATTTGATCACAGTTAATTGCCAGATCTTCTGCTCACTATGGAGTCCTCCTCAAGTTTCAGTTCAAACTCTTTTCTTCATACTATGGTAACTTTCTCAGTTACTAGATCATACTGCCCAAGTATGACTTCTCATGTGAGCTCTCATCAGCCACATCCAGTGAGGGATAACAACACAGTAAGATTAGCAAAAATTTGGGACACACCGTCCTGCTTCAAGTGGCAAACAGCTGTACCACAACTGTTACATTGCTGAGACTGAAGACTGCAAACCACCATGTTATGATGATACCCTTGTGTTAAAGCTCTAGCAGCACTACTGAATGCCAGCAGGGCTGCTTACATTTGGTAGATGGTGCACAGCTGCCAGCAGAATCACAGAATTAACCAGGTTGGAAGAGACCTTTGAGATCATCAAGTCCGTCCTATCACCCAACTCCATCTAATCAACTAAACCATGGCACTAAGTTCCTCATCCAGTCTTATTTTAAACACTTTCAGGGATGGTGACTCCACCACCTTCCTGGGCAGCCCATTCCAATGGGTAATCACTCCTTCTGTGAAGAATTTCTTCCTAACATCCAGCCTAAACCTCCCCTGGCAGAGTTTGAGACTGTGTCCTCTCATTCTGTCACTGGTTGCCTGGGAGAAGAGACCAACCCCCAGCAGTGTGTTGGCAGGCCACAGTGATCTGAGCATCCTCCCCCAGCATACCACTGCATCACAGCCCTGGATTAGCACTCCTGCATTCTCCTCCAGTGCATTGATGGTGCACTGGTGAGAAAGTTGTTAGTGGGTTCTAAAGAGGCAATGAGTATATCATGGGTTGCTTTCAACAAAGCAATTTATGTTTTCTGAATTTATATGTGGCACGTACTGCACAGCTGGGGGATTGTGATCAGGCAAGAGGAAGAAGAATAGCTTTGGACTTAAAGTGTATGAGCAGAACCAAACAATATGATACTCATAAATAGCTTTGACCACACAGCTCACTGGTGGGGACCTTAGGGAGGGCTACTCAAAGCAATAGCTTTCAAGATAAATGGACAGTTCAGTGTAGAGGAAAAGGAGAAAGCCAAGGATGGGAAATTTTCATCCCTGATCACTGGGGATAGTCAGTGCAGTGTGTTGTTCATGAGGCAAAACTATAGCATTTTGCCAGTAGTCACATCTAGCCCTGAGAACCTCTGACAGCTTTTGGGCTTCTTCCTGCTGTGACTCCAGCACCTGGGCATAGAGGGTCCTTGCAGAGAGCCCAGGGCCAATTGGATAACTCTTGAAGATGGACTTGAAAATAAATGAACCAAGACTCAGAGGAAAAAAGCTGAGTGCTTGGGCCCAAGCAGCTGAGCAGGGCACAAGTAGGACAGACGTACATGGAATTTTTCATGCTCCATGCTTTGAACGTGATCCCAGAGACACTGACCAAAACTAGAGCTATCAACATTACTCTGGAGATGCTTCAGCATCCACTCTGTTCCTGACAGCAGGAAGCACTGAACTTGGCACTTAGATGCACGACACAAGCACTAGATCCATCCTTTGCATCCTGAAGCAACGGACAACAAGTACACATCTTCCATGGAGTTGGTGCAGAAGTAAAAACAAAACATAACTACAATTTCGACCCATGACACATAGAGCTTTTGGGCTGATCTATCCTATGGCCAAACAGTCAAAATGAAGTAGTACCTTCTGGCTGCGAAGGCTGACAACCAGGCAGCTGGAAGGTTGCAAGAAAACTTAGAACTTGCCCACCCATCAATTCCAAATAGGAAAAGAAAAAAGTAAAGGGCCATGCCCAGGGGGAAACTGAACTGAAAATAATAACAAAAATAACAGATGTATGGCAGCCCTTCAGAGTTGTGAAACCAAGGCTCCTATCGATAAACTTTGGCTTGGGTTATAGAGCAGAGCTGCTGCCAACCACAGCATGGGAGAGATACACAGCACCTGGGTGTACCTACAGTGGTCAGACAGCAGTAGAGTGGTAACTGGGAGGGAGAGTGGTGGCAAGATGGCTTTTCCATCACTGGTGTTGAATGCATAGATTTAGGTGCTTGAAGATCATGAACATCAACTTCTCTGGGCTATATGATTCACAGTCACCTCAGCCCACAGAGAAGCACTTGAACAATCTTCACTCCCTGGCAGCACCCTCAAATATTACTTGCCATTGATGCCTAAGTCAGCTTTCCACTATTAATAAATGTTTATTACATTAACCATTATTTCCTAGCACTGTTGATTAAGAAGAAAATTTGCACTTTCCTGTTAGTCACAAGGCAAGTTATTACTAGAAGCACTCTAAAATGCACTTACTTTTAATTTTATGTGTGCTACTTATATATCCTGTAGCTTGTAAATGTCCAACATGTAGTTTACACTTTATAAATTTTATATCTCTATATATTCCTTTCATTCAAGATCATCTGAGTGCATGACATAGTCAAATGCCTTAGTTACTGCATCACCTGCAACATTTCTAATGCCAGTATCTGCTAGGCTGGAAGCCAAGTAGGTATTATGTGTGCCCTGATAGCAGCACAAACATATAGGAAAAAGCTATTTCTATACCTAGACTGTGTATGTTGAAGAGATTAAACTTCAGTTTTCTCATGCTGCAAACTTGGCTAAGAGAACTCTATGTTTAAAAGAAGTCAAAAACGCTGCTTGAAGAATTACTGAAATGTCAAGCAGTATATGAAAGGACTCTGTTTTCGTGTCGTATCCATGCCCTAACTCCTTTCACATCCCTCAGGATTTTTTTTAATGTATTAAAAAAAAAAAAGGCTCAGTCATCTCAAGTATCATTTAAATGCCAAGTTCCTGCCCAGATTCACATTTTCCATCTCAGTTTTAAATCATTGAAATCAGATTGAATGGGGTGCCTTGTTTGGCAAACATTGCTGTTCACCTACTAACTGAACTTCAGTGTGGTCCTGTTCTGCAAACTTTTACCCATTGGCTTGATGGGGACTGCTCAGGAGAGGAAGGACCTTTCAGGCCTGCTGTGTATCCTTTTGTCTCATCCTGCTGTTAAATCTCTCTGGAAAGAAACATCAGCATTCTGGAACCTGATACTGTAGAAAAATTTGTAGTCCTTTGGCTGCTGTAAGTGCCAATTCATGCTTTGCTTACAGAAGCAAAGGAAATGGCTTTCCCCCCTCAAATAACATAATAATGGCTTTCTCCTTGTCCACAGGACATTAAACAGTTGGGCTTGTTTGTCATACAAAATCAAATTAAAGAGAGCTTGACAAGTTAGTGTGTGTCTTCTCTAAAGAATGAGAAAGATCTGATGTTCAGTTCCTGCCAGCACCACCCACTTATCTACTTTGGAAAGACCAAACGTTACTTCTCAAGGTGAGAGCAGCTCACAGGTGCTCTCCAGTCCCAGCTGTGGAGCCATGGTTTAGCTCACTGCTGAGGGGAGCTAACTATGGCTGTGCATTTGAGGGGTGGAAAAGTCCTTCACCATCATTCCTGCATCTCCCTGTTCCTTAGTCTCAGTGCGTTCTCTACCATATTTCCTGCAAGCTGGATCCACTTATAGTTTCCTGTTTGGAACTGGAAAATAAACATTCCCCTTAGTCTACTCCCAACACAACCACTACCAGCTCCAGAAGTCCTAGTTAACTTTTGCTCTGTCCAAGCAGGATGCTCTTCCAAAATGCAGCTGCTGATCCAGGGGGCATAGCCATATCCTGCTGAAGAGGAAAAAGCCAAATGCTAGAGTTTCAGCTGCATCACAGCACAGGTGATCATGGTGGCAATGCCCAAGGTTTGAGCAACGTCACAGCAGAGTCATAGTACCTGGGGAGGCCCGAGCACCCTGAAAAGTCATGGCTGGATATACAGAGGAAGTCCAGTAGCATCCCATCTATGCTCTGGTTCCATGGAGTTTCATGAGACATTTTGCAGCACTCTGGGTGTCTTCCCCATACTTCTTCAAGGAAGACTTCTATGACTGCACTGTCCTGCCCCTGATGTAGGAAAAGAGAACAGGTGGAGGGAAACAGTGATGGTGAAGAGCAGAGCAGATATCATAGAATCATAGAATGTATTGGGTTGGAAGGGACTTTTAAAGGTCATCTAGTTCAACCCCCTGCAGTAAGCAGGTACATCCTCAACTAGATCAGGTTCCTCAGAGCCCCAACAAGACTGGCCTTGAATGTCTCCAGGGATAAGGCCTTCACCACTTCCCTGGGCAACCTGTTCCAGTGTTCTACTATCCTCATAGTAAAGACCTTCTTCCTAATGTGCAGTCTAAATCTACCCTTCTCTAGTTTAAAACCATTGTCCCTTGTCCTATTCCTACATGCCTTTGTAAATAGTCCCTCCCCAGCTTTCTTGGAGGCCCCCTTCAGGTCTTGAAAGCAGCTATAAGGTCTTCTTGGAATCTTCTTATCTCCAGGCTGAACAATCCCAGCTCTCTCAGCCTGTCTTAGTAGGAAAGGTGCTCTAGCCCTCTGATCACTTTTGTGGCCCTCTCCATCAGAACCATCATGTCCTTCTTGTGCGGAGGGCCCCAGAGCTGGGCACAGTACTCCAGGTGAGGTATCACCAGACCTAAGTGGCAGAATCACCTCTCTCAATCTGCTCTCAATATTAATACCCCTTATGATGACTGCATTTAATTTTCCCTTGAAATTCACAACCTAGCACTTCGGCTGCAGTTGATGATTGTTCAAGTGCTTCTCCAAAACTGTGGGCTGAGGTGACTATGGATCATATAGCCCAGAGAAGTTGATGTTCATGATCGTCACGCACCTAAATCTATGCATTCAGCACGATTTGGGAGTTTAGAAAAAATATATACTTTTTGTTGCTATGGCTAGTCTGACTAACTTGCTCTAAGGTTTCTGCTTGTTCTGTTATGTATGTACATGTGAGTTTAATAAAGTCTGTTGTCCATTTAAGCTCTGTTGTTGTCTACTCAATTGTAGAGAAGTGGGAAGCTGTCACTATGCCAGAAGTTTTCTTTACTGAAGTCTAAAGAAACAGTGAGCAATCAAAACAAACCAATAACATGGCACCCTGTGTTCCCAAACCAGCATGCACTAAGAGCTTCATTAAAATTGATCTTGAATTCAGCAAATAAATCAACACTCCCCCAAGACAACACAATAAATTAATCAGGCACAAAATACCCCATACAGATCAGCAGGCCAAGAGTTTTTCAAAAATAAGCACAACAGAAACTTTCAGTTCTTGGTCAATATCAAAGCACCACGTTGTTTCGCCACAAAGCAGCACATATAATTAGCAATCAAATACTCATTAAAGTTGCCCCATGAAGTAAGCATGGGAGCACATACAATGTCTCCAGTTCTCTTTGGCACGGCGGGCACTGGCCTTATTTCATTACACAAGCACTTCTGGGGTGTACAAAAAGACAAAAGAGCTTGTTCAGGCTCTGGGCCCACTTCCTTGGCTGGCAGACTGTGGTGGATGCAGCAGAGCGTGACCAGGAGAGCTGGCTTCCTCACCCTCCTGGAGGGTGAGCCCATGCACTGCTGGCCAAACCGCCTTTTCTGCACAAACCCCAGGCCTTCTGGGTGCAGCTCCAGATGCCACATCAGAAAGAGAGAGGATGGCAAGATCCTCCCTGGACTCTCTAGGTACTGGTACCTGTGTCACTGGAATACAACCTAACTACTCCTTGTCTGTAGATGCCTGATCTCCCCAGACCTTAGTGCCATACACACCACCTTCCAGGAGCAAGGCCATGAAGTCCTCCCCAACAAGGAAGCAGTACCTGTTCTGATTAATGTATCCTCAAGTTTGGCAAACCTTTGAGAGGCAAATGATGGCACCACTGTAGCTTGAGGCCCCCGTCCTCTGGCTTTATTTACAGTATGCCCCTGCTCCGGCCTGCCTGTTGAGCCATAACCTTCCACCAGCATCTGTCACGGTCAGGCTAACACTCAATTTTCCGACACTTGATGAAGCATCCATATTTCTAATGTAATATTTCCAGGAGAGCTACACATTATGTACCCCACTCATGTGGTGACAAGAGGTTTTATCAGCAAAAGGCTTCTCAATGTGCAGAGATGCCAGGCAAAGACAGCAGCTTCCCAGAACTGCTGCAGACAGGAATTAAGTGAGGGAAAGACACGTGGAGGCTGTAAAATAGACACAGATAAAATAGCCTCAGCACTGGGGAGAAAAAAGAAAAGAAAAGAAAAGAAAAGAAAAGAAAAGAAAAGAAAAGAAAAGAAAAGAAAAGAAAAGAAAAGAAAAGAAAAGAAAAGAAAAGAAAAGAAAAGAAAAGAAAAGAAAAGAAAAGAAAAGAAAAGAAAAGAAAAGGAAAAGAAAAGAAAAGAAAAGAAAAGAAAAGAAAAGAAAAGAAAAGAAAAGAAAAAGAAAAGAAAAGAAAAGAAAAGAAAAGAAAAGAAAAGAAAAGAAAAGAAAAGAAAAGAAAAGAAAAGAAAAGAAAAGAAAAGAAAAGAAAAGAAAAGAAAAGAAAAGAAAAGAAAAGAAAGGAAAAGGAAAGGAAAGGGAAAGAAAAGAAAGGAAAGGAAAGGAAAGGAAAGGAAAGGAAAGGAAAGGAAAGGAAAGGAAAGGAAAGGAAAGGAAAGGAAAGGAAAGGAAAGGAAAGGAAAGGAAAGGAAAGGAAAGGAAAGGAAAGGAAAGGACAGGAAAGGAAAGGAAAGGAAAGGAAAGGAAAGGAAAGGAAAGGAAAGGAAAAGAAAAGAAAAGAACAGAAAAGAAAAGAAAAAAGAAAAGAAAAAAGAAAAGAAAAGAAAAGAAAAGGAAAAAGAAAAGAAAAGAAAAGAAAAGAAAAGAGAAAAGAAAAGAAAAGAAAAGAAAAGAAAAGAAAAGAAAAGAAAAGAAAAGAAAAGAAAAGAAAAGAAAAGAAAAGAAAAGAAAAGAAAAGAAAAGAAAAGAAGAAAAGAAAAGAAAAGAAAAGAAAAGAAAAGAAAAGAAAAGAAAAGAAAAGAAAAGAAAAGAAAAGAAAAGAAAAGAAAAGAAAAGAAAAGAAAAGAAAAGAAAAGAAAAGAAAAGAAAAAGAAAAGAAAAAGAAAAGAAAGGAAAAGAGGAAAGAAAAGAGAAGAAAAGAGAAGAAAAGAAAAGAGAAGAAAAGAGAAGAAAAGAGAAGAAAAGAGAAGGAAAGAAAAGAGAAGAAAAGAGAAGAAAAGAGAAGAAAAGAGAAGGAGGAAAGGAAAGGAAAGGAAAGGAAAGGAAAGGAAAGGAAAGGAAAGGAAAGGAAAGGAAAGGAAAGGAAAGGAAAGGAAAGGAAAGGAAAGGAAAGGAAAGGAAAGGAAAGGAAAGGAAAGGAAAGGAAAGGAGAGGAAAGGAGAGGAAAGGAGAGGAAAGGAGGAAAGGAGAGGAAAGGAGAGGAAAGGAAAGGAAAGGAAAGGAAAGGAAAGGAAAGGAAAGGAAAGGAAAGGAAAGGAAAGGAAAGGAAAGGAAAGGAAAGGAAAGGAAAGGAAAGGAAAGGAAAGGAAAGGAAAGGAAAGGAAAGGAAAGGAAAGGAAAGGAAAGAAGAAGGGAAAGGAAAGGAAGGGAAAGGAAAGAAAAAAGAAAAGAGAAAAAGAAAAGAGTAGAACCTCATTGATATAGAGATTTAGACATTTCCTTGTAAAGTCAGCGTGGCCCTATAGAGTTAAACCAGGAGTACCCAGGAGATAATGTTTCATAAAGGGAGAGTTTTATCTCCAGGAGGAGATTTGGATGGCTGAGAAGAGATCTTGATAAAGTGGACAGTAAGGTCCCACTTCTGAGAAATTACAACAAACAAGGTGTCTGCAACTAGGAATTAAGACCTGGGACATCCTTAGCAAAACCTTCTGTTTTAAGAAGTGTTGCTGGTCCTTAGTGTGACACACCAGCTGGGCAAAAGCATCAGGGCTCTTCTCCTTCTGCAGGCTGAGCTTGTGGGTTTGGAGTCAGTGCAGGCACCTCTGCAGTGTGCTGGGCTAGGCAGGTAAGCCTCAAGGTGCCAGAATGCCTGCTTAGACCCGGGACTGGTAATATGGCTTGACACACAGCCACCCAGGGAGCATTCAAGAATAGGAGTTCAGCCAGCTGACTCATAGTCTTTTTTTTTTTTCATGCCAGTGGCTTTCAGAGAGACAGCAAAAGAAAAAATCTTGGCACCTCGCTTGCTAGGAGAACAGCCTAGAAGTATTTATTATTAAAAGGAGTGATTAAACAGTGACATTCAATGTTCCCATTTTTCAAACATTTCTGTTTTTTTTTTTCTTCTTTTTATTTCCTCCCCCCCTCCTCTTGTATTCTATGTAAAACCACCAGAATAATAGCAATTTATTAAGAACTGGCATTCACTCAGAATAGTTTCCCTTAATGTGAATGCTCTTACTGACACTGTAAAATTTATTTACAGTTTCTCTTTTTTTTTTTCTTCTTTTTTTTCTCTTCATTGTTTGGCTGTACCATAGGACACCAATAAAAAAAACCCACATTATTTATGCTCTACAGATGTACTGTGAAAAGCCATATGTGTAACATGGATGATAACCAGCAGCTGGGCAAGCCCTAGCAGATAAGGTGCCCTTGTCTATGGGTTTCTTTCACACCCACGGTCACCATAGCAGTTTCCCCTGTTGCTTATTTCACTTCCAAGTACACAGAGGTGCTTGCAATGGAGATCTAAGTCCCCGTTACTTCCAAAAGTGTAAGCATCATCTCCAAAGTGCTTTCTCATCCTACCCACACTTCCTGATGTTTTTCCCACTTGAAAAAAAAAATCAAAGGGAATTTAAGATATACAAAGAAAAAAAAAAAAAAAAGACAAGTGAAAACCCTAGTATAATGTGCAGAAAATTGAAGTGCTACCTAGATTTACCTCAGACTCATTCATCTCCAAAGATGACCATTCCAGGTCAGGCAGAGGCTGTCTTCACATGGCCTAATGCTTATAAATAAAGCATTACCATCTAGTCCTATTCAGAAGTGTCAAGGAAAACACAAACATAGCGTTCTCATGGCAAGAGACTGCAACCTGTGGTGCCTCAGGTGGATACTGGCCCATACTTGTGGTGGGTTTAAGGTTCTGCCTTTAATTTCTTTTCACAGAGTTCAAGCAGAAAAGTAAAAGAATGTAAATAAGTCACAACTGGATGCAAGAAAGAAAAATAATGATTATTCTAAGCACTTCCATTGGGGAGAGAGAAATGTTTAAGAGTCAGTACTCAGAGTTCAGGCTGTCTGTTCAGTCTGTCTGGTGTTTTTCTGCTGGACAGTCTGTCAGGATGCTTTCTGTGTTTCTCTTTCCGGCTTTGGTTCGGAGATAACATACTTGCATACTAAGTTCTAACAACCTCTCTGCTTCATGTCTTTCTTCCTTCTGCCAGGGGGGTCTGGAGAAGGCAGGGAAGGTGGAGGCAGAGGGATAGCTTTCCTGGCTTTGGCCAGGAGGGTTTTGTGCTGTTTCTGTGAATTGTACATATCTGTAAATATTGTAAATCCTGTACATTTGAACATATTCATTGCATTCCATTGTAGACTGCAGGTTTTGCTTGTAAATACAGCTACATTTGCTTCCAAACTGAGCTAGTCTGGTGGTGTTAATGTGGGAGGGAAACTTCAGCTCACCACACGACAACAATACTGCAGTGTTTAAGACCGAGAAAGGGACAAACACTCACAAACACGTAGAACAGGCTGTCAAACACCTGTTGCCTCTGCAGTCAGTGAAGAATACACAGGACATACTACAGGTGTGCTGTGTTGTGTTCATGGTTTCTTCTCCCCTTTGACCACCTAGGGAGTCAAGGCCTGGAGAGTAGGTGGTCTGAATCACACATCACTCTCTTAGCCAAAAACATCAAAGCAGGCAAGTAGGATACAGCTGAATACTCCTGCTTTCTCCTGAATGTGAGCTGTGCCTGTGGCTATACTGTACAGTTTGTTCTGTTGATGTTGTTCAGTTCTCATTCCGTAAAGCATTTATTTAACTCAGAGGGGAAGAAAAAGTCAGTTAAAAGGAAAAAAAAAAAGGAAAAAAAAACCCTGCAACAATAAATTTTTAACATATTGTCCCCAAAAGAAAGCTGAACCAGGTGCAGACCCGTGATTAGGATCAAGTGATGGGAAGACATCCAAGTGTTCAGCTGAGCTGATTGCAGAGGCCTGGCTTTGAAGGCTGTGTACAATGAAGCAACTCATTAATACTTGGACTTTCACCTTCCTGGCAATAGATGAGTCATGTATTTGAGAAGGTCAGTGCCTTGGATTTTAAGAATGGAAGAGAAGATCATGATCATTTACCCTGCAGTGCACAGGCTGTGCAGTTTTCTTTCGACATTAAGACTGCATGAGGCTAATATCTCCATTTACCTAGTGCCTTGGTGTAATTGGGCCAGGAGGGGACCCAATTTACAGCTAAGTGTGCCAACCTCAGTAACAGCAGTAATTTGCTAAGACCTAGGTATGTGCTACTTTTCTTCTGTTACTCACTTTCTTCATCTGTAGCCAAGTTTTCTAGTTCATAAATGATACTCCCTTGAGTGATCTGATCCCATGTTTACAATATAGGCCATATCTCCACATTATGACTAAAGCCCCAGATCATCAAAATGGTTAACCTTTTGAGAAATGCTCTCAAAACCACAAGTAGTCTCACTCTTTTTCAGCACATCATTTGGTTTCACATTCAGAATGTAATAGTTTGTTACAGTATGAGGTGGTCTGAGCCCATTCAGATGTTTTGGCTCCTGTTTTCAAAGCAGAGGGAGACAATGGTTTAATTGCCTGGTAAGCCAGAGCAAAAGAACCACCTGGCTGCAAAGCTGAGTTTTCTCAAGAGCTTCACACTGTGTCAGATGGGGAAAGCAATGAGTGTACATGGTAACAGGGTTTTGGAAGTGATACTTGTGAAAAAAAGAATTCTGGTGAGTGCTGATTTGCCTGTCATGTGATATGTGCAAGAGGGGTCTGTTTGGAACACCAGAGTGGTATGAAAACTAAGAGTTATGGAATGTTTCTATATCACACCTGCCAGCAAGCACCAGCCTTGCCTCAGACCACAACTGGTTTTGAATGCGTGTTAGCACACATAAATGGTTGATAAATCTTATTAAGGCAAATTAAGGGAGAAAAAAATAAAATAGGACCAAACAGTTCTAGGTCCTTCCTCCCCCCAGGCAACGCAAGAAGCATCCAGAGAAGCTTCCAAATAACACATTTCATTTTCACATACCTCTTCCACCCACTTGGCATGGGTGCACTGGAATGATTTCTCTAGCTTCTAGTACTTCACTTGCAAGAAAGATCCCTGTAAAGGAGAGGAAGTATCCAGGTGACACAGCCTTAAATCTTCTTCCAAAAGCTTTAGAGAGAGACCAGCCCCACAAATTGTATCTTCTTTCCTGAGGTAGTCCTTTGGCTTGTTTTCTCAATAATAGGTTTGGAAGACATCTCTACTCCCTTGGGAGAGAAATTAAAACCATAGGCTTTCCCAGAGTAACCACATTTTGTACAAGCTTCCATCACTAGAGGAGAAGAAGAAGGACTCAAAACCTCGAAGATTCTTTTAGAACTTTTATGGCACTTAGCCAGAAATTTCCAAAAAGAGTTCATGTGGCCAAAAAGCAGCTGAAGTAATGTGCAGAGACAACTGACCAAAAGGATCACGCAGCGCTAGATGATTTGCATTTCTGAGAAAGCCATGAAACAAAAGGTTTTTCTTTAAAGAACAATGGGTCCCTTGACTTTTCTTAGAGTCATAACACACTGCATGAATTTTCATGATTACAAGGACCAGCATAACTGAATTAACAAACAAGCATATTCAGGCATTTCTTTCAGGGCTGGCAAAATGACAAGTACACACCAGGTGACCAAAACCCCTACATCCTACATACTTAGCCACAAAATTCTTGCACAAATATTCTTACAAACACTTCTGTCCTGCTGAAAGACAATGACTGGCCTTTATTTGTCTGGTATATTGCCTAACTATATTTGCTTCCCTTCAAGTTCCTTTTCTTAGGGATGCAGAGGCCATTTTTCTGGAGGAGGAACTAATGATTCTATCTGTCCTCGCTTGTATTGTAAATGCAATTGACTTTCAGAGAGAGCAAAGCCTTTCTGAAAAATCAGTAGTCTTTAAGACATATTCACTCAAGATGAGTACAGAATAGAGGGGTTTTTTAGAACAGGAAAGTTATTTTGTTCCATATGGGGTTTGGAATACATGCAGATATCAGCAGGAAGTACTAGGGACTTTCAAATACTCTGAAGATTCCTGGATTCTAGATAGATTCTTCACCATTGTAGAATCATAGAATCAACGAGGTTGGAAGAGACCTCCAAGATCGTCCAGTCCAACCTATCACCCAACCCTATCCAATTAACCAGACCATGGCACTAAGTGCCTCATCCAGTCTCTTCTTGAACATCTCCAGGGACAGCGACTCCACCACCTCCCTGGGCAGCCCATTCCGATGGGCAATCACCCTCTCTGTGAAGAACTTCCTCCTAATATCCAGCCTATACCTCCCCTGACACAACTTGAGGCTGTGTCCTCTTGTTCTGCTGCTGGTTGCCTGGGAGAAGAGATCAACCCCCACCTGCTTACAACCTCCCTTCAGGTAGTTGTAGACAGCAATGAGGTCACCCCTGAGCCTCCTCTTCTCCAGGCTAAACAACCCCAGCTCCCTCAGCCTCTCCTCATAGGGCTTGTGTTCCAGATCCCTCACCAGCTTTGTCACCCTTCCCTGGACATGTTCCAGTAGCTGAACTGGGAAGAAGGTCCTCTCACACCATTTTCCAAATGTTTTTGCTACCCTTAGCTAATACAAAAGAGATAAGGATAATTGTATTACCCCTGGCTCTTCTGTCCTAGCTAGTGCTTTATTTGAAACTCTTTTTTTGAGGAAAACATCCTTATTCTTGCATCTCCACTGAGTAGGGTAGCAGACTCAAGTATCCAGACAATGCTCAGAAATAGATCAGATATAATGCCAGCAGCCCAAAGACTACAACAGCTTTTACTACAGTCTTACCTAGGAAGTATAGTTCTTTGTAACTGTGCTGGGCAGACGTCAATTAGGATGTGGTTGTGTTAACCTAAATAATCAAAGACACTGTACTCAAAGCATCCACAACAGGATCTAGCATGGCCACAGTGAGTGGTAATATCTGAAGAGCTCACAGGTAAGTGGAAACCAGTAACACATAGATATACTCCCCTTGTCCTCACAGCTCAACATCACATCTCGGTGGTATAACTTCCAAAGTCCCATTACTGAAGGTGTTCACAGAGTTTGCAAGGCATCTTCTCTTCTGTGGCCACATTGCAGAGTAAATTTTGTGAAAAAAGGAGGGCCACTAAACAGAGCACAGCTCAGGCTCATATGACACATAACTATAACATGTGAACACCACTCAGGGTTAATGGATGGATGAGGTGGTCCTTCTAGTAGAGCCATGGCTGGATCATCCTTGTTCTTGGCAACTGAAATATTTTCAAAAATGCTATTACTGGTGCTTTCTGGGTTCTGTGTATCCTAAAAGACAACCAGATGAAGACCTCCATCTGTGAAAGCTGCATTCTCTGCTGGGTCATCAAAGGCCAGGTGAGGCAATGTTCCAAACACAGAACTTTATTTTTGGCTTTTGGGTCATCTTGTTGTGCATCACCTGCGTTTGTGGGCAGATAAACAGATGAATTCACATACTGATTGATAGAAGACTGACAACTTAAGGACTTGATGCAGCGGTGACACAGGACTTTGTGAGATAACTTGAATGTCTCTGATTGTTTTAAACATTCTATTCAACCTCTCATTGCTATGCATAGGGAGAGAGCAAAGCAAATGTATAAGTAAAGCAGGAAGGGCTTTTACAAAGACATACAGCAAAAGCCAGACCTTCACAGATCACTGTTAGCAGAGCTATGTTGATGAACAGGAGGTGGCCCACACATATCTGATGCAATCTACTGTCCAGGAAGAGTTCATGTGAGGTAGTTCTACAAGATAGAAGAGTATTGGGAGTCAGTGACTCAACAGAGCTCTTCTAATTTAATATTAAAGAATTTCTTGGAGTTTCACACAAGACCTGGGCAGGCCACTTAAACTTCACAAAGAAGGTTCATGCTTGGGTGGTTGCTGTAACAGGTAGACATTTTGGAGTGCTTTTATTTTTCAATGTTGCTATCCACCATGAAGCTAACCAGTTTATAAGGATCAACAAGCCAGAGCAAGCATCTTCCTCTCCATGCACAATGTGGTTAGCTCTGCATTACAAGGTTTCACCAGTGCTTTTTTAACTACTGGGTGCTTTTCTAAATTGAAGATCAGGCACACTGGTCAGCAAAATGAAATGACAGAGCCCCAGGCAGTATTCAGTTCATAAGTACCTGCCAATTTGTTTTGCAATTGCACTGGTATTTAAAAATAACAGTGCTGAATTAAAAAAAAAAAAAAAAGTTTCATCTGGGTATGGAACTTTGCAGTTTCATGGCAGCTCTGCCCGGGCACTCTATCTGCCAGCCCATAAAGCATTTTGTGATTGAGTGTTCCAGCATAAATTAACTGGATTTGGGCTGAATGCTGTGCAGATACGCTGAGAGGGAGCAGCAGCAATACAGCCTTTACAGGTAAAGAATATTGGAAGCAAACAGATAAACAAGGAAGACTCCACTCAATGTTCTCATGATCTTTTTTATGAGGTTGGCTGATATTTATTTGAAAGCTGAAAACCCACAAGTACTTGGCATTTGCCCTCTTTGATCACAGCATAGTTTAATTTAGGGCAGGGGCACCGTTCAGCTGCTTTTAGCAAAGTTAAAATAGGCTCTTACATTTCTCTCTAAAACCTGCCTGTGTAAGGATGTGCTGAGCCACCATGTTATATATCAATATAAACACATAATATATATACACCTTTCCTCATGTTTTCTTCCTTGGCTTGTCAACATTGAGTCAATTGAGGCCAATAGACCAATCACGTGCAAAAATGACTGGAAGATTGTCAGCATACAACGTGACCATGGACACAGCCCTTAGCTTCCTTCTGCCTCAGCTTGCAAAAAGTGTCTGCTTGCCATCTACCTCACACACAGGTACTGAAGCCTGATTAACATCTTTTAACTAGATTGAGATCATCATATAAACAGATCTTGTAAAACTCAGAAAATTGTAATTATTTTACCAGGCCAAATCCTGACGTCATTGCTGTTTTCCACTGGGAGAAGAAAATTATCTTGGCTTCGGCAGCAGTTTTGCCTCACTAAAAGCTGAACAAAAACAAACTGGGAGAGGACTTCAGGATCTGCCCAGAGAGAATTTATTTTTATGACAGACAACTCATACTAATGAATTTCATCACAAAATATCTCGGCCTCAGTATGATCTATCTGCAACTTCAGTGGGCCACAGAGGAAGGACTATGCTGATGCACTGGACCAAGGAACAAATATCACTCGGCTTGCAGCTGCTCAGTGCTTCTCCTCTTAAAAGTTTTCCTGGGCCATGGATGATCTCAGGATTCAAGAGCTTTCCCACCTGGGTCTTCACTGACTCTTCCCAGGGCATGACCAAAGCTTGTTTGAATTGCAGCTAGTCCCAGGTCTATTCTGAAGCAAGCAAGTTATTCTAAGAACTTTCCTTCATCAATGGGCACCATTTCATCTACGTAGGTTGCTTAGTCAGCACTGCTGGGGTTTTAATGGAAATGTTTCTGTCTCGAGACAAATGCTCCATACCCTGATGGTTGTCATGTGGACTCTTAAATTCAAGTCATGCAGACTGAAACACAGTAAAAGTCTGGAACGAAAAACATCAAGTCTGCTTTGGGCAAGGCAGGAATCTGAAACCAAATTTCCTATGTGCCAAGCCAGTAATTCAACCATCAAGCTTTGGATCACTCAGGTCTTGTCTGTGGGCCAATCAGCTGTGAAAGTAACTGTGGGAAGAATCTTCCAGTCAAGTTCTAATCACTGCAACAGGAAGCAAAATGACTTTGGATTTCATGATACCTGACTCTGCAAGAGTTTTCCCAATCCAAGCTTCATCAGCTCAAGGCCTGGGTCAGTTAAGTGCTCACTCCTCTCTCATCCTGACATGCATGGGGCTAATATTAGAGGGCATTCTTGTTTTACAACATGTTCACTGCAAGAGTTCCATTAAATTAACCTGGACAACCCAGCTGGAACCAAGGGGGGGTTTATTTTGCTGTTAAAGCTGGGCCCCCAACTCCCTGAATTTCAGTAATACATGAACTATTTCAATAGACTGGCAAGTTACTATTTCTCTAATATTCAATAAACACTGGAATAATTCCAGCAATATCAGCACAGATGGTAATGGAAAAGTACAGGCATTAGAACTAGCAAAAAATACTTCTCATTGAGATAAATCTACAGTCTCCATGTATGTGTTTTCTAGTGGAAAGTAGATTCTGCACAGCACGAACAGAAAATCATCACCGTGTCCGGCTGACTCATGTTTAGAAAGGCTTCCATCCTAGAGTCCCTTTGTCCTTCTGGCTGAAGAATTAGCCAGAGTGACGCATGAATTTATCATCTTCACCAGCACTGCAACACTCCAGTGCATCTCATCTTGGAACAGGAGAGGTAAGGAAAGGCATCTAGTTGATGTTTTGTGTGAGATCTCCAGGTACTGATGATTTTAGAGAGACCAACGCTTCCACTGCATGCAGATCCTGAGAACAGAAGGCAAGTGACTTTTCACATATTTTTTCACTGTTTATCTTTGCATGCATTTGTTTGCACACATGCTCCTTTGAGGGCTGAACTTGAAAAGCATGAGGTGCCCACATTCATGTGTAGTTACTGGCAAATAGGCATATTAAACACCACTGAGATTCTCAGTCTGTCTCATTAACAAAGGCATAAAATAACTACAGGAAATTTAAGCAAAAGAATAAAAAGCTTAGCTTGTTGCAAGCAATACCCACTCTTTTATAGTAAATCCTGCTGATAAGAGCAAACACTTCTCTCCTGTGAGAGATTTTGCATAGCAGGATAAGCAGAAATATCCCTTTGCCTTCTAAGAATGAACAGTATAAGTTGAGGTTTTGTAGTGCTTGTTATCCTCTGTGCTGTTAGAACAGGAAAGGTGGATAAATACTTCATGCATAAGGGAGTGTCACTACTCAGTTATTTCCTGTTATCTAGCAGACCAGGTAAACAACCAGAGAATGAAATGAGACTGCAAACTGTTCAGAAGCTAGCTGGCTAATGAAAACTTAGTGCTGCTTCACCTAACCCCTTCTAGTGGGAGCAGCTGAAGCATCCCAGTAGCCCCTCCATGGGAGTGTTGGGGGCAGTTTGACTCAGCCCACTCCAATATGAGGCAACTGTCAGAGTCCATTTCGTCTTTACTTGCCACAAGCTCCCTGTACAATGGGTAGGAAGCAAGGAACAGGACAGTGCTGTAAGCAATACATTAATAGATCTTTTCTTCTGTTGATTTCTCAAGGTGGCTCACCAGAAACCTACAGTCTTATGAAAGTTCCACAGCAGAGTGGTTTTCAAATATCACTTTTGAGGTGAAAATGAAGGCTTTGGAGCTGGAAACTTATCTGGGATATGGGAGAGGGAGTTAGCTTCTTGCTGACTGAACCTGATCCTCTTCTATTTAAAACCTTCCTCTACTTCAGTACCTGGGCAACAGCCTGGGAATTGGGAGTGGGCATCACAGCTAGCTGGACAAGTTATGGTCTCCACAGCATCATCCCAGCCCAGAGTTGCCTCCAAGCTTTTGAAAACATCTGTCCTCATAAGGCTGTGAATAGGCCTTCTTGTTGTTGAAAGGTTCATAAACTGCCTAGGATTTTCTTCAACAAAACCAGAGATATTCTAGCCATTTCCCATGGCCTCTCCAATCATGTCATACTAGCTATACTCTCAAAGACAGCAAAAGAATGCCCCAGAACCACCTGATATTCTCAAACAGCTCTAAGACTGGGTTGGCCAACACAGTTCTATATCCACCTTAACAGATAGTAAGTATAGTGGCATTGGTTTTCCTCTCAGAATTGATCATCTTGATTTCAAAAGTTAGTTGCCTCCCCATGCTCTCTGCCATATATAACCTCACATACCACAATGTCACCATGAGAAAATATGCACTGACATTTCTGAAACAGCAGGCAACACAGATGAACAATCAAGCAAAATACTTCCACTCTGATGAGACAACTACTGTCAGCAGCAGTTTCTCTGCCACCCACCTACTTTGGGTTCTCCTGGCTGTCCCTTTCACCCTGCATGTCCCTCTTGTTGTTCCCATTCCTTCTTCTCTCTCAGTCCTTTGCAAAGAACACCTAACAAATCACTGTCAAAGCCGGGGAGCTGCACAGGGCTGACTGGCAACTGGCAGAGTTAGACCAGAAAGAATCAGCTGCAATGGAAAGAAACAATAAATCCATTAGCAAAGGCTGGAATACCCTAAAAGTCACAGTAAGATTTAAGCCTATCCTGAAGCTTGCAACATACCTGGTCTGTTTTTACAATGAGCAACTCTGAATGTCAAAAGAAAAATTGCACTAGAAATGGAAAGGGTGGCCAGTACCCAAGTAAGAATACACAAACACTTAACACTTCTCTGTTAACAACAAGGGCAGCAAAACCATAAAACATGGTTTTGCATGGGTTGCATGGGTTTACAGCACAGAGAAAGCTGTTGCTTTTCTGCCAGAAAACAGCTGTTGAACATAGGAGGAAGCTGGAGTGATGTATGGATTTTCCTGAGTCTGCAGCAGCACAGCTGTAAGGCTCTAAGGTGGAGCGGCACTGCACAGCCTCCAGGCTGTGCTAGGACCTCCACCATGCTCCCTCAGACACCACCATCTCTTATGGGCAAGGAGCAGGGAAGAGCAAACAACAGCACTGCACTGCTGGGGAGACGAGGAAGGGAGCAGCCAGCAGTCTGAGTGGGAAGGAAACCAAGAGAAGTCAGCTGCCTGGGATGCAGGAGAAACAGAAGAGGGTGAGAATGTCAAAACAGATGAGGTGCTGGTGAAGAGGAGAGGGGTTGGAAGGAGAGAAGGCTCTGCCCAGCAAAAGATCTTCACAGCTGACCAAGAAATTAATCCCTTCTATATAAGCTCTGCATGGAGACAAGGAATGGGAACCAAGGAAAAGCACGGTCCCCCCCAAAATAGAGGAACATGCACAGGAGTAGTTCTCATAATGTAAACTAGGGTCTACATTTCCATCCAGTCAGGTGCTCTCTGAGCAGGGCTGGCACCTATAGGCTGAGCCCTTCCCACAACCAGAACAGTTTAGCTGGTCTCGTCTCCACTGAGAGACAGGAAAACCCTCCTGCTTATCACAGGGTAAGAAAGTGCACATAAGCTGTGCTTGAGGACTTGTTCCACATGCTAAGTAATTCATTTGTCTGTGTTTCTGCATCCTGGCCTGAATTACCTCTAAAAGCTTTTGTCCAAAAGCTTTTTTTCCTTAGGAGAGGAAAGGTTATAAACCACTGAAAGTACAAAGCTGAACAAATAGTACATACCAGAGCAGGGTTCCTTTCAAGAAAGTAAGTGGCAATTTCATTATTTGATTATACAATAATTTGTGTTGATTTTAGTAGGCAGATGAACTCTCTATACGATTTGTCATATCCTTGCCATGTCCACTTAGCTGCTGCTGCCAATGTCGAGTCAAGGTGGCTAAACATATAAATCAGTTCTTGACTTAATCAATTACTTGAAAAGCTTTTGTATAAGAACTGTATGTGCAGACACCAAGTAACTAAATTTTAAAAGGCCTATAATACTTAGAAGCATTTTGTTGTGCTTCCAGGTTAAAAACAAGTATTTTTAAAAGGAGAAAAAAAAAAAGAAAGAACAAAAAATAGGGGGAATTAAAAGTTAACATAAGTCCAGACTCTGAGAGTGCAGCATGTAACAGCTTGAGACAGTAAAGCATCAGCATTTGGCATGGAGCAGCATGCTACAGAACAAGCAACATACACTTGAATGCAGTTCCAGATCTCCTAGCAAGCAAAAATACTCACTTCTCAGAGGGGGGTCATCTGAAAGGATCCCTGGCTGTAAGACACATTTCCTAGAGAAAGCTATTAGCCAATGCAAACTCTTTGAAATATGCAAGAGGTAACCCTGGGAGCAGATCTCACTTTCAATGGTACAGCAGGAATGATGTCTAAATGCTTGCAGACCACTTACGTATGGTTTTCATATTCCCTGTTGTTGTTTCTTGACCCCTGCTAGCTGAGAGGCACCCCCTCTGCCTCTCAAGGACACTGTGAATCTGTTCACACATCTTTCACCAAAGTGGGCATCTCAGCCAGACTGAAAGAATGCAAGCTGCCACCCACTTGGGTCTGATAAGGAACGGCAGCCTTTCTTAGCCCTGGGATTCAGCCACTCTGGTTTATCATCCTAACACCACCACAGGCAAGTGGCCCATCTTACCTTCTGAATATAGGCCTAGTTTAGTGGAAAATCCTACATATTTCTGAGGCCTGGACATGTGGTTTTGTACTTTTTATATGAAATAATGCTGGTATCTTTGGGTTCTGTGTCAGAGAAATGAAACATTTGGGTCATTTGCAGATAATATAACTACTTATGTGGTAGAAGCAGGTATCTTGACTACAGATGCAGAATCACCTCTGAGAAGTTGTGGAAGACAGAACTTGGGCTGCTACATGAGAGCTCTGCTTCCTGTGTGAAATTTGCAGCTCAGAAAACCTATACTTTGGATCCCAAGAAACTCTCAGTAGTGAGTTCCTTTCACAAAAATAAACCTGAGAAGATTCACACATTTGCCATCTTGTTTAACACAGCTAATATAGTTACTAGACAGGATTTCAAACCAAGAGATTTTTCAGATTCTTCATCTGCCATACCGAAATGATCTTAATCTTGGGTCAAACTGCATTAGCAGAGATGGAGACTCTTTACTGAAGGAGCTTGGTACCTTGTCTCCAAGGAAATTGTCTCAGAAATGAAATATCAAGACAGCCTCTAGCTGGTCCCAATGGCAATTACACAGGCAAGCAATAGTGAACACACACCAGATTTATCCAGGAGGAGTATTTTTTCACTCACAATGTTGGCATTGAGGGCTTGAAATCTATGACACCCAGGGGTATGGATACAGGAATACAAAGATCTATGGCCCACCAGAACAATTCTGAACATTTGCAGCGAGCTCCTGGGAGATTTACATGGCTCCTTTCTGGGATATTTGCTAGCCTGTCCTATCACATCCTCTTAGAGACACATGGGGCACAGAGCCTCTAATAAATCTCTTAAGTTACCACCACTGCCAGAGAAAGTAATCTGGCTCACAACATACCCAAGTGCTGACTCCAAGAAGCTCTCAGGAGAAAAAGGGAAGCCAACAAAAGCCTGTACCATGAGAATGCTTCTCGCAGTTTGCTCCAACAAGCAGCAGACTGAGGGCAGCTTTTTCAGGCAGCCACATGTTCATAGCTTCCTACTTCCCTATGCGCTGCTCAGGACACATGGAGTTGCCTGCATGCCTGGCCTGAGTAATGCATGAGCTACCAAAGAGCTGTCCATGAGTATTAATAATTGTTCTGCTTATTGCAAGCTTCAGTTTATTGAGTAGCTTAAGGATGAAGAGTAGAAAGACTGCTCATTTGTGTCAGAGAGAGTTGTTCATGGTCCAGCTTAGGTCTCGGTTGTGGTCGCCTGGAGATGTAAGGCAAAATTAAAGAGAGGCAGTAGAGACAAAGGGTGTATCTACTCTGCAGATTACAAGCAGTTGTAGTGGTGCCTGAATAACCCTAAACAACCAGGCACTGGGGCCTGGCAGAAATAGCTCAGCCAGAGCTGACTTTGGTGTTTCACTGCCACTTGTTTGGGGAGATTTAGACTAGATAAGGAATACTTGTTTTCAAATGAGGATGGTGAATCACTGGCACAGGTTGCCCAAAGTGGAGGTAGAAGCCCCACCCCTGGAAACATTCAAGACCAAGTTAGACAGGGCTCTGAGCAACCTGATCTAGTTGAAGGTGTCACTGAAGGGGAGTTGGACTAGATGGCCTTTAAAGATCCCTTTTAAGCCAAAACATTGTGTGATTTTATGATTCTATGATTCTAGTAAGAAGAACAAATTACTGAACAGCTGGAAAATAACAGAATATTGAGGAATAAGCAGCACAACAAATCTAGCCAGAAAAGATAGAGCTGCCTTTTTTGACACAGTTTTGAAAAATGGCTGCATCATACTAAAGCAACACGTGTTACACCTACGTTAGCCTCTCAGTGTCAAATAAAATCGTAAATTTTTTAAAAATTAGTCAAATTAACTTTTTTTTTCCCAATAAATAATATAAACATAAGAACTGCTAAAGGATAGGAGAGAAGAATATTAGCTAGCATCCTTTAAAATACAGAGCTAGCAATACTTAAGAAGTTGGTGATAGTCTATGTACTTTTTCATAGAATATCTAATTCTGTGCTCTTTAGATCTTTCCTTCACTCTCCTTATATTACCATATGACATTTCCCATAAATATATTGCTTTATGTTCATATTTTTATTGTCTGGAACAGAGAATCAGGAGGGAGGAACCTATACATTCAAATAGCTTCTGAATTTTTGCCCAATATTTAACACTTTTTAACCATGACCTGGAAGGAGAAATTCACAAATGAGGAATGCAAGCTGGTATTACCTTACCTCCCACTTAAATCCATCCAGAGCTAGCCCACAGCACAGAAAAACATTTGAGCATATGTTCAACTATTGACACAGCCAGTAGTCACTGAAGTTAAGTAACTGCAGTTACTTTTGGAGACCTTTCTATGTCAGCAGGTGCATTATCTCCTGAGAACTCTTTATGGAAGAATGCAAAATGTTGAAGAGACCTATCACCTACGAGAGCAAGAAAATTTTGCTGTGGAATTTGCAGGTAACTACCCAAAAGAACCAGCACAAGATCCTACTAAATGGAGTGTTTAAAAATAGGTGAGGCAAAACTCTAGTAATTGCACTATGAAGAACAACCATCCTCACACAGACCTGGAATGGGCATTCTCAAAGATCTGGTCATTGAGTGTGAAGGGCAGAGCAATCCCTTACAGCATTGACTTGAGGAAGAAAACTTTCCACAGAGGCTGCACTACATCCCAGTGTCTTCGCTCCCTGAAGGGAAAATGTGGTATGTGAATTCCACTGTGATAACTTTTTTTTTTTTTCAAGTAATTAAAAAAGGGCAAAAATTCTGTATCTGTCTTCCTCCTATTTATTAATAATTTGATTTATGGGAGTTTCTAAAAATAAATAAAGTATCCAAACATATGACTGACCAGTGCCCTGTGGCTTTCTTCCTCATGTGGAAACTTGAAAGTGTTTCTTTAATTATTCTGTATTATGTAAAAATCATATGACTGTTGGCAGTAATGTAAATAGTTCTCAGCTGGAATAGCTACTTAATTTTTACCAAACTAAGATGAGTATACTGGTGAAAAATAAAAATGCAAAGTCATTTAGTAGTGACATAGAAAATAAAATACTTTCTCTGTAAACTTAAAGAGATAATGTCCACATGACTAGGAATGTTAGGCTGCATTGCCAACTGGTTGAAATAAAGGGGATTTTTTTCTTAGTTCCTTCTGACTACTCAGTGCCTCATCCTCTGGGACACCAAGCAAGAATGGCAGCATATTCTTGACACTTCAGTTAACTAGTAGATCATAATAAATTCCTCATATCATTTCAAATCAATCTGAAATGGAAACCTTTTCCTTTATTTATTTGTAGTAAACCAAAATACTGAGGATGGAAAGTATTGTACGCCAAGGGGGATGTTTAATTTGATCAAAAAGGAAACAAATCCATTTTCCTTTAAATAAAATTCAGGCACACTCTGAACTGTTTCTTGCTATGCGTTTCAAAAATGGGAGTGCTTCACTTTAGGATGAAGTGAAATGTTCTTTTTTTCTTTCCCCCCCCCCCCCCCTGTTTGGGGTTTGTTTGTATTTTTTTTGCTAAAGCAATTGGGTGAATTTGATATGACACTTCATGAAGGATGTGGGAATTCTAAACAGAAGTAAAAAAGGGTCTGAGAATAATCCAGTGGTTGGCAAATACTCTTGCAATGGCAGGCTTTGCAACTTCATGCTACCCAGCTGATAGGAAGGAAGATTGATAGGCAATAGAAAATAACCCAGTCCTTTGATCCCTGCCAGCAAAGAGACAGAAGGATCGAGTGAATAGGAAGTGGCTCAGGATGGTCAGGAGTGGTTCAGGGAGAACCAAAACACGTGGCCAATTCTGGGGAGCCCCAAGGCTCCAGGAGCCCCAGGCAGGTTTGACAAAACAACCCAAGCTGGAGCTTGGCCAGCATCAGCTTGAGTCGCTCAGCTCCAGCACTGAGGCAACTCCTGCCTGCCTGCAGGGTATTTGTGCTCACTCTACTCAGATCCCTGCCCAAATTCACCAACATTGCTTCCACTGTGCAGAAGAAAGGATGAAATCTTGTACCTGTTGTGACCACCTGCATTGTGGGTTTACATCTAGTTAGGCATGGTCATGATTCACAATGGTTTGGGAACACATTTATGCACCTGCCCAGTTTCTAGCACAGGATTATTCCTGCAGCCACACACCACTTACCTGGCTGTTTTGCCATACAAGGTCCTACATCAGGTCTTTCCTCTGATTTCAGACTGTGTAAATTTACTTGCCTTTTTCTGGAACCCTTGTGAGTGCTCTGGTATGAAGTGATGAACTTGAATGTTATTAACTTTGTGATTTGCTGGAAGAAAGTAGAGAGAAAATAAAAAGCCATAATGAATAAGAAATAATGAAGCATGATGAAAACAGAACAAGAAGTAGTTATTACAAAAATCAATACACATAGAACATGGAAGAAAAGATGAGGGGGCAAGAGACAGAACTTCTCATCTGAAAATACAATGTGCCATGTGTAGGATGTGCATTTCTATCAGTACAACTCTGGGAAAGACTTTTCTCCCTCACATATAAGGCCACAGAGTTTTTAATTCACCATTCCCTTGCAGAAATAAATGGGTGAACACCACAGTGGTAAAATGATCACTATTCACAAAATCTGCATTAGTTTGTGATTTGCAAACTTTCAAGCTCCTTGAGGATCACTTCTTACTGCATAGTGCCTCACTTTGTATAACGAAGTCTCAGTACAATAAAATCTGGATTAAGATTTTGTAGCTCTTAGTTGAGCCAAATAATTTTGCCACATTGCTCTTAATACTTTTAAAATGAAAACACATTAAAAAACCCTGCAACACAATAAGAACAAGAGTCAGTACAGCACGATAAAGCAGAGCAATACCTTGGTGATGTAAAGGAAATCACGGTACCTCATTGCAGTTGATAAATCAGGCACTGTACTGTGTGGACAAAATGCTGCCAGCCACTTTGAGGAGGATGCTTAGAGGGAGTTACCTGTCTGATTCAGACATTATACCACTGGATCTCATCAGGAAGTTGTCCTAAATTAAAAAAAAAAAAAAAAGATAGATAGAGAGATAGCTATAGCTATAGATAGATAGATATAAAAGCAGTCATTTGGAGGTAACAGCCCATTCAGATTGACAGAAAATACAATTCTGTGTAACCCCCAAATTGTGAATCAGCCTGAAACATGTTTCTGATTTATTCTTGTCCAGACCCCAGCCATGTTCCAGCCCACGTCCAGTCTAAGGAGTTCCTGCGCTGACCCCTGACAGCACACAGCTGCTCACACTCACACGCCACAAAACTCAAACCCCTTGCCCAGGGTACTTTGTGTTTCACTGTGAGAAATATCTCATTATGCAGATAAACTGCAGAGAAGACTTTTCTTAGTCACAGAACACTTTAAGGTCAGCAAAAGGTTTCACACTGGACACTTCATAACATCTTTTCTAACTTACTTTTCTTCCTTTTCCTTTCTCCTGCATGAACACACAGTCCTAACTCCAGATAAGATTAGAAGCAGGAACCTGGAACACGCAGCTTCAACTGCATAATCCTCAATTCCTACATGAGGAACATGTAAATCTTTCAAGAAAATAATGATTCTTACCTTTGGAAGTACCCTGGCTCCTGCTGTAGCACTAGGGTGGAACTCAGCAGTTCCTTTGGACTTACAGGAGATTGCTGGAAGTGCACAGAGTGCTGCAGCCAGGCCACCTGCAACACTGAGGCTGTTTTGTTGGCTTGTTTGCCAGAATAGTGCTTTGTAATTCTCTCCCTCAAAAATTCTGTTTTTCAGAGAACACAGGTCTACTTTAAAGTTTTCAGAGATCTTTATCTCTTACACCAAAGGGACTGTTATGGTCAGTTGAATAGACCATGAAGAACAAATCAGTGATGAGAAAGGTAGATCTATATCTACCACAGAATTCACCTGCAGAGTGGCTGGGAAAACTTCATTCCAAGTTAACACATGGATAGAAGCTCTGTTCTGCACTTATGCTCTGGGCTGTCCTGGAAGATCCTTCCAGACTATGTCAGGTCAGCATCCAAAGCATGAACATCACAAATGTGTGCTTTCATGAGCTGAGCCTTGCTGTTCTAAAGTCTGTCTTTCACTAAAGGCATCCTCCCTTTCCCATCAGGACTGGTCAGCAGGTAAGGACAGGACCTGCTGGAAGGCTGTCCTTATCCCTTATTCGCCATGGAGTGGAGGCACCACAATAATATATCTTGATATATATAAAGCAAGACCCAGATGTCCATCACCTTACAGCTAGCTCCACATAAGCACTTCTATGCAGATATAGCAGTCCAATGCTTAGCATCAAATATACAATCTCAGGTTTTAATTTTTTTTTTAATATGCTACAAAGAAGCCTGAGGTGATCAGGCAGATAGTAAATTATTACAAGTTCAGCACTAAAGTCTGTTCTGGTCTCCTAATAGAGCATTTTTCATGGTTACATATTGTATCATGTTCTAATTTATAATGCAGTTATGCCCACCTGAGAGGCCAGATTCTGCTCTGAGTTACACAAGCATAACTCTGCTACTGCAAGGATAAAGGCACAAGAAAGAGCAGAATCTAGCTCTGATTCAGCTACACTTCAAAAAGGTTTTAGAAATACCTAGTAAACAAGCCCACGTACACTTGCTCAGGATCTAGAATGGAAAATAGATGGAAAGCCTTTACAGTCTTGATTGACACAATCAGTTTTGGTGTTTTTTTTTTAATAATCTTTATTTCCAAAGAATAAGTTCTATCAGCAATGACAGAAGCTATCATTCATCATGTGAGAAGTCCATCTTCCAATACAGTAAAATCAAAAGGAAATCTGCAATTACAGGACAGTGTCTCTTGTTTTCTGCATACAAAACAAATACAGATAAAACTTAGTCTTGATAAACCAATCCATGTCAAAGAGACTGAACCAAGAGGATGGGTGCATGGCACCAATATTAAGGACACTTTGCTTTCTGGGTGACAGCAGATGTAATTTAACTTACACACATGAAGACACTTATGTGATCTTTTGCTTGTTTGCATGTATGGAGTAACACTTTTGATCTGTACAATGTGCAGTCACTAGAGATGGAGGGAAGAATCAGATGAAATGTTTTGGATTACAGCAACAAGCCTTCCCTCCAGGGAGGCTGTGTGTTCTCCTAGGGAAGTTCTGAAAGCTGCACGTCCTCTCCCGTGCCAGATTATGGGAAGGCAAAATCCAAGCCTCTGTTTGGATTACTTTTCCAGACCGTTCATTCTCATGATAATTCTTTTGAGGACAGATTGAAGCCCAATTTTTTTCCCCAAATAAGGGCATTTTCGTTTCAGCCAAGCAGTGTTCCTATATCAAGGCTTTCTTAGTTTGTATACACCAGTATAGCTCCACCTGCTTGAGTGCCAGCTACTTCATCTCTGTGTCTGGGGTCTCTCTGATACAGAAAGGCAGCTGAGCCTTGAGCAGGTAGGCATGGCTTGCTGTTGTTGTTGTTGATCGTTGGCACAGATGTGGAGAGGAACACTGAGTGAATGGAGGCTATTGCATTAAAGCCTGCTGTAAATCACACCTCTTAAACTCATCTCATTTAAAGAGGACTCCCAGGTTGTAAAGGCAGAGTGCAATTTAGCACTTATATGCTTGCCAAAGCATATGCTTTTGCAAAACCAAAAGGGATAAATCCTTGCAGTGGAGAGGAATCCAGTGAAAACAGCACGACCTCATCATCCCAGGGAGCTCCCCAAAGCTATTTGCACAGCACAGTCCCAATACCTGCTGGTTTGGCACCACCTGCCTCCCTTGGTGGGCCAGTGGCCAGGAGCCTGGTTTCCAGTTAGTGTGTGCCAGTAGAATGACTCGTCAGACAATGTCCAGAAACTTTCCAAACCTTCCACTATAGTTACATTGAAATGTGCTTGGAAAAGTGTGTGATTAATTGCAAGAAAGCCAGCATGGGTGATATCATTATGTGAATTCACCATTGTTCAACATGCCATTAACTTTAAGTTCCTGTGAAAGAAATACAGAGAAATTGATTGTCCATGCTACACGGAACAATTACTTTCTAACGTAACACCTTGCTAAGTTGGCTTTGCTTTCATTGAAAAGCTTTAGCTGGACTGATGTTTTTTTCAGACCTACTCAATGCCTCTGGGAACAGTTTGAGGCCAGTAAAAAAGGCAATGAGTATTCCTATAGCTTTGGTACCATACAAAACCTGACTTGCCAGCAGAGCTATTACTTAGCTCCATAAACATTCCTTCAAGGAAATGGCCTAGAAAATGGCACCCATAACACAGAAGGACAATGGGCTGAAAATTCAGTTGATATCAACAGCAACTTCATTAATCATGTATTTTTAAAAACATAACTATGAGACTGGAAAGCACTGGAAAGCAGTTGATGTGGTGAAAAACCTTTGCCTTTGAATGTTCAATTCAACACTGGCAATCTAGGAGCTAGAAGAAGTTGTGACTCAGTTCCAATCACTTCAGAAGCAGCTTTTACTCCTTCCTAAGCAGCTAAAACTGTAAGGACTGAAAGCCACATTAAAGGTTTACACAGCATGTTAATTACCTTATATTAGGGTTCTGTTTGTTTGCACCTGAATTTCTTCAGCATCCCGTTGTACTATAGATCACTGCTCCTGAGATCTGAAATATTTTTTTTTCTCAAGAACAATTTTACATTTGTATTACTCTAACAACCATCATCCTGTTGTCAACACTGGTAAAATCGATTCAGTCTGTGCATAGGCATCACTTTATGTGCCAGAGAAATTATTCCACTTAGAGACAAGCCTGTATCAGGTGAGCAGGAAGCATCTCTGAGGGAAGTGAGATTCATTTTACCTCACTTGGGAAAAAAAGCTTCTGTGGTATACATTGAGTTACTTCAATTGACTGCATAATCTGTAGGGAAAGAGACTGTTTCAAAAGGCAGCTGGACACAGCCAAGGACAGGATTTTCTCTCTATACATACCCTCAGAGAGCTCCTAATCAACGAGCTTAGGCTGGATAGCTAGCACTTAAATGACAATACAGAGGTAAGATACATACTACCTGAATTACTGAGCAATTTTGTTCAGTTTGAAACTACTCTAGAATTCGGCAAATCAAAATGTGCAATTGAAACATTGCCATAAATTTATCAGAATTCACACTGCCAAACTTACACAGAATAAGAAACAACTGCAAACTGCTTGCTGCTTACAGTCTCACAGTTTCACAGTATATCAGAGGTTGGAAGGGACCTCAAGAGATCATCAGGTCCAACCCCCTTGCCAAAGCAGGATCACCTAGGATAGTCCACACAGGAATGCATCCAGGTGGGTTTTGAAAGCCTCCAGAGAAGGAGACTCCACAACCCCCCTCAGCAGCCTGTTCCAGTGCTCTGTCACTCTCACTGTAAAGAAGTTTCTCCTCATGTTGAGGTGAAATCTTCTGTGTTCTAGTTTGAACCCATTGTTCCTTGTCTTATCACTGTGAACCACTGAAAAGAGCCTGGCCCCCTCCTCCTGACACCCACCCCTCACATATTTCTAAACATTGATCAGATCTCAGTCTTCTCTTCTCAAGACTAAACAGCCCCAGGGATCTCAGTCTCTCTTCATAAGGGAGATACTCAAGTCCCCTAATCATCCTCATGGTTCTCTGTTGGATTCTCTCCAGCAGGTCTCTGTCTCTCTTGAACTGGGGAGCCCAAAACTGGACACAGTATTCCAGGTGTGGTCTCACCAGGGCAGAGTAGGGAGGTAGAAGAACTTCCCTCAACCTGCTGGACACACCTTTCTTGATACATCCCAGGATCCCATTGGCTCTCTTGGCCACAAGAGCACATTGTTGTTCCATGGAGAACTTGCTGCCCACCAGCACTCCAAAGTCTTTCTCTGTGGAGCTGCTTTCCAGCAGGGCAGCCCCTAACCTGTCCTGGTGCCTGGTGTTATTTCTCTCCAGATGTAGGACCCTGCCCTTGTCCTTCTTAACCTTCATGAGGTTTGCCTGCACCCAGCTCTCAGCCTGTCCAGGTCACCTTGGATGGCTGCACAGCCTGACAGGTGTCAGCCAATCCCCCCAGGTTTGTATCATCAGAGAACCTGCTGAGGGTACTCTCAATGCCCTCAGCCAGGTCGTTGATAAAGATATTGAACAGAACTGGACCCAGTACTGATCCCTGGGGGACACCACTGGCCACAGGCCTCCAAGTTGACTCTGTGCTATTGATGGAGGTCATCACCTCTGAACACTGTTGTAGAGCCAGTTTTTAGTCCACCTCACTGACCAACCATCTATGCCACATCTCCTGAGCTTTTCTATGAGGATGTTATAGGAGACAGTATCAAAAGCTGTACTGAAGTCAAGATACATGACATCCACTTCTTGCCTTTTTTGAAGACTGGAGTGACAATTGCTTTCTTCCAGTGGCCAGACACCTCTCCTGTTCTCCAGGACTTCTCAAAGATGATGGAGAGAGGTTCAGCAACAGTATCAGCCAGCTCTCTCAGCACTCCTGGATGCATCCCATCAGGGCCCATGGATTTGTGTGTCTTGAGGTGGTATGAGAGATCTCTAACCCTGTCCTGACTGACCAGCAGAATGTCCACATCTCTCCAGTTCTGCTCCCTTGCTTCTAGAGACTGAGGTTTCTGAGGGCTGGTCTTAGGAGTGAAGACTGAGGCAAAGAAGGCATTCAGCAACTCTACCATCCCTGCATCATCAGTTTCTGTATCTCCCCTCTCATTCAGCAGTGGGCCCACCTTTTCCTGCTCTTCCTCTTATCATTGATATATTTGAAAAAGCTCTTCTTGTTCTCCTTCAACCCTCTGGTGAGATTCAGTTCCAGGAGGGCCTTGGCTTTCCTTGTTGCATCTCTACATTCTCTGGCTACATCTCTATAATCCTCCCAACTGACCAGTCCTTTTTTCCACATAATGTAAACCTCCTTTTTGTTTTTGAGTTTTACTAAGAGTCCCTTGCTTATCCATGCAGGTCTTCTGCTTGACTTACTTGATTTTTTTTCCAAGGGCATACATTTCTCTTGAGCTTGGAGGAGGTAATGTTTGAACATCAACCAGCTCTCTTGGGCCCCCTTCCTTCCAGAACCCTAGTCCACTGGATATTTCCAAGTAGAGTCTTGAAGAGGGGAAAGTTGGCCCTTTTAAAGTCCACTTGATTTTCTTTCTCTGGAACATAGGGTAGAATCAGTACATGCTGGCTGTGCACTGGGTTCTAAAGTTACCCCTTGTCTAAACACAGTGAGAGCTCCACCAAATACTGAGGCATTTTTATATCTTCCAGAAATAAATTTTCTTCTGAGCCAGATCCCCTCTGGCCTTCAGGTGGTCAGGAGGAAGATAGCTTGAAAATAGTTGAGAAAAGCAGATAGCCTGGCTCCTTGGTTTTGCAAGCAGCTGAAGTCACACTACAATTGCAGACTTATCAGAAAAAATTGTCAAATAATTGCAACCTCCTGAACTATTCTTTGCAAAATAGTGATTCATAACCTTATGGAGTAGGAGGCATGCTTCGTGAGTGTGAGAAGCCGGATTTCTAGTGGATCCGGCAATGACAACAGATCACATTTTGCTCTGAGGTGGCTGAACATATCTCAGTAAAGTAGAATTCTTTGATGTTTCTAAGGAATTTGAAAAGCTGACTTCTCAGGAAGAGTAAGCAAAGAGTCCTGTAAGATGAAGGACTACTATGGCAACTTATCTCAGCTGAAATTCTTCCTTCAGTTGACATGCAAGAAAATAATAGAGAGACCAGAACCAAGCCTAGGGGGAAAAAAATAATAAAGAGACAGAAAGGCAACCAAATTGAGGCACAATAAAAAACTGAGGGGATCACAGGATCATGTGATGTCAGGGGTTGGAAGGGACCCAAAGAGATCATCGAGTCCAACCCCCTGCCAGAGCAGGACCATACAATATAGCTTAGGTCACAGAGGAACACATCCAGACAAGCTTTGAAAGTCTCCAGAGAAGCAGATTCCACAACCTCTCTGGTCTGTGACCCTTACAGTAAAGAAGTTCCCCCTTGTGTTGAGGTGGAACCTCCTGTGCTGCAGCTTACATCCATTGCTCCTTGTCCTATCACAGGGAGCAAGTGGAAAGGGCCTGTCCCCTTCCTCCTGACACCCAGCCCTTAGATATTTATAAACATTTATTAAATCCCCTCTAAGTCTTCTCTTTTCCAGACTAAAAAGCCCCAGGTCCCTCAGCCTCTCCTCATAAGGCACATGCCCCAGCCCCCTAATCATCCTTGTAGCCCTCCTCTGGACCCTCTCCAGCAGATCCCTGTCCGTCTTGAACTGGGGAGCCCAAAACTGAACGCAGTACTCAAGATGAGGTCTCACCAGGGCAAGCAGAGAAAAAAAAAAAAAAAAGAAAAAAAAAGGGATAAAGGAGTGTTAATAGAAAAAGGGAAGACAACTGAATGGGGAATCACTAAACAAGCAAATGAACAATGAACAGATGTGAAGAATGAATTGCTGGATGATGACCAGAAACATATCTGACAATTGGGAGAAGAGGCAGAAAAAGGAAAGGGAAGAAGCCAAAAATCACAATACTAATATTTTTATCTTATTATTATTTGTTTGTAATTGTACTGCATGTACCTGCTTTTTCTTTTCTGAACTTGTTGGAAGTCTTCCTTAGAAGCTGCAACCTATTGCTAACAAACACTGAATGTCTCACAAGTTCTTCTATTTTTCACACACCAGTACATCCTGTAGCAGTTTTCCCCCATTCTTTCAGATTTTCTCTTTGCTGTGTGAGAGTCCTCTTTTAGTTCCCAGGAGAGGCACAGTAAATACAGTACAGCTATACTGTTGCACTCACAGAAATAATAAAACACGTGCAATAGGCTACTCATGCTGCAATGGATGTAGTTCCTCCCTGTATTCAGGCTTAAACTACTAAAGCCCTCTGTCCTCTTGAGCAGGACAAGATTCATCTCCTGTGACTCTCGAGTTGCAGTTGTAGAAACATAATTACACACAAAGTAACCTAATCTTGTTTTTAGTTCTGTCCCTTTGTGTCTGCGTTATTTGTGAAGCAATACTCCTCACACTATTTTATCCTTCCAACTCATGTTACAAAAAGGTATCTTTGTTCTTTTTGGTATTCCACAGGCTGGGAGATTGCCTATGTCTGTGTTTAAAAAACCTCACAGACATGCACACAAACCTGGTGTGGTGCTTGACAATCATTAGCTCTTCCCAGACTCATGCTAAGCAGATCCACCTTTGCTTTCAACCATTGTTTTAGACCCTTACTTCTGTGGAAATTCGTCTGCCTTTGAGGTGCTGAAACACCACATTAATTTGTCTTTTTAATAGATCTTAGATACTTTTTAATAGATCTCAGCTCCTCTGGGGTTTTGCTGGTTTTGGGGTTTGGGAGCTTTTTGTTGTTTTTGTTGTTGGTAGTGGTTGTTTGGTTGGGTTGGTTTGGTTTGTTTTTTTGAGATGGGGTGTTTGGGTTGGGTTTTTTTTTGGTGGTTGTAGGTTTTGGGGGGGGTTGTTTGGTTTGGTGTTTGTTGTTGGTTGTTTGGTTTGCTTTGGTTTTTTTGGGGGGTGGTGTTTGGGTTGGGGGTTTTTCGGTGGTTGTAGGTTTTGGGGGGTTTTTTGTTTGGTTTGGTGTTGGTTGGTTGGTTGGTTTGGTTTGGTTTTTTTGAGGGGGGTGTAGGTTTTGGGGGAGGTTGTTTGGTTTGGTGTTTGTTGGTGGTGGTTTGGTTTGGTTTGGTTTGGTTTGCTTTGGTTTGGTTTTTTTGGGGGGGGTGTTTGGTTTGGTTTGGGGTTTTTCGGTGGTTGTAGGTTTTGGGGGGGGTTGTTTGGTTTGGTGTTTGTTGTTGGTTGTTTGGTTTGGTTTTTTTGAGGGGGGGTGTTTGGGTTGGGGTTTTTTCAGTGGTTGTAGGTTTTGGGGGGGTGGTTTGGTGTTTGTTGTTGGTTGTTTGGTTTGGTTTTTTTGAGGGGGGTGTTTGGGTTGGGTTTTTTTCAGTGGTTGTAAGTTTTGGGGGGGGTTGGTTTGGTGTTTGTTGTTGGTTGGTTTGGTTTTTTTGAGGGGGGGTGTTTGGGTTGGGGTTTTTTCAGTGGTTGTAGGTTTTGGGGGGGTTGGTTTGGTGTTTGTTGTTGGTTGTTTGGTTTGGGTTTTTTGAGGGGGGTGTTTGGGTTGGGGGTTTTTTTGGTGGTTGTAGGTTTTGGAGGGTTTTTTGTTTGGTTTGGTGTTTGTTGTTGTTTGGTTGGTTTTGTTTTGCTTTTTGTTTTATACCTTGTCAAAAGTCTTCATATGATAAAACTCATAAGAACACAAAAGCAAACAGAAAGCCTAAAAATCTGTGCAAAACATGCCTGCAAGCTCTGACCTCATAGTTATGGCCCAAGGGTTAAGGCAGATAAAAATATCATGTGACAGCATATTCGTTATCCCCTGCAGCACAATGCTCATCTTCCAGCATCTGTCTCTGGACTATTGTGTAACACAAGGCAATGAGGTGTCTGCAGCATCCATGCCTCTTGAAGAGAAATTGGAATCCTTCAGCCCATAGCCTTTCAGGGCTTTATCAGGCCAGGCATTACAAGTTTTCATTTGCACTGCACATTACACAGGTCAGTACACAATTACAGCTGTACTGCTAAGTGACAGGTGAAATTTTCGTTGTTTTGTGTAAAAACAAATGATCCTTTTATGTTTCCTCTTGGTTTTTCCCATAGGCACATAGAAAAACCTTTCTCCTTTTTTTAAGGCCTTCTCTGACCCTCTGTAAGAGGTTGCTTTGTAAATCAATTTTTCAGTTAGGATAATGCAGCTGAAGTTACTCCAGTTAATTTAATCACCTGCACCTTGTGTCAGGTAGCTTGGCATCAAACTTTGGAGGGAAGTGGGAAGATGGCAGCTGAGAAGGGAGCCACAGCCCTGTGGGGTGAATGATGCTTGCTACAAACCTAGGTGACCAGCTGGAGAAGACTCAGGATGCTGCTGGAATGGGTTTGTCCCTTACAGATAGATAAGGAACAAAACATATCAGCGATACAGTCTTTGATACAGTAGCAGCAGCCTCATGGTATAAAAGCTCAATTAGCTTTTGGTCTGCAAACAGTGGGCTAGCCAGTGTGCAAATGTAATATTGAAAGTACTTCAGGCTCAGCATCAAGTTCAGTTATGCTGACTTCAGCAAGTTCATAAAGAGCAAAACTGTTCATCCCTCATGCAGACTTACACCCATGCTACTTTTGTTCACAGCCGGTTCTGGTATTCAGTAGGTATTCAGACAATTTACGGTGCAAAGTGCAAATTGCTTAAATAAATATATCCAAAATGTTGCAAAACTTGTAGCCTGAGGGGTCAAATTCTACCCCCTCAGCAAATTAATTAATTAATTACTCTAATAACTTCCTTTTTTATATGTGAACTAGTTCCTACATTCCCCTCCCTCCCCCCTCCCCCCGAGGTTTATATAACCTAAGTGGAAACAATCCCCATTGATAATAGTACTCAATGTGGAGTGGAAGATGTGAGTTTTATACATGAGCCTTCAATGAAAGCCATGTGGTGACATAAGTTCAGTTTTAGAAGACAGGTCCTATTTCTGTCCTAGAAAGCCTGTAATCTCATGCACAGCAGTTAGGAAATGGAGGTGATGAAGATCATGTTGGCCCAAATTACCTAATTCACCTGTTAATTGCCTAACTCCTTTGTGACATGACTGCTATGAAGAATGTCACAGTTCTATCAGTTATACATGGTCTGACTGTGGGAGATTTGCAACTATGAAGACTCCGTTTAAAAGTATTAAAAAATCTTAGCTGATCTTTCAGCAGGAGTGACTTCACTGGAAATTGTCACATGCCAGACATTTGTGTGTTTATCCTGCTGAACTAGTGTTTAGAAGGGTTATTTGCTGTCTATGAGACAAAATTAACCAGTACTTTCCTACTTGTGATGAGTGTTAATTAGAATAAACTGAATCAGCTGATTCAATGAAAAGATCACATTTTTAAACCTGCTCTTCCCCCAGCACCAAAAAAAAATGTTTTAAAATACTTCCCTGTAATTATTTTTTATGGGAAGCATTACTGTATAACATTTTCAAGCAGAGGCTGATGCTTTCTGGCTCATACTCAAAACAATTGAGACATTATACAAAAACAAGACAAACTTCAGGTTCATGATTTTTCAAATTTCCTGGATTGCACTTTTTAAAAACTTTCATCAGGAGAGGGAACTCAAGATTTATCTTAAATTTACAAAGCCTCCTGTAAATGTCACCCCAGTCTATAAAGTTTCATTAAATTCTCTTAAAATTATTACCGCTATCAATTTACAGCTTGGAACAATTATTCTAGAAAGCAGGGATAGAAGGAACACCTTGTGAAGAAGTGTGGTTAATACACAGACCATAAAGCCTGGTTTTCTAAGGAAACCAGGTTTATGTATCCACACAAACTCCCCATTCTCATGGCTGCCTTTTGAAGCTGTTGGCCAGTTCACAAAACTCAATCGATTTCAAAGATATTAAATTCACCCAGTATTTCATGGACATGGGCAGGCTAGTGAAGGAGACACTTTATTTAGTGCAAACTACCTCAAGGTATTATTAGACACCAGAAAAACCACCCACAGACACACAAAAAGATGGCTCAGAGAAAACAATTCCTCCTCTGTTTAGTAGGTCAAACAACCACTTGTTTGTGTCTCTCCACAATTCTTTTTTTTTTTTTAAGGAGCAGAAACATTCCCTAATGCCCTTGTACATGCCTGTCTTTGAAAAGTACATTACTGTGCTCCACCACCAATATATCAAAGCTCTTAATTGTTTCTCTTAGAGTGAGAAGGAAATTGATTTATTCCCATTAGATTACAGGAGTTGGGTAAATACTGGGATGGTATAAGTTACCTTCCTCACTTAGATCACCTCTCCTGCTTTAGAGTTCCATTCTGCTTCTTTCCTTGAGCTTGCTGAGGCCCCCTGGCCAGAGCAGTTTAATTGTCCAGCATGGATTAATGTATGAAGTCTTGGTTTAAAAAAAAAAAATAAATAAATTCAGGCCTGATTCTAACATCCTTTGAGCTCAAAAGTACTAGATTAAGGTATGATAGGGTTTAAGCAATTGGCACACTTAAGTCATGGTTGTCATAATGATGGGGATTTTCTCAAGCTCCCCAGTGGGAGCTTCTAAATGTGATGAGTTCTTTAACAACAGGTAAACTAACATAAGAGTTTGTAAGCTTATGAGCTTACAAGAGAGGTTTGAGCATCTGCTTTAGTCAAGCTGCTAAGAACAACCAACAAGGTCAAGCTCATTGATGCTGTTTAATATTGCCTTAGCACAATCTTGAGCTCCTTTAACCCGTTACTCCAGTTTCCAATCGGAGTTTGTAGTATTGCTTTTTAGTTATTAACTCTTTGGGACAAGAGGCTTGTTATGTTTGATTAGACATCTGTGTTTATATACTGAGATGTTGGTCCCTGACTGAGAAAGAGAATGCTCACCAGATAGTAATGAAAGCAACAGTAAAAATAAGCCTTGCCCTACAATATCCTTCTTGATAAGAAAACACAGTACTTACAGGAAAGGATACATTATAAGAAAGAAATCATGAGATTCAACAAGATCAAATGCAAGGTCCAGCATCTGGGTCAGGGCAATCCCAAGCACCAATATAGGCTGGGCAGCAACTGCCTTGAGAGCAGCTCTGAAGAAAAGGACTTGGGGGTGCTGGTGGGTGAGAAGCTCACCATGAGCTACGAGTGTGCACTTGCTGACCAGAAAGCAAATCACATCCTGGGCTGCATCAAGAGAAGTGTGGCCAGCAGGTCGAGGGAGGTGATTCTCCCCCTCTATGCCACTCTGGCAAGACCTCATCTGGAGTACTGTGTCCAGTTCTTGAGCCCCTATTACACGAAGGATAATGAGGTGCTGGAGCGTGTCCAGAGAAGGGCCACGAGGGTGATCAGGGGGCTGGAGCACCTCTCCTGTGAGGACAGACTGAAAGAGTTGGGGCTGTTCAGTCTGGAGAAGAGAAGGCTCCAAGGAGACCTTATTATGGCCTTCCAGTATCTGAAGGGAGCATACAAGAAAGCTGGGGAGGGATTTTTTAGGATATGAGGTAATGATAGGACTAGGAGGAATGGAACAAAAATAGAAATGTGTAGATTCCGTTTGGATGTTAGGAAGAAATTCTTCCCCATGAGGGTGGTGAGAGCCTGGAACAGGTTGCCCAGGGAGGTGGTAGAAGCCCCATCCCTGGAGGTTTTTAAGGCCAGGGTGGATATGGCTCTGGGCAACCTGATCTAGTGTGAGGTGTCCCTGCCCATGGCAGGGGGCTTGGAACTAGATGATCCTTGAGGTCCCTTCCAACCCTAACAATTCTATGATGCTATGAAAACCAGGACAGGGAGTTTTGAGAAACACCAGAGAAGACGACTGCCAGGTTGATCCAGCAAACCAGATGAGGATAGGAATTCCCTTGCTTCAGGCAGAAGGCTGTCAGGGTTTGGGACTCTACAATTCATAGAGGCATCAAAAAAATTTCTTGTCAGCCCTCTCGGTGCAGGAGAAAACAGTGTAAGAAAGTGTTCCTCGGCAACTTGTTAAAGGTTGTGAGATGCTGCTCCAGAGGTGCATGGATACTTGCTGCAGGTCAGATACCCTTTGGATCTGCCCGTCCAGAGAGAAGCAATAGGAAAGAAGCTCTGCACTAAAATTAAAGGAACTTCTCAAAAGTGTGTCTCAAATCCCCTCACAGCCACAGTGAAGGGAAAGCAGAGACTGAAGTGGAAAGATGTTTATTCTGTTGCCTTCTGCTCAGTCAAATAAATTCACGCAGTGCATAAGCATCAATAGAAGGAGGACCACAAAAACCTTGGAAAGATGGCACTATAAAATAAAGAAAATGCCTGCAGCCAAAGAGCTACCCTGTAGTTTGGCTCCTGTCAGGGAAAACTTAGCTTTCACTCTCCCTTCACTGATACAAGCCTGAAGAAATCTATCCATCTGTGCACATTGCCATGAGTTGAACTGTAAGTGCATCAGGGTTCTTGGAGTGCACAAGTTTGTAAGGGTGCCCTTAACCCACATGGGAGGATAGAAGAGTAAAAGATTCAAAAAGCTTAAAAGCAGAACAATGCTTATTGCTAAGAAAGCAAGACTGACTGCTAATTAAGAATGCAATTCATTTTTTAGCAAAACATTACTAAGTGGCTGAAATGGGTAAGCAGAACCCAAACATGTACATCCCTGGCTCATTACAGCCTTTCATTTCTATGAAGAACTCCTTTATCTGAAGAGGTGGTTGGCTTTCATAAAGGTGCTTGTATCAATAAGACTGCTCCAGTGTAAGAGTGGGGACCCACACTCAGTGCTGCACATATCTCTTTTCAGGTAAGTGGAGCTCTGCTGTTCCATGGATATGTGAAGGAGGATCCCTCACATGAAGGCTTAGCTTCCAGGGCTGTTCTCTTTGCGTTGTCATGAACGGACAATGCTTAGCAGCAGTTTTAGAAAATTAAGTTAACAGAGATTTTTTTCAAGTGATGTTGCAATTTCCCCCTTGGACAAATATAACAAAGAAATACTTCTTAGGGAGACAGTATAATTTCTTGCAAGGGTTGTGTTACAGATGAAAAGTCAAGCCCATAGCCTTATACAAGGCAGCTGAACCAGTAAAGTAATGAAATCTGCAGAAACAAATGGGGGGGTTCCCTTTGTTGAGGAGCACAAATTCAAGGGTTGGAACTTAATCCATGTTTTATTGTACATGTGCTTATAGCATATTGTAGGAATCTCACCAAGGTACCAAATCAGGCTGGAGGAAAGACTGCAAGTCCATATTTTCCAGACATTTGCACCTGGTTTAATAGGCTTATAATTAGCACACTCACTTAAAAAAAAATAACCCTACCAGGTTCCCACTGCTTTCATCTCAGTTTTTAACTGTTGTGATACTCCTCCAGGGTATGACATGACATGCCAATAAAAAAAGCAGAAGTACAATAGTTTTCTTTGTGTTCCTCTTTCTTAATCTGCAAAACAGATGCAGTGAGTGTGCTAGCCACTCCAGATTGCTTTCAGCAAAGAACATAACTTTGGCAGGTTAGTACTAGTTAAGGGGCACATGGTTTGCTATTCTCTGTGGAAAGATAGCCATAAGTCAGCCAGCAAATTCAGATTCTTATAATTAACAACAGACAAACACTTGGCTAAAGATTCATGAGGGTTTGGGGTTTTGTTTATTTGTTTGTTTTACTTTGTTTTTGCATGGCTTTCTAACCATTTATCCTCCTTGGTTTTTTGTTGGTTTGTTTGTTTTTTGGTTGTTTCTTTTTTTTAGGGAAAAAAAAGAAAAGCCACACAACTATGTGATTGATGGAGTAAATTATGTTGCAATTATCATAACGATGTCCTTGTTTTTGCTTCAGAAAAATGTTTGGTTTTTACTACGACCCTCCTCTGATTTGACATGAATATAAAGATGAAATTAAATAAATTGAGATTCTTATAAATCATAATCTGGGGATAGTCTTTTTTTGAGTGCAGCCAAGCTGGCTTGAACTTTGCAAGAGAAAATAGAATACTTGCCTAGCTTGATATATGGAAGCTAACTTTATCTTAGTATCTTTCAAAGGCTTTTCTACTCAGATTATTGTAATGATTAATAAGGATTTGCTGCAGTACTGTACAATACAGTAGAAAACTTGGAACGTGGACAAACAGAAGAACAAAAGAACAACGTGTACCAGCTTAGAGCACACCTGCTTCTAGTCCAACGCCCTGAACTGAGCAGCATACAATAGATACAACTAGAAAGAACTACCAGAACAAGAAAAGCACAAATAGTACCTCCTTGACATGCTCTTCCAGACTCCAGCAATCTGCAGAACTAAAGACAGTGTTGGATTGTTTGGGGGTTTTATTTATTACGACCCCCAGTGAATTTTTATTTCACCAACTTCTCTCATCATTTCCTGAGGCCCATAAAGCCTGGTTAAGTCTTGTGGTGGCAGGTTTTCTTCATTGCTCCTCATTATCATCCACCTGGACTTCAGCTGTAAGCTATAAGCTGTAGTGTAGACCCTTTCTCTTGATAGGACTCCATAGTGACCAGTGTGTCTCATGAATCAGAATACCCTGCCTAGTTCAGTGTCCTTACTTCTCACAGGAGAGCTCTTACTGAGGAACAGCCAGCATAGCAGTTCTACACCAATTTGCTGTGCCATCCCAACTCAACAAGCACGAGAACTTTTGTCCAATTGCTGAGAATGTTTTCTAGGTCCTAACCAGCCCGCTCCTGATTCCAGGACTGAATTTTTCAGAAAAGGGAACAAATCTGCCTTCATCCCCCCAACTTTACACCCCAGATGAGTAAATAAAGAATGACAGATAATTAATAGACCATGTATAATTTGTGCACAGATACCCTTGCTTATATACTAGTCAATATATGATGTAATATCACCATTGATGACACAGATAGTGGAATTAACTGCCCCCTCAGAAAGTTTGCAGGTGACACCAAGCTGAGTGATAAAGCTGATATCCTAGAGGGAAAGCATGTCATCATAGTGACCCTGACAGGCTTGAGGAAAAGGCCAATGTGAACCTTATGAAGTTCAACAAGGCCAAGTGCAAGGTGCTGCACTTGGACTGGGGCAATTCCCAGAATCAATGCAGGTTGAGAGATGAAGGAATTGAGAACGGCCCTATGGAGAATGACTGATGGGTGCAAAATTGTGCTTGAGTTGGCAGTGCAAGCTTGCAGCCCAGGGTATCCATCCAGTCATATTCTGAGCTGCATCAAAAGTATTATGGTCAGCAGGCCAGGGGAGGTCATTATCCCTCTCCTGCACTCTGTGAGATCCCACCTGGGGTACTGCATTCAGCTCTGGAGTGCCCAGCACAAAACAGACATGAACCTGTGAGGGGTCCAGAAGAGAGGCACAAAAATTGGAGCCTCCCCTTTGGAAAGGTTGGAACACTACTCCTATCAAGAAAGGCTGAGAGACTTGGGGTTATTCAGCCTGGAGAAGAAAAGGCTCCAGGGAGACTTTATTGCACCTTTCAATATGCAAAGAGGGCTTGTAAGAAAGATGGAGAGAGATTTCTGACCAAGGTCTGTAGTGGCAGGAAAAAGTTGAGATTGAACATAAGGAATAAATTTTTTTACAAGGGTGGTGAGACACTGGAACAGACTGCTCAGAGAAGACATACATGTCCCATCATTGGAAATGTTCAGAGTCAGGTTGGATGGAGCTTTGAGCAACCTTATCTAGTGAGAGATGTTTCTGACCATGGTAGGGGGCTTGGAACTAGATCTTTGAAGGTCCTTTCCAATCCAAACCATTCTGTGAGTTTGTGTATGAAAAAGGGACAAGCCATTCCAAAAAGAAGCATATCCCTGTGATTGCCACAAAAGGTTGCCAATATGACCAAGATAAGCAACTGGGAGGGATGTTGGCAGCACTGACCTGCTTTCCTTACCATTGGACAGGGGCAAATCAGGCATTCCCTGCCTGTCTGGCCTCTTATGCTTGCTTTGGTTCATCCCTTTCCCACAGTAGGCTGATGGGTCTCCCTCTTCGGGCAGTAGCACACAAGGGACTCCTGGGGAGGAGTAAGACCAGGTGGAGCAGTTCAAAAATTCCAGAGCAGTGAAGGTTTCTTCAAATTCCAATTGCCTGTCAAACAAACAAAAAAACCCCTGAGTTATCAAAGCCTACTGACAGGATCCTGTTAAAAGAGTAGGGATTTGGCAGTCCAAGGACAGAGCTGGGCTCATGCTAACATCCCTTCTCTCCTGAAAACTTTAGGCCTTGATGGAAGTTGCCTGGCTCCATCATCCCTCTTCCTCCTACATGAGCTCCTCTTCCTCCCATGGGAGCAAAACCAGTGTGGCAGAACTGTCATTACAAACCTAGACAAGAAATAATTCACTAAATCAGTCAGGCAGCGCAGATCCCCAGCGCCTTGTAAGTATGTGGACAGCAAACATTATTCACATTCTCCGTAGTTCATTAAAAGAAAAGCCAAATCAAGATACTGCTGTTTTTTTCAGTTTGTTCCCTTCCAAACACCTAATAATAAAACACTAGTTACATTAGAAATGAATGATTCCCACAGACACCGGGCTTTGAAGGGGAGAGATGCACAGTAAGCACGCATGGGAAAAGGCTACTCGCATGATTTGTTAGCTCTGGAAGGAAAAGACAGCAGCCAGCACAGTGAAGTCCTGGTCCCAGCCTAGGGCTCCAGGGCATGCCTGTAACACCCCTAATAAATAATCGTGAACATACTGCTGAACTCAAATTCAGGTCCCAGGACCTCTCCCAAACTCTCCTTCCACAGCAACCTTACGGTCCCCATAACAACCTGGCTAGCTCAGCTGTCCCTGCCTTTCTCCTCAGTCCTGTTTCCCACTGCTCTGTAATAAAACACTCAGTCTTTCACCCTAAATACTTGTCCCTCTTTTGCCATTTTGCTCATGTTCCTTTCTCAAGCACTCCCCTTTGACCCTTCAGCTCATCATCACAGGAACCTGCTAGAAGTGGGGTGACAAGCAAAGTGTACTTCAGAACTGCCTAACTGGCATAGAATCATAGAATCAGTCAGGGTTGGAAGGGACCACAAGGATCATCCAGTTCCAACCCCCCTGCCATGGGCAGGGACACCTCACACTACATCAGGCTGCCCAGAGCCTCATCCAGCCTGGCCTTAAACACCTCCAGGGATGGGGCTCCAACCACCTCCCTGGACAACCCATTCCAGGCTCTCAACACTCTCACGGGGAAGAACTTCTTCCTCACGTCCAGTCTGAATCTCCCCACTTCCAGCTTTATTCCATTCCCCCTAGTCCTATCACTACCTGATAGCCTAAAAAGTCCCTCCCCAGCTTTCTTGTAGGCCCCCTTCAGATACTGGAAGGCCACAATAAGGTCACCTCGGAGCTTTCTCTTCTCCAGACTGAACAGCCTCAACTCTTTCAGTCTCTCCTCATAGCAGAGGTGCTCCAGCCCTCTGATCATCCTGGTGGCCCTTCTCTGGACACCTTCCAGCATGTCCATATCCCTCTTGTAATAGGGGCTCCAGAACTGCATAGCTAGAATATCTGCTCTCAACCCCTGGGCCTGAAATCGTTAAAGAGTTTTCTCCCCAGAAAGCAGGAGTCAGGACTTTCTTCCATTCCTCTGTCCCAGCAAAGGCTGTCCCCTTCTCGGTATGATCTGGTTGCTTTTATCACACACAACCCCCACTGCTGCAGAAATCAAGAATGTTGATGGTCCCCTCGGCTGGACCTGCTGCTGTTCAGCCACATACTGTGCTCTGACAACTTTTGGTGCAAGTTTGTTACAGACAGTAGTTTTCAAGCTGTGTTTTGCAAACCCCATTGAGAGGTTTGTGTGCAGACAGAAGCATTCCTCACTACCTTCAAGGGGATCCGCAAGAGGACATATTACACTCCCTGTGCAACACGTGCAAACCGGCATGTCAGTATCCTGTCTGAGAAGTTGTAGGGGTCTACAGAACACAGCCAGGCCCATGATGCACACACATCAGCGTCATGCCTGCAGAACAGGCTGCAGTGCCCCAATGTTCTGCACCTTTCAGCAGAGAATCTCAACTCTTTTGCAAACTGCTAGAGCCAAGTGGTGGAGCATTTGCCAAAGGCAAAATGAGAACAAAAAGCCCTTCTTAGTCCAGCCACTCCCTGCCTGCCTCTCTCCATAATAGCACAAAAACAGTATTTTTGTGAGTGAATAAAACATGTTTATTTGTGTACTTTTGGACAGTGGAACTGGACAATTCAGCTAAATCTCCGATCTGTGAGAACCAAAGAACAAGTGCTCTCATTCCTCCTTCCCCCACCCCAACTCTGCCATCTCTTTCAATAAACTCACCCCTCTGAGCCATCTACTCATTTCCCTGAGGCTTAAAAGAAATTATATGTTGGACTCAATGATCTCTTGAGGTCCCTTCCAACCTGCAATATACTGTGGTACTGTGAAAATATGGTCAAGTAAACCTACTTTGAAGAAACAGGGAGCAAACCCCGGTATGACCATGTATTCAAAGCCCAGTAATTCCAACACTGTAAATTTCTTTCCCTAGCCTGTCTTTGTCCATTGTGTTTTGACACTAAGCAAGGCTTTCCAGGGCATTGCTATACTTCATAAGGCCATGCCCAGTTTTTCAAATGCTGGGTTGCTGTGGGGAATTCACAGCATCAAAGAAACAGGGGCCTCCATCCCCACAACGAGGCACAAGAACAGCTCACTGTAAAGCAAGGGCCACAAAGTGCCAAGGGAAATGCCAAAGCCATGGTTATGTCTCAATATTGACCTTCTCCAAGACCTAGATGCCATCAGCAGCTTTCAGGATGTGCTCTCTCTTTCTCAAAGCCAGCAAAGGTTCCTCAGCAATGTAAGCAAAACTGAATTTTGCTGCTCCAAAACTAAAGGACACAAGGATGAAAGAGGTAGGAAAAGAATGGTGCTAGGTGGATAATCAGGAAATGGAAACAGGTTTGCTGGTCCTGCTGGCTTCCAAGGAGGACAACAGAGGGCAATGATTCTTGCTGGCAGAATCATCACACTGCCAGACACCCAGGCTGTTCTTTGGGTAGAGTAGAACCAGCATCCTGCCTCGACTTCCCAAAACTGACAAAGGAGACAGTGGGGTGGTTTTGCCCTCTCATCACTCCTGCATAGGCTCTGCTGTAGATACCTGTACAACCTGCCTGTGCCTGCTCTTCCTGTTCACAGAATCACAGAATCAGCCAGGTTGGAAGAGACCTCCAAGATCATCCAGTCCAACCAATCACCCAACCCTATCTAATCAACTAAACCATGGTCCTGAATGCCTCATCCAGTTCCTCCAGGGACTTTGACCCCACCACCTCCCTGGGCAGCCCATTCCAATGGCCAACCACTCTCTCTGTGAAGAAATTCTTTCTAGGATCAAGCCTAAACTTCCCCCTGCACAGCTTGAGACTGTGTCCTCTTGTTCTGTTGCTGGTTGCCTGAGAGAAGAGACCAACCCCCTCCTGGATACAACCTCCCTTCAGGTAGTTGTAGACAGCAATGAGGTCTCCCCTGATCCTCTTCTTCTCCAGGCTAAGCAACCCCAGCTCCCTCAGCTTCTCCTCATAGGGTTTGTGCTCCAGACCCCTCACCAGCCTCGTTGCCCTTCTCTGGACACGTTCAAGCAGCTCAACATCTTTCTTAAATTGAGAGGCCCAGAACTGGACACAGTACTCAAGGTGTGGCCTAGCAGAATAGTATCACAACTTGCAGCTAGGCTCCTGTTTTCTAACTACTGCCTTGATGGCTGGGCTAGGGAGTTACAAGGCACATCTGTACAGTCAGATGCAGCATGCAACCATGTTAGGTCTGCCCAAGCCAAGAGGGTGCAGGTTGGTGCCAGTCCAACCCCAGAGCATGGGACTGCACCTACCTTGCTCATCCAACAGCACAGCAGACCTTCTTACTACCTTCTTACTACCAACACAGCTGTGATCCAACACACAGAAATACCTGCTAGGACTGGCCCAGATCTCAACCAGTTCAGCAGGACTGCCCACCAGGTCTGATGTATGTGGTGTCAAGGAATGCTTCATCATGTCATGATGGACAGGCCACAGCAGTGGCATTGCTGTGCCTATATATACTCAAAGACAATGGTTTTGGCTAATTGGTAGCAAGGAAACCTATCATATGCCTGATTTTCAGCCACTGACCTGAAGTTACATAACAAAAACACAACATTCATTTAAGTTTCTCCATAATGTAGGGGTGTGTGGAGGGGGACGGGGAGGGGGAGAACCAAAACCAAATAAGTTATTCTTGCAGATTTGATGAAAGGTTCATGGGCCAAACAGTTTTGCATGAAACCCAGTAATTTTTACTTCCCTGCTTAAACTAGGAACCAGCCAAACTGTGTGTGGTTTGTGCTATTGCTGTGAACAGTTTACACGGTCATGCTATGAGCAATAATAATTAGACTATCACAGCTGTACATTAGTTAATAAACAACTTAAATAATCATATAAGTGTAATGCTTCGATGCCAGGGCTCACCAAATTCAAATGAACTCAACAGTGTTTGGCTCAACATAGCACTCTAAGAATTTGTACATAATCTGCTTTTCTGCAAACCTTTTGAGAAGGAACTGTTTACATGGTAAGCATGTTTTTCTTCAAGAGATTATACTCCTTCCAAGTCAGTTAACTACATTCCAATGAAAACAGGGAGAATTCTAAATAAATGATACTAGTTTGTTCATAAAGAAGGAGAGAAGGAGAATGAGAACACAATGGAAACTCTGAAATTGTGGTCACTTAAATAAAAATCCTTCTGTGCACAGCTGAAAACATTTTCTCTCCTAAAATACTGACATTTTACCATGGGAGAAAGAACAAGAGCATTAATCTTACAAGGGTTTTCACTTGTTTTGATTGCCAGTGTCTCTGGTACTGTCTCACATTATGATTGCTATATTAAAGACATTAATTACACAATTCAGTGACAGAACAATCAGAAAAAAAAAAAAAAAGAGGCAAGAAAAGTCTTCTGTGGAATCAGAGCTGAACAAACTGCAGGATAAAACAGAGAAACAGCAAGGATCAGGGTGCTGCAACTTTTCTTTGCCAAAGGCACCACTGACCTTTCCAGCATCCTAGGTGAGCAGCTAATCCTTATCAACCCACAGTAGCTCCCACTAAGTTAATACCTACTATAAGAGATGAATATGGGGTTCTGAGGCCATTTATTTGACCATTACCCAGGAGCCGTGATGCAAAGGGGGGGGGGTGATCAGAACAACATGTCAAAAGTAACTTGTACCCCTAATGAGTCCAACTGCTACACTTGGTGACTGCACCATGTGAAAAGCAACTGTCCCTCAAGTGAAATTTGGCAGACAGCAACTTCCACAGCAGCTTGAGCTGCTAGCAGGCTAAAAGAAAAAAAACATCGCATTGCGGTGGTGTCATGGTAGCAAGTTCTCAGTCTGCATATCTGGTAGAAAGTGCCAGAGTATTTTGACATTTACGTTGGACCAAAGCTAAAAAATACCTGACAAAATTCAATTATCTCAAACTCTATGGACAGTGATCCTAAAGCAAGACCCTTTGAGCTCTCCTGGATCACAGTGGTCTGTGTCTAGCATCTGCCCTAAGTGAGACTTCTTTTAGATACAAAGTGTATGGTGAGCCAAGACTCAGTTATTGTCCTCTGAGAATGCCAAGGCATTGTGAGCATTTACTTGAAACTCAAGAAGAGGGAAATTTCAACTATATGCTCAATTTCATCCACTTCTCTCCTTATTCATACATTCATTTGCCTTCAGGAGCGTGGGAGTCAATATATTCCACTGGGTCTAAATAACTCTGTGTGTTTGTATGTTTGGTCATCACACCTATCCATACACATACCTTGATTTAGGACACCTCGTAGTAAGTTAGTATGAATCTTATCATTATTGAACCAGCAGTTAAGAAACTGTGTTATATAACACATAAACAAATATTAGTTGGAAAGATCACACAGCCAAGCACAAACAGTCCAAAAGGTTCCTGCAGTGCATCAATGACAACTTTCTCCTCCAAGTATTTGAAGAACCAACAAGGAGAAGTGCAGTGCTGGATCTGATATTAACAAACAAAGAAGGACTGGTTGTAGATGTCAACATTGGGGATAATCTTGGTTGCAGTGACCATGACATGTCAGAGTTTAGTATCAACAGACAAAGAAGCAGTGTGATAGGTAAAACTTCAACCCTGGACTTTAAAAGGGCAAACCTTCCCCTCTTCAAGACTCTACTTAGAAATATCCAGTGGACTCGGGCTCTGGAAGGAAGGGGGGCCCAAGACAGATGGTTAATATTCAAACATTACCTCTTCCAAGCTCAAGAGAAATGTATTCCCTTGGAAAAAAAAAAAAAATCAAGTAAGTCAAGCAGAAGACCTGCATGGATAAGCAAGGGACTCTTAGTAAAACTCAAAAACAAAAAGGAGGTTTACATTATGTGGAAAAAAGGACTGGTCAGTTGGGAGGATTATAGAGATGTAGCCAGAGAATGTAGAGATGCAACAAGGAAAGCCAAGGCCCTCCTGGAACTGAATCTCACCAGAGGGTTGAAGGAGAACAAGAAGAGCTTTTTCAAATATATCAATGATAAGAGGAAGAGCAGGAAAAGGTGGGCCCACTGCTGAATGAGAGGGGAGATACAGAAACTGATGATGCAGGGATGGTAGAGTTGCTGAATGCCTTCTTTGCTTCACTCCTAAGACCAGCCCTCCGGAACCTCAGTCTCTAGAAGCAAGGGAGCAGAACTGGAGAGATGTGGACATTCTGCTGGTCAGTCAGGACAGGGTTAGAGATCTCTCATACCACCTCAAGACACACAGATCCATGGGCCCTGATGGGATGCATCCAGGAGTGCTGAGAGAGCTGGCTGATACTGTTGCTGAACCTCTCTCCGTCATCTTTGAAAAGTCCTGGAGAACAGGAGAGGTGTCTGGCCACTGGAAGAAAGCAATTGTCACTCCAGTCTTCAAAAAAGGCAAGAAAGAGGACCCAGGCAACTACACACCAGTCAGCCTCACCTCCATCCCTGGAAAGATGATGGAGCAGCTCATCCTGGAGGTCATCTCTAACCACATGGAAGACAAGAAGGTTATCAGGAGTAGCCAACATGGATTTACCAAGGGGAGATCCTGTCCAACTAATCTGATAGCCTTCTATAAAGTTATGACCAAGTGGGTAGATGAGGGAAGAGCAGTGGATGTCATATATCTTGACTTCAGTACAGCTTTTGATACTGTCTCCTATAACATCCTCATAGAAAAGCTCAGCAGATGTGGCATAGATGGCTGGTCAGTGAGGTGGATTGCAAACTGGCTCCACAACAGAGTTCAGAGGTCATCATCAGTGGCACAAAGTCAACTTGGAGGCCTGTGGCCAGTGGTGTCCCCCAGGGATCAGTACTGGGTCCAGTTTTGTTCAATATCTTTATCAATGACGTGGCTGAGGGCATTGAGAGTACCCTCAGCAGGTTCTCTGATGATACAAACCTGGGGGGGTTGGCTGACACCTGTCAGGCTGTGCAGCCATCCAACGTGACCTGGACAGGCTGAGAGCTGGGTGCAGGCAAACCTCATGAAGGTTAAGAAGGACAAGTGCAGGGTCCTACATCTGGAGAGAAATAACACCAGGCACCAGGACAGGTTAGGGGCTGCCCTGCTGGAAAGCAGCTCCACAGAGAAAGACCTTGGAGTGCTGGTGGACAGCAAGTTCTCCATGGAACAACAATGTGCTCTTGTGGCCAAGAGAGCCAATGGGATCCTGAGATGTATCAAGAAAGGTGTGTCCACCAGCAGGTTGAGGGAAGTTCTTCTACCTCTCTACTCTGCCCTGGTGAGACCACATCTGGAATACTGTGTCCAGTTTTGGGCTCCCCAGTTCAAGAGAGTCAGAGACCTGCTGGAGAGAATCCAACAGAGAACCATGAGGATGATTAGGGGACTTGAGCATCTCCCCGATGAAGAGAGACTGAGATCCCTGGGGCTGTTTAGTCTTGAAAATAGAAGACTGAGAGGGGATCTGATCAATGTCTATAAATATCTGAGGGGTGGGTGTCAGGAGGAGGGGGCCAAGCTCTTTTGGGTGGTTCACAGTGATAGGACAAGGAACAATGGGTTCAAACTAGAACACAGAAGATTTCACCTCAACATGAAGAGAAACTTCTTTACAGTGAAGGTGACAGAGCCCTGGAACAGGCTGCCCAGGGGGGTTGTGGAGTCTCCTCTGGAGACTTTCAAAACCCACCTGAATGCATTCCTGTGTGGACTATCCTAAGTGATCCTGCTTTGGCAGGGGAGTTGGACCTGATGATCTCTTGAGGTCCCTTCCAACCTCTGATATACTGTGAGACTGTGATAACATATTCTGCTGAATCACCTTGTCAATTTTAAAGTGCTTAATGATTAAATGCTGCTAAAATTCAACCTTTTGATCTACCTCTCACCATTAATAAATGTTGAATTGCTGCTAAATCATAGCCATGTCAAATATTTCTCCTGAGACAATTGCCCATCCTGCCATCTTCATTACTGATGAGAAAGAGGACATTTATATACTTTTCTGTGTAGTTGTATTTGAACAAAAAGGAAGATCCTAACAGCTGAACTCCCTCCCTCTGTGTGTATTAAATCCACCAGAGGGGAGGCAAGCTGGGTTTGGAACACTGAGTGCTCAGCTCTTATACAGGTCCACACCTTTGTATCTCAGAAAAAGGCCCTGAAACACAGATATCATCTGAAGGTGTAGCATTTGTACAAAGTCAAGGTTACCAGAGTCCTTGAAAAGGGTAGCTCCCATCTGTCACAGGAAAACCACTAGGTATAACAGAGGTGGAAATAACAACAACCTGTAGTGTGTTTGCCATGTTTCTCAGAACTTACAAGATGTGTTTTTGGTACTTCAGATTCCACACTTGTGTGCACATGTCCAATCCTCCATCTTCAATGGAAACCTATCTGCCTATATGCAAAGGAAGAGACAACTCTCACATTCCTCCTCACTTGTCACATTGATAAATCATGATTCATACTCAGGTATCAAAAAGGGTCCATCCACAGGGAACTTACATCAAAAGCTTTAAAAGTCTCTCTTAGGCCAAATCCCAGCCTACTGCATTCTGTGGCCATCCTGTGAGGAGTCACCTCTGAAAAAAGGAAAAAATACTGTTGTTAGTACTTCTCTTTGCTTAATACTGTGGACCAGGGCTCCTTTACCTTAGGCACTGTACAAACAAATTACTCAAACCGTCCTTCCCTTGGGGACTTCCCATACAGGAGATCCTAAAATCTTTCATGTGTCTAGACCTCCCACTTCCTATGAGAAAATCTAGTTATATCAAGATTTCTGAATGTGAGGAAATAGCTGAAGTTCATCTGCTGTGAGCTGAGCACTGACAAGGTTAGAGAGAAGCTTTCCCTGGGTTCACATGTTGTGTAGCGGTAAGGTTGCTCCTCTAGAGCATGTGGTTCATGGTTCTGATCTCAGCTGTGGTGAAGACCAATGTGTTCAGCTACTGCATGAGAAAGTTTGCTAATTGCCAGTGTCTGTGCTAACATCTGACAGATAGAGCAGATGTCACAGTCAATTTTCAATTATGTGCAGAAATAAACTGCATACCCTGGGAGGAACCAGAGTTTTCAGGATATTTTCATCTCCCAAATCTTAGGTGATTCATCTGTGTGCCAATAAAATGAAGCCACAGTGAATAACAGATTAATAAAAAGCTCTTCCAGACTAAAGCTTTACTAGGGAACTTGAACCTTCCTTCCTTTTCTTTCACATGGATTGTACTGTCTCTAGCAGTCCAAGATGGAGGCAAGAACTCCAGGCCTTGAAAGCAGTGCTCTCTTGAACTTAACAACTTTAAGAAGAGTTATGTTTGAACTGCTGTCCAACACTGCTGTACATTTTATAGTTTTATTGCCTGATCAGTAGACAAACACTCACTGTTCTTGCACCACTCTCAGATCCAACCCAAAAGCATGTAGGCCACCTTTGGATATGAAAGCTGCACTTTAGTAGCTTGGTTTGAAGGAACTTTGACTAGGCAGCTGTAGTTCCATCTCTTGGCCAACCTCAAAGTTATAACAAGCTTCTTCTAGCAAGTTTTTCTTGACCATCACATCAGCAATTAGCTGAACAGACTCCCTGGGTTTCTGGATTATCCTTTTATTTTCTTAATCAAAATTAATAATGTTTCCAGGAGTTGAAAAATTTCATAGACCAAGCTACAATTGCTTTTTGTCTTTGATGCCTACCAGAAGCAAGTCTCGACTAATCGGGCTCCTAGCAATTGAATTCAACCTTCTTGCCTGCTTCTTTTCCCAGTGAGCTGCTACAAATAAAGGTTCAGTTTCCCTGGCAAATTCCACAGCTGTGTAAAGTGTTCTTAGCCTCATTTCACATCTTGGTCTGGAAATCTAAATCCAGCTGAACATCTACAAATTGGCCCGCTGTTAATTTATCTTGGAAAGTCTCATGTGGATATGCCTGGAACCTAAGTTTTCTCCGGTCCTCAGTTCAGAAGGGGCCTCTTTTTTCTCTCTGCCTCATGTCAAGAGTTTGAACCAAATACGGATATATCTTATACTACATCCGGATCTAAATAAAAACTATGCCACAAATCATATTTCTAAGATATTTTTCTTCAAGATTTCCCCCCCCCCCTGAGAAGCACATTCTATCACACTATTAGAGCTAGTTGCTATTAGGCTTGTTTATGGAGGGAGGAAAAAATTAATGAGAACATCAGAGAGATTCTTTGGTGAGATCCTGTTTACAAAGTATGCCCACAAAGTCCTGTTTCCCAGAAAAAAAAAAAAAGAAAAAAAGAAAAAAATAGAAAATAATGACAGCAGGATGTTTTCTTGCTCACAGTTACTAAGTCTCCCCTTTCTGTCAGTTCTGTTTTTTTTCATGATGACATATTTAACTGTTTCTCTTCGTTGTCTTGCTTTTTCTTGTGTAGAGTGATTGCCAATGATTGTAGACCCTCCATTTTGCAATTAGAGAATATCTCAGACCTTATTTGTTAACATCAACTTAGCCTCATCTATTTTTTTTCTCCTATTTCACTGTGTGAGGAGCTTACTTCAAAGCAGAGACTTTGCCTCAAGGCAACTAGTAACACCTCGCTATAAACACTCGGTATCACATGCTAGATTCTGCTCTGCATCTTCTGAGCCCATAGTTCATCCCTCAATCATGTGAAAGCTCTGCACTGCTGGGTCACATAGAGATTGAAGGCACGGTCATATGGGCTGACTGTGAATGATCACTACTCATAGCTAGATCACACAGCAGTGAGTTTGTGAAAGCTCTGCACTGCTGGGTCACGTAGAGATTGAAGACATGGTCATATGGGCAGACTGTGAATGTTCACTACTCATAGCTAGATCACACAGCAGTGAGTTTGTGCAATGGACACACTGCCAGGAGTATCCCAGAGTGCCTCTTGCTCCATTCCCTACTTGGTTTTTTCCCTAGAACAGTAGGATGCCAGCAGAAAGAGAGTGAGACTGGGGGTTCGATGCTGGCTTCACACCTTCTGTACTGTACTAATTCTGGCTATCCTGTAATGCCATAGCAATTATAAATCATAACAACTCCTCTGAGACTGTTTCCACAGCTCTACTGTTTCTAGATACTTTTTTCATCCCCTGTCCTTAAAACATTTCCTGTGATTTAGCTCCTTGGGGTGCATCGAGGACCTTCGTCGTTATCCAGGATCTCATTCAGTGTAACCTGCACATGACCTCAAAGAAGCTGAATTCAAACCTCTCTCAACCACAGCAATAGGCTTTTTGTTGTCCTTTTCAGACAACTGCTTCAGATACATAGACAGACCTGAGGCCTGTATGGTCCAGGATGGCTTGATAGCCAGTGTGCTAAGCCAGCTATTTGACTTCTGGGTAGAAGTTAGCCTGTACCTGCCCATGAAGGCTTTCTCTGGAAGGCTTTCTCATACTCCCAAATACAAAACTGGAAAATAAGTTTTGCCTTGCACAGTTCTCCCTAGTGTCATTTCCAGAAGCACAAACTCCACAAGCTTCCTAGGGGGGGAAAAAAAAAAAGAAAGAAAAAAGTACTGCATTTTCCAGAGGTGCAATCTCCTTCATCTTGCTGTGAAAGGTAAACTGAAACGTTTATTTTTCCTTCACAATATTCATCAGCTTGTTCTTGTGCACAAAACCCTCCAAGTCAGGATTAATCTACCGCAGATGCAGGCTTCCCTCCAATGCAATCATCAACCCTGGAGTTAGGCTTCCTTTGTAGTCAGCCAACTGAGGTGCTTTGCAGAGCATGATTCATCCAAACCTCAAGCAGGTATCTAAATTAGGGCAAGAAAGACCTCAGGGAAGCAGCTCTGATGTAGACATCTACCCTCAGACACCTAAAGTTCAGTAACATGAATCCTACCTTCAGACACTTTTCAGCTGACCCAATTTATCAACAACTGTCATTTACCTCAGCAAAAAAAGCACTTTCATTTATACTTTTATTTCTGTACTTTCATTGAAAACTCTAGGCTTGTCCCACAGATGTCTGTGCAAAACTGGCCCTTCAGACAGCACTGAGGGCTTAATAAGAATGGAAACATCTTCACAACGTGGCTGACTTCCAGTTTGAGATCTCACCTGGACCTTTGTCATCTGATTTCACACATAGCTACATTCTCAAATGAAATATATACTTAATGAAGTACCATACAGGTCTGTGAAGTAAGCATTTTGCAACATTTCAGCCCCCATTACCTTCTATTTGCTTACTATTATTGTTCAAACAACTCCCAAGACAGATATGGAGCTTTTATAAACACATAAACCAGAGAGATCTCAGTCCATAAAAGCTTTGAATCTAAACAAAACATAACAGCAAATGAAAGCAGACTGCTGTGTGGGGGCAGAGGAAATGGTTATAACCAGCAAGGATAATTTGGTATAGACTTCACTTAAAAAAAAAAAAAAAAAAAAAAAGGGAAAAAAAAAAAGTGTGCACATTTTTCAGTTGGTATTTCTGGCACTCCTATTTTCTGCTTGAAAACCTTCTTCCTGACTTGCCTGTTTTTATTTGCATTAAACCATTTGCTTCACTGGAATTTCCCAAGAGATTGCAGGACTCTCATAAACTCCCTGCCACTATGTTTTAAACACCCTATCAATGTACTTGAGCATTCAAACTCTTAGGAGCTGCCTCCACCCTTGCTAGCATCCAGGAAATGCTTACCACAAGTCCCTCTCAGGTAGTCTCCAAGGTCATTTTGAATGGTGGCCTTCCTTGGAAGACCCTACTCTGTTTCTTCATGGCTGACAGCCTGGCTGAGGAGAAAAGGATATTGGAAGACTTCTCTGCTTGCTGCACTTTTGCACACAAGACACAGCAGTATGGCACACTGCTTGTGCCAGGCACAGAGGAAGTCTGGAGGTGCCTTGCCAGACACAGCCAAGCCTTGGGAGGATGTGCAAAGGCATTACAAGAGCATGTCAATATTCCTCCCTGCACCTCTTGCTTCTCTCTGCATCTTGATGGCTCAGGATGAAGGAGCATGGAGAAGCAGAGTAACCACTCCACTCCAGATCAAGAAAGACTGTCTCCCTCCCTGTAACCCTACAGGCTGATACCAGCCCTCTGGGAAAAATTTCTGTGCTCTGCTGGGCAGGAGACTAGAGGGAGCCAGGCTGGCAGGGGATGGCAAAGCTCACTGCCATGGGGAATGTCACTAGTTCTCAGGGCTCAGCCCTGTCCTTTACTGCTCTCAGTTACTCCCCAGCCATGGCACCTGGGCCCCACAGGCAGCTATGTCATTTGCTGCAAAGGGGAAGAGAAGGGCCATATGAGAAGGAGGGCACCTGTAGCACAGAGGGTGGGGTTGCTCACTTTTCCCATGCAGCTTGAGGTAGCTCCAGAAGGCTCCTGCCCAGGCAAGTATGGAGGTCAAAGCTGCTATACATGTGGTTTGCAACTTTCCTATTGCTCACACTGAGCTTGGAAGCCCAAACAGTTGCCAAGATTTGTCTTTTGCAGCAAGATAACAATAATCTTGATTAATTTTAATTAATAATGTAAAATATCTCTGCCTAAATACAATAATTGGATATGATCTTGTCCTACTATAAATAAGGTTAAAAATATATTTACTGGCTCCCTGACTAGCAGGGAATTTCTTCTGGCATTGTGACCCAGCTCATCCCTCTTCTCTGCACCTTCAACATTGCCTGATCATTGACCCTCTGTTTAACATACTTAATTCTATGCCGACACACACTGCCTGCAATAGCTACTCATCCATCCTAAATTACTGTTCTTATTCTTGCCATAAGGTGTCTTTAATAGTAATTAAACATTATGCCCTCTATCACCTCATGATGCATCCTGAATGTAGGCCTACAAGGACAGTTAAGATTAAATGATATCACACCCATTAGACAGCTGTTCATGTACACACCTTGCTGCACGCAAGCACAGTAGGGTGAGAACTGCCTCTGCTTCCCCTCTCCACTCATCCCTGCCTGCATGCCCTGAAACCTGTGCCCAGCACATGGGCTTGCACCACCAGAAGTGTCTCTGCAGTAGGGTTTAACATGAAATGGAAGGAACTGGGGAATCTACTACCAACTATGGGGCCAAAATACTCACCAGCATTTCCATGACTACCATACTTCAAGCAGCACCAGCAAGAAAATATCCAACATGTCTTTTAAAAGAAGAGAGCACACATGCAAGAGGTCCTACCTTCAGCCAGTGTTGTGGCTGTGATACAGACTCCCTTTCCCCACATCTGCCAAAACCACTGTCACACCCTTCTGTCAGGAGCAGCCATTGACACAGGCTCTGTACATGATGATGCCTTACCCATTGCATGGCACAGGGAACCACACAAACATGCATAGCATTTCTGTACAGAGGTCTTTTGGTGAGATCCAAAATCCTTCACCCTGAGCTTCCTCTAAAATGCAGGCCAGAACTTCAGCACAAACTCCTCTGTCACCCTGGTACAATCATCCTAATGATAGTCACAGCCTAATAGTGCCTGCCTGATACTTCTATCCATAAAACACAAGGATGAAGCTCCTCAGTAGTTCAAGGACTATTGACAGCTATAATTCCCCTCAACATCTCTTCAGAGAGCTCACAGAGTATGTGCAGCAGAGCATAAGTTTTTCTACTGGCAGTAAAAGGGTGAATGCACACACTGCAGAGTATGCAAGCACTATCTGTACTGCTTCCATATAGTACAGAGAGGCATAAATTAAATCAAAATGGAACTGAGGAAATCAATTAGAGTGACTGTAGGATTTAGATGGTTTGCAGGGGCCTGGGGGCACTCTGAATGCTGAGAGTGAAGCAGTAATAAGGAATTGTTACCCAGTCAATGAGCACCACCCCAACAGCATGCTGAAGGGGCCATTGTGTCACAGAAAATAGAGCACATGAGCATGTAATTGGAAGCCACATCACACTGCATACATGCAAGCAGCTGGAATGGACAACACACAAGCAGTTTAGTTCTTCTTCTTTGTAGCTTTTGAACTCTTTATGTCCCAGTCTCCACAATTTCTCTTTCCTTAGATTGAAGGTATGGATACATTGTAGGCCTAAAGCTTATTAATCGTCAGCATTACATTTATCAAACTCAGCTCTGAGAAACAACTGGTGAAACCACATCCTGAAGCATGTAGTTCATGGAAATGCACTGAGCTGGAGCATAGAAAGTATGCCTGACTAGCCCTTGGGAAAAGCATGGCTACATGCTGCTTTGCAAGAGGGGCTGTGCTCTGCAGCATAACTACAAATTCCTTTGTGTGATGCCATAATATTTTACTGTGAAAGGATATATGGATCTGCAGAAACTTATTCCACCTGCCTTGAAGGAACTAATATACATAGTGCAAGACTTTAAGGGCAGACAGTTGTAGAACATCAATAATTCAAAACCTGAGTCTGACTCACGCTGCCCAACCCATCCCCCTAAGGTTACTTTCACTTAATATTCACAGAAGTCACATAGTTACTTCTTCTTCAAAAAAAGTCATGAATAACTTACCATTCATTACCCAAGCCCCTTTTTGCTACAATTGACTTCTAAAAGAATATGTAAGCATAGAATATGTTGATTTCCCAATCTCTTAAAATCTTCTTAGTCCATCATTGTTGAGCATAAAACTATTATTCTGAAACTCTTAGTTTGCAGAAGACTACAGTTTGACTTTTTTTGTTTAAAGGGTTTAATTCTGTTTTGTAAGCAATACTCATCTCTGCCTTCCCTCTCCCCACCCCCACCAAGGGGGGAGAAAAAAAAAGTAGCTCAATGAAAAACAAAAGAAAGCGAATGCCAGGCTAGATTAATATTTTCATTTATCTACAAATTAATATATCAGAAGCTGCACTTTGGACTATCAGGAAAATGTGGACTACTACAGTCCTGTTACACCTTGCCTGTCAGCAAATGATACATTTTCAAGTACTCCACTTTGGATCATTTTAATATCTCAAACTGCAGTGATTTCCTCTACCCACTCTGGGAAGAAGTGCTCTCCCAGTGCAGTCCTCCATTGTGGGATGAGGTGGGGTCTGCCACCAGTCAGCTGCTGGTTTTCTGCTTGTGAATCACATATGAACTCACTGGGAATGGCACCTCTTTGAAAGCAGCATGAGGCTTGTTATCAGTTGCCAGAAAACCAGTGGTTTTTTCATAGAACTGGTCCACCTGGCTAAGATAGAGCATACTTCTTAGATATTTTATTCTGGTTTCAAGACAAGTGATGTAGTTGGGATGGGACTAAGCCATTGTTTCACCATTACTGTCAGACAAAATACAACCCCAAAAAGGGATCTTGCCCTTAGCCCTCAGCTGCTCAGTGGTATCCCATACTGCTCACTTCCTCCTGTTATCTTATGTGTTTGAAATGGCATGGGGAATCAAATCAGGATGCTGATCTGGATGAAAACAAAACTGTCCTTTTTGAGAGGGTGACTAACCTGGACTGGTCCCCAATCCAGTTCTGTCTATGGTCTTCCAAACACTTGTGCTAATGTATCAGAGAGGAGAACTGCAAAGCAGTGAAAGGAGAAGGCTGTTTGTGGCACTGGTTTCTGTCAGCATAAAATGATCTTACAACTAAAGCACAAGTTCCACTGCATGAAACAAGCATGTTATTTCTAGCCTGAATTTGTCTTGTTTCTGGTTAAACTTTAGGGTCCTCTATGTTTTCAGATTTATTTTCTCTTACACAAATCACAAATACACAGTGATTCTGTGATATCTCCAACAGCTCAGCTTCCCATTAATAAGGAAAATTGATTGGCCTTCAGCAGTGCCTAATATGGTTCCCAACATGGCTTTCTTTGTAGGTCCTGCACAGAAGGGAAGGCATAATACTGCTCTGTCCTTGGCACTGGAGCACCTGTTTGGTACATGAGATTCACATCAGGCACGTGGTCAAATGCAAGTCCATGCCTCTGCCAGAGCAAGTCCCAATGGGAGTGCAAGAACATGCCTCTTCACCTTCTCAGGCAGGCTCTGCACACCCACACACACACTGCTTGCACTGCCAGCACCTCAGGCCCAGAGGAATCACAGAATCGCAGGATAGTTTGGGTTGAAGGGACCTTTGAAGGTCATCTAGTCTGACCCCCTCTGCAATGGGCAAGGGTATCTTCAACCAGACCCCGTTGTTCAGGATTCCTGTGCCTGTGGCTAGTGGTCAGTCCAAGGGCAGGACAGACCTTTCATAAGACAAAGGCTCTGTGTGAAGATTTCTCTCTGCAAGTGCATTTCTCCTCTCAGGGAGGGATTTTGGTGCAGCTACTGCGACATCAGCAGTGATTCAAGCTGATCTGTCCTCTTAGCACAGAGCAGTGCCAGGGAAGATGTCAGCCTGGATCTGCACTGAGATGACCAGTTTTGCACCCCGGAGCCCTTTCCATTGGAAATCCTGAAATGGATAGACTCTTTCTACTCAAGCTTTCAGCTTGTCACCTGAACCAAAAACACGCCCATGCAAGTGAGTGAATAGCTGTGCTCATACCCTCACTGTTCAAAACTTTATTCCTCAGCCTTGACTGAATTTTTGTCTCTTCAGCTCCTGCTGTGCCTTGTCAGTCCTCTACTGACACAACTCCTACATCAGCCCTTTGGCTCAGAGCAAGAAGAATCTTCTGCTAGCCAAACAAGAGTTTATTGAGGACACTGCTGAAGTAGCCCTTTACTCCTAATTGAGCTCAAAATTAAATCTCATCCTCCAGGAACATAAACATTCTGCAAAACCTCCTCCTAGCAGAGATGCAGAGTGTAACAAAAAACCTAGCAGAGAGCACCAACACTGAACTCAGAGATCAACAGATCCAAAAACTTTTGTCAATGGCAAAATTCTAGTGAGCTGCTTAGGTTTCAGCCCTCCCATCAGTTGCTTAGAACCAAGTTAAGCCTGGGGTTTGCAGTGGCAAAGAGGGTTGATACAGGGAAAACACCTAGAGATCTGTGGTGCCTGAGCAAATTAAATTGAGCAACATATCAGCATGTGCCCCAAAATGCTGGAAATTTATTTTCAAAGCAACTGTGGCTTTACTTTGTGTCCTACCATCATTAAAATCTGAAAGTGCGTGTAACAGTATCACTCTGTAGAGTAAATCTAGCAGTCAAGTTCATTACAACTTTATTATCTATGCCACTTTTCAGTTGCTGTATGTGTATATTGCCTTTGTGTATTACATACATACACAAACATATATATAAATCCCCTATTTTCCTTAGCTGTGATGCTATGGGCCATATTTCTAAAAAATATCATGTATTCCACAAGGCATAATGAGCTCTTTGCAAAACTCAGCAGTTCAGTGTCACATCAGATCCTGTTGCATCTGTGGGGGTACCAAGAACCAGTTTGCACAGTTTAGATGTTCACATTTAGCTTCCACGAGGGAAAAGTTAGAGTATGACACCTGAACTATCAGACTAAAACCTGGCTTTGTGTGCCACTACAAATTCTACAGAAGAAAAGCAGCAATATGATTTAAATCCCAGCAGTACAAGCCTTGCCTTTTCCCCACTGAGTCTCAATTTCCCAGCCTCTTCTGTCAGCACTAACCAGCAAGCAGAGAGCTTGAGGAACTGCCTGTGATCTCATCTTCAGGTTAAATTTTCAGTCAGATGAGCCATTTTCAGTAGCTCACTGGTGGTTACATGGATGTAAGGGCTCCCTTAGGGTGGAAAGTTCTGGGCAGGGCCAGAAAAAGGGGAGTTTTGACAAAGATCAGCTCAAACTCCTGTCAGGCAACATGTCACTTGCTCTTGAAAGCAATTCTGCTGTGTGTAACATATTCTCAGTAGCACAGAAGTCAGTGGGAGAGCTCAGCCTTGAGGTAGGACCATGGACTCACTTTGTACTTCAGCAGAGAGTGCAGAGCAGTCAGGATGCCTGGGGTTGTCACATAGCTGAGGAGATGGGACACCTGGGTAAACTGCTTATTAGCCAGGAGGAAGCAGCCCTTGGATTGCGAAACCCATAGACCAACAGTTGGAAAAATTAAGGGCTCATCTCCACTCCCCAGCCTCGCTTTGTGAGTGATGTCATTGCCCCAAACACTGACACCACTTGTGCTCAGAAGAAGCCATTCATTGCCAGCACTTTCCCAATGACTGAGATATCATTTTCCAAAACACTGTAAAGGAAGAAAGTAAAAGAAACAGCCAGAAGCTTCCTTCAGGGTGACAGCTCTGGAAATAGCAGAGGTGAGCAAACCTGGAAGCCCTCTGTCGATGTACACACATGTGGAGGCCTGTGCACATGCATGGTGTTGCTCTGGTCTGACTAACTGGTTGTCAAAGCTTTTGAGCACTGCCTGTTACTGCCTGCTCTTACCTGCCTTGAGTGTGTGCACCCAAAGGCCTCGCACAGGCAGTGTGCAGTGCTAGGAGCAGCCTATTCACCACGATTTAAAAATGACACGCTGCATGCCTCGCACCTTTGCTCGGAGACACCTAAGTGCTTTATAAATATGCATGAAGCAATCCCCAGTGATGTGCCAGAGACGTTCTATAGGCTGTCCTGAGGCATTTTCCCAGGAGTGAGAATCTGCAGAGGCAATTCACAATAAAGCAGCACTATTGCTTGTTCTTCTGAGTTCATCTTGAGATATTAGACATAAATACTGCAATAGCAGCTCTGTCTGTACTGTTTGGGCACACCAGAGCACAGAACAGCACAGTAAGGAAAGAAATATTCAGATAAATCTCCCAAGTTACAGTATCTCCTATGAAGACATAGGCCATTGGGGTTTTTTTCACATGTGTAATACTCTCTATTGCTCCTCAAAGTATGATAAATCATCTTGCTGCCTCTGCTTATTAGCAGACAGTTCATATGAGAGCTTATATGCAACCTGCTGTTGCAAAAATGCAGAAAAAAAAGTTTTGAAATCATGGTATCAAGTGATTTGGCACCTACCTATCCAGCCAGCTCTTTGGGTCTGCCATAAGAAGGTGTTGAATAGGACAAAGCTCTGACCTTGCAAAGCCTAATGTGATCAAATAGCAAGAAATCTATTCTGTGACTATGCAGTCCAGTGTGTGAGTCTGGCAGGAAAAGATTAAACAAGGTTGGGGTGTAAATTTACATTAGTGGGAAGTATAAATCAGGCTTTAAACACATTAAGTAGCCAGTAGGCCTGTAAATAATGATACAAACACAAAAAACAGACTCTTGGCAAGAGGCTGCCCTTGGGACACAATGGCAAAGGCTCCTGAGATTTGACAAAGGAGTAGAAAATAACCAAAAAGGGAAGGGAAACGCTATCAGTCCCCAGTGTGTATAGAACAGGGGACTAAACAAATCAGAATAACCTTGAGACACGAAGACCTCCCTGATCTTTCTCAGCTGCCCATACTTCACTTGCAAAGTCATAAATAGTGAAAAGAAAGCTCTGAAACCCTTCAATAAAAAAGCAGTTTCCAGGTATTCTATCAACAAGAGCAGTTTCCAGTGTTTATCACGGAGACAGAAGAGCAAAAATATTGTTCAGTCTTAACCTCACTGGCCACTATAAGATCAAAACCAAAGCAAATCTCTATATTTCAGCTTTTCTAAATTAACTGATTTGCTCTACATCAGCACTTTTGAGTCCTTTTCTGATGTGGAGAGCTTCACAACATTTCCAGTTAGTCAAAACACTGCTATCTAGGATACTAGGACGTGGATAAATATATAAGATGCTTTTTACTTTTCTTCCCCAGAGACAGGGTTTTGTCCTTTCCAAACTCAAGATGATGATCACAGGATTTATTTACCCAGAATCATCAAGAAAGAAGGATTTTGACTGGTTTAGAAATAGCTTTCAGGTTACTTTTTAGTCACTGAAGGATGCATAGTGGGTGACCCTTCCATGTCCTCACAAAGACTTCCAGTCCATTCCTGTGTTCATATTAGGAAGGGAACAGGAATTAAAGGACACCTATACAAGGGGGAAACAGACAGGAAACAAATACTAGAAGTATTTGTGCTTATCCACACATGCAATGCACTTTATGTCTGTATGGCTTGCAACTTTCACAAGACCCCTGGAGTGTCAAGTAACTAACTGCAGAATGACCAAACTACAAACTCTGCTTCAAGTGTGTTTTGGTGAATTTTGCCCAATATGCAAGACTTCCCCATCTTGAGAACTCTGGCTCTGCCTGTCTACCCCTCTCCTGCAGGCTGGAGAGGGGAGCTGAGCATAGCATGGGCCTCCTGTAGGACACTGTGAGGCCAGAGCAAAGGGATAATGCTGCTGGCTTCTGTCATGGAAAGCATATGCACGAAGGGGCTTTGACCCAAAGCAGCAGAGACCTCTTCCAGTGTTACTTTTCTGCATCCAGAAACTACATAACTTTTTCTTGGCCACTCCTGTCAGGTGGCAAGGAAAGAATTTGCATCACCAAGCCCATGTTCGTCTGCTCAAAGCCTGACTAATTTTACTTTTTACCCTCTGCATCACTGGCAATGCATCTTCCCATCTCAACAACTCTCCAAGCAGCTACAGTCAACACTAGGCTCAATCTGTGCACAGCTCCAGATGATCTAGGGGGCTGAGCCTTGGAGGAAGTGAGCATGCCCAAACAGCCACTGTACATACAGGTGGTACCACCAATGCTTACACAAAACAACAGTGATTACACTGGAGCTGCCTACTTAAGACTTACCATCTCCCATGCTAAGTCTGAAGGGCAGTTGTAGGCAGCATATGTTTTGTGAAAACAGATCCCCATTACTTGCTGGGCTCTACTGATTGAATCTTTGTCTCTTCCTTTTCAGCCACTTGTGCTGCCCTTATATTCCCTTTGTAATAACCCAAAAAAAATTCCTCCATCTTGCTATCTGGCCCGCATCCTGGAGCACTACGAGCAGACAAAATAGCCTCTCTGCTCTCAGACTGTGCCTACAGCATTCCCAAGCAGTCACCTACAAACTTCTGCCTAGCTTCTGAAGTTGCGGTCTGAAGCACACCTCAGTGCCAGATTTTCTAAATCCGTCTACCGACTGTGTGTGCCTGTCAAATTTCACAAGTTACTAAGTGGGCCAAATAGAGGCAATTTATCTTGGAAAAATAGCAAAAGGCATGCCCCTGACACTATGGCATCCCATTGCGAAATCAGGAACATGGAAACACCAAAGTTTCTCAGCAAAACCTCTAACAGATTTTTTTTTTTTCAAATGCAGTACGGACAAACCGTTTTCAGTATCCAAACGATTTTCAATCCCCTTGTTCCTGGAAATGTTTGAACTAATCTAGGCAAACCTTCCCCCAAAACATCAATCTGGCTACCTGACCCAGGAAACACCTTGTCAAACCAAGTAAAAAAAGGTGTAGGTCTAAATGTTGGCCAATGCAGGAGACCTACCTGTGCTATGCATGTGCATGCATATACTTGTGCAGGAGTATAAAAAAAGAAATTTTTCAGTAACAGGCATCATCCTGCTCTGGCACCACTTGAGTTCTTCACTAGTTTGTCTGGCATCAAAACAATCTCCTGGGGTAGCAAAACAGATTGGAGCACATCCAGGTTTCACCCCCCACTGGCTGTCAGGATGCTTACAAAGATGGGTACCCAGAGGTAAAACATGCTGCCAGAGCCAACAATTTAGGAGCAGCTGAAGTGCCCCAAAAGCTAGGAGGAAGGACTGTTTGGAAAACCAGATAGGTCTAACACACTGTTAGGTTTTCCTCTCTTCATACTAGGTGTTGATCTCACTATGCAGAGGGTGACCTAACACTTAGAGGTGTAAGTTTGCCACATTGCCAGAGATGCCTCCTTCTTCCCCTCAGGTGAGACCTCACAGGGCCAAAAGAAAGGGGAAGCCTGAGACTTGTCATCACAGTAACAGATGGTGTATCTAACCATGTCCAGTTTACCTTGCAAACCATTTTTAGGAGAAAAGGGGTGGGCTGTCAGCAGGAGGCAGTGGAGCAATTCATGTATGGATGTGTTTCAAACTACTGCCTGCACCACAATCATGCATTTAGTTCCTATCATAGTTCTCAGCAGATATGGACTGAGAATCCCTCTCTTTAGCAGCCCTGTTGTGACAGTAAATCAATATTTGTGAGGAACGCTGGCATTCAGCTTTGGTACTTGCTAAATGTCACAACTTGTAGTGGAAATACAATAGCAAACACCCCAATCAGAGAAAGAGGGAGATTCTACTGGAGTTACACCCTTCAAACTCATACCTCTATTGCAGAGAGAACTTGCATGCTTTTCAAAGACTCTCAAATCTCCCTCGTTTCTCCTGTTGCACACTACACAGATTTACAGGTCTGGTTTTCTCCTATTTGTTTTGTTTAGCATCTCCTTTCTAAGGAGCAAGCTTCACTGTGCATAATGCAACAGCTGCCAGTAAGTCACTAGGATAGACAGCCTTGTTTTCCACAGGGAAGTGTGTGTAGTCAGAAAGAAATGAAGCATCTAAAAATAATGCCCTTAACACTCTTCATGCAGCTGGTTTTCTCCAATTTTCCACTGGCCCACTGCTGTATGCTGATGACAGTGTAAGAGGAGATCAGAGAGCCAGCTCAGTACTTTTCCATGGAAGGATGAAATCTCTAAGAATAACAATTTATCAGAAGAGCTGTGTCTGTTTGACCTGGCTCGCTTTCAGAGATTAGAAACCAAATAACTCACAATATATTGTGTTGACTTTGTGGGCTTTTCTTTATCTAAAAAGTGATTTTCATGTTTCACCAGTTCTTGTCGGGGGGGGGCAAGCATGCACATCTGTCTTCCAAAGTGGATCAGTTAGAGGATAATAACAAATAATGATAACTTACCCATGTGGAGTGCTTTTCATCTTGAAGGATCCCAGAAATGCTGTAGTTTGTGGTCCATTCCTCAACTGCTGAAGTCACTGCTGATTTCAATGAGAGCAGAAGCATAACTTAAGGCAGGGCAGCATTGCTGCAGCATTGCTAGAATTGTTAAAATTTGCACACCTCTGCTTTTCCAAGGCAGAAAGAGATCTTAGAAGAAACCGCTAGCCCTGATCTTCAACACTGGCAGATGAGCAGGCCAGTTGAAGGGAGTGGTAGACAGCACTGTTGTGATGGAGAAGACAATTGTGAAAAGAGCTTTTAAAAAATACTCATCATGACGGTAACTGACAGGCTCACTGCCATTATTTCAGGTATAGAAACAGACCTTGCATCACTGTCCTAGCAGACTTCACAGTGGCAAAGGCCCACACACTGACCCTGAGGTCAGCTGGCACAGACTGGTCACATCTGTGCTATTAAACTCTCTCAGCCCACAACTCAGGGTATATGCATTCAAACTGACTGTTAGGTACGGTCCTTGTGCTGAGGGAGCTGGTTAGCCCTGGCACCGACACCACCGGAGCTATTAAATCGTTAACAATTAAACAGTAGGGAAAATCAAATTGCAGTGCTTTGGGATCAAGCTCTTGTAGTCTTTATTTTACTAATCCCTTGGCTTCAATGCAGAATTCTCTCATTTGCTGCTGTGATGACCTATATCCAAAGATGTGGATGTCCACAAAGTCAGGTTGTCCTGGTTTAGAGCCCTCCTTTTTCGGCATAGGTCCTGCTTGTCCCACAGCGGTGCCGGCCATGGCTGGAGAGCGATGGCTCTAGCCACAAAGCCACTGGAGTAGACTTGAGGAAAGCCTGCCACCTTGCAAAGCCAACACAGTAGAAATGAATGGCCAAGGACGCTTAGAGATTACACCACTGAGATGGAAAAACAAACCCCATGTATCAGCAAGGATTTAAATCCCACTGTTGGTTACCTCCATGCACTCAAAGGCATTTCCCTTTGCTGTCTGCTCCTGCCCTCTTTCACACCATACCAAAACCGTTTGTGTTAAGCTAATGAGATGTACATTCCAGATCTTTCCCAACTCAGAAATGCCAGGTGCAACTTCAAAGCAACAACTTCGAGTTGGTTATTATGCTATGATCTCCAAATCAGGTCTCAGGGATACACGTATTAAAAATATAACAGCAAATGATGAAGATATGAATTCATTACTTGAGCCCCTGGAGAAATTACCTGACTTCAGCACTGGAGAATGATATCAGAATTCCTGTGGAGAAAGATTGCTAAAGTCCTCAGTGAATGTGATGGGCAGGGGCAAGTTCTTTCTCTTCTCAGTGGACATCTGTCAAACAAAACGGGATACATTTTAAAGGACTCTGCCAAATTTAGATGTTGTGTACTCCTGCTTAGCTGTCATGACCATTCTGGAGGCCACACGAAAAGAAATAGTTCTCACAGCACAAACCCAAGTGAAGTGCATAGCAACCTACTCTTTCAAGTATAATAGGAGCTCCTCCATTCCCTCTAGGAAATCCCGTCTACGTGCTGCGATGCCACAGCCCATCTCGAGTGCTAAATTTGTCCAACACACAACATCTGGGAGATATTCACATGCACATGAAGAGCCCTGTCCCACAGCACAGAGGGAGGAGCCACATGGAACCACACTTGCTCTGAATGTTTGCCAGGCAAAATAGTTTTGGATACTATATATACAAAGGTGCAATTTTGAGGCCCAAATCTTCTCTTCCTGAAAGTGATGGCCAAATTGCCACCACCTGTTGCAACCACTGATGCTTCAGGAGACCCCCAGAAGAAACAGCAGTGAAGTTTTGTCATTCAAGTGGCAGTAGAAACTCAACAACATGGTGGCAATACATTCTGCAGGTGGCCAACACACAGCTGTTGCAAACACCCAGCAATGCAAACTCCAGTGAGAATTAAAAATAAATGTAGTGCTTTGGAAAGTATTTATGGCTCCTATCATAGTTTGAAATTATGAGCTGAGCAGCAGTAAAATCCATTGTCATTAAGGATGTGGCTCCTTTATCATCTATCAGTCTCTTTCCAGATGTTTCTGTGACATTTTAATGTGAATTTTCTTTCCAGTAATCTCATTTGAGAATCCAAATAAACTCATAAAACCTCAAAATATGCTGCTGGGGTTCATGCCATATGCTGCTGAAAAGTCCCCCAAAACCTTAACCAATCACCAAGAAATGCCTGCTCTGAGCACAGCATTGTCAATACATACTCAGACATGAAACAGGTCTGCATTCCAGAATGGCAGGACAGATCAAGATTGGTCAAGTCAGTCCCCATAATACTCCCTTCTCTCTCCAGAAACATCTACCAGACAGCAGTTTCATATCTTTTTTATTAGCTTCTGTTCAGCCAATACAAATCATGCTGCAGAGGTCATTCCTATAGCATGGTATGAATCCTGATTGTCCCCATGAATTCAGAGACTAGAAGTATTGAAGAGTTAAGGTTAATTGTTTACTAAAGTACTCTCTGACACTTGTCACAGTGTTCGTATTTTGCCCCTTATTTCAGCCTCCACAAGGTTTGATCCTTATTTCCCAACCCAAAGATCAGTGAAGCCAAAGGAAAACTTCTGAATTCAAAGTCTTTGCTGCACAACACATACAAACTGGATTAAGAGTGAGCAAGCTGGAGGGCTATGAGCTTTGAAACAAGGGGTTCTTAGAACTGTTTTAAAATTAGGCTAGGAAAAATAAAATTGTTTTACAATCAAATTATAGTTGTTTTGTACTTTTGTGTTCTGGCATGTTAAAATGAACGTGCACTGCCTTGAAGGCAACTCTGTTTCAAAGGAGTCTACTTCATAGCTCATTGTTTCTGGGAGAGAAGAAGAAATAAAGAAGATTAACTTTGATGTCCTGCAGCCCAAAGCAGAAATGTTCATGAGATACATTCTGCCACAATTAAGGGAGCCTTCTAACTATCAGCAAACTATGCATGAAAGTAAAACTTTTAGCATGCAGTAATTATGCTTACAGAATTGATTATAGAAAATATTCACCCAATTTACAACATCAGTTGGAGTACATGCAACAGCCACAGGACACTGGATGAGAAGGCCTGCACAGACAGGCAAGAAACTGCATTTACAGTGTTATACATCACTCCTGCACCCTTCTTTTCAGGAAAGTGAGTTCCCCAAGTATTAAACAGTCTACATGGAACTAGCTTGAAGGTAAGCATGCAGGAGGATGGGAGGAGAAGAAATTCTCCTGTTTCCAGGAGAACTGCAGGAGGCTGGCACTCTGTTCCCACCATTGCTACCAGACTGCAGAGCTGGGAAAGTCAATACATCTGCCCACACCTCCATGTCCCAGGCAACACCCTGTCGGCCTTGGCTATTCAAGCCACACACTTGTTCAGCCAGGGACTTCTGTTCCCAAGGTGTTTGTACATCGTCTGGCACACTGGGATCTCTAGACAGTCTCCCAACACAGAAACAGATAAGAATCATCATCATGCCCAAAGCCTGCTAGGGCAGCTCTGGGGCTGCAGCCAGGAGGCACAGTTGTGTAATGCCTCCACGTTTAGGTGCTAGGACTTGAAATTTCCATTCAGAGTACATTAGGCACTACTTGAGGGGGAACAAGAAGTACCAACTTAGACTACATTTGGAAATTCCTAAGTAGGACACAGAGCAAAGTCTGAACTTTCACCCTCACTCTGAGCTCGTGTCTTGCCACTGCTGGCCTTCTTACTCCAAGTTATTCTTTCATCTTGGTTCTCCCATGGAGCAGGGGTCATCTGGAGTCACGAGGTTCCTTTTCCACATCTGCAGTTACCAAACTCTGCCTTCAGGTAGATAGGGAATATCTGCATATTGCAATAGAGAATGTGTTTATCCACATTTGTCTCTTTTTTCCACATTTCTCTCTTTTTCACACACCTGGTAAGTCCTCTCTTCACATCTCCCACAAAGAGGAAGTCTTTAAACAGTCTTTCCCCTGGGCTGTGAAAGTGCTGTCAGCAAACCCTCTCCTCACTTCCCTGTTCCTTAGCCCTGATTCAAACAGGGAAGAGGGTCAGCTCAGCTTGGCAATGCAGTCAAGAAGAAAAACATCTGTTTGGGACAGAAAAGCTATGAATTTGCTTTATTCTTATGCCAGTACTACACAGTAGTTGTAGCTAATAGAAAAAGCATATAGTAAATGCAGCAAGTGTGATCCTAGGATGAGAGATACTCAGCTTGGAGTGTTTCTGAGGTGACTGTGAAAAGCAGGAACTGAATGCAGTCTCAATGCAGAACAAAAGGTGGTACATTCTCTCACCCTGACTTCACAAATCTGGAAGACTGGGGAACAAATTGAGAGGATGAATGAGGAGTGAAAGCACCTCTGAGCCCCTGTAAGTCTGCCCAGAACAGGCACAACATATTTTAAAAACGAACACTATTTACAAGAAGTGTCTGAAAAGAGGTCAAAAATCATCCCACAGAAAGAAATGTGACCAAACACTTACCCAGACATGGTCTGCAGGCTCTTGCTCTTATTGTTTAACAGAGAAGAATCTGTGACAATCATCTGATTAGGCAGGTAGTAGGCAGTAGAAGGACTACTTGGCCCAAATCTATAACCCTGAGCAGGATGTAGTTCCAGTGAAGACAATCTAGTGGAGTAGGCTGAACCCCTTTGCCTTTCTCAAGACCTAAGACATCCATTTGCACAACTGTTACCCTCAGATAAAATACCTCAGTGATGCTCTCCCAACCCCTCACTATCCACAGCAGTGCCAGAGCCTGGCAATCACAGGCAACTCTGCAATAACAAACTGGCAAATTCACAATGGAAAGTAAACCACTTCAATTAGGAATCAGATTTCATTTTTTAGCATCCAAGAACTTATTCAACCAGAAGCAAAAGAAATTTTCTCCCAGATTAGAAACCTGCTTATTAAAAGAGAAGTACTATAGGGCTGGTATATGTTACCTTTTATTGCAGAAAATGTGGTGAAATAGTCCACTCTTGTATCGTTGTTAGTTCTAAAACAAGAACAACAAAACAGAGACAGAAAAGATTTAGAGACTAATTTGTCTAAATATCAGTTTCAGCTGTGCTTGTGCAACTCCAGTGAGGCCAATAGATAGCTCAGGGATGTGATGTAGAGCAGGATTTAGGCTACCCAGTGCAGTAATCATCTCTTACAAGGACAGATTTCTGGACTAGAGCATTGCTATGGGAAATGGAAGGCAGGAATTAACATGGAGGTTTCTCCATCTTCTAGCAGATATGGGTCTCAATAAGAAAAAAAAAAGATGGCTTTGTTAAACATCAGGTTAAAAAAAGGTTTAAAAGTGGCATCACTATCATGTTAGAAAATTACCAAAGACCACTTAAAAAGGGGGAGGGAGGTAAATGAGTTTTTTCTTGAGCAAATATTAGAAGGACTCAGAGACTATCTGATGGCACACAGACATCTCTTGGACAAACAGTTCAGTGGGACAAGTGTCTGTGGCATGCTGAGTGCTGATTTTTATTTAGGTGAAGGAAGATGTGAAGGCTTGGCTGTGCCTTTTGTCCAATTCCCATTGATTGGCAAGTGACAAATTGAGAGATAATTTTAATGAAGTGACAGATTTCAGTATTCTAAGAGAAAGGAAACAGGAGAGCAGCAGAGAAGAAATAACAGATCTCAGGAGATCAGACTTTACCAGCTGAGCAAGTGGCTGGTAAAGTCTTCTAGGAAAATAATTAGAGATAGCTGTGAGTTAGTAAAGGCTGCTATACTGAATGTGCAGATTCAAAAGAAAGGTCTGGATGCAACCTCTGAGCCTGCAATGCTGAGTTCCTCAGTGATCAGATTACCAAAAAGGGCTTGTGCAAATAATGAAAGCTAAAGCACGTAACAGGATGAGTGAAGTGGAACAGGTGAAGCACATAGGAATATAAATGAATGTCAAGTGACAAGGGACATAAAGACAACAAGAAATAAATTAGAAGAGTAAAAGTAGTGCTTTCCCAAACAGGAATGGAGAAGAGCCCACAGAGATGTAAAGTATATACTTCCTTCTGTATTGACAAAAAAAGTTTAGTATGACTTAGCATTAATAGGAAAATAGCCAGGTAGGCCAGGGTGTAGAAAACACAGCTTAAAACTATTTCAATAAATTAAGGATGTTCAGACAATCAGGGTCTGAGCAGATCCTCCTCTGCATGATAAGGAGCTAGCTACAGTAATCTGAGAGCCCTGAAGGATCACCTTGAATGGCTGGAAGACAGACAACACTACTTCTCTTTGAAAAGGGTAGGGGAATTACAGACCTGTCAGCAAACCAGGGATCCCTGAAAAACAGAAGCTCTTTATTAAATAAATCTGCCATTTTTCAAGTACCTAGAAGATGGCAACAGTTACCCTGAGCCGGTCAAGAGCAAATTGTGCCAAACTAATACAATTCCTTCCTTACAAAAGACAACAGACATAACGGGCTTGGGGACATTATGGTACAAGTTGTTGTTTGGGCACTAAATGCTGACTTACATTCTCTTCAACAAGCAAAGATGGTATGGTCTAGGTCTAACTCTGTGTCTGTCCAGTGAGTCTTCTCACGCAGGACAGAATGAAGCTCCAGGCACCTTGCAAACCTTGCCATGAGGAGACTGTATGCTGTGTGTCGTGATGCTGAGGCCAAATTTGAGGAGAGGGGCTGTTTGAAGTTCACAGTTTTCCTACCCTGACCTCATGGAAACACTCAGATTTTTAATTGAAAACACAACATAGGTGATTTTAAAGGAGGAGCCAGATACTGGCCCTGTGTACTACAGGGACTGGGATTTCCTGCCCAGGACTTAACCACCACCCTACAGACTTGGATTGAAGAATTCCTCTACTTAGCAAAGAAGGGCAGAAAGGGAAGTAAAGTTAATTAGAATATAAAGATTTATACATTCCCTGGTGCAGGACAGGGAGGAAAATAAAAAATCTCTCAAGATGCTGTTCAGCTCATGATTTCTATGATTATTTTTTTCTCCTTAGGACTTACAGGGCCATTTTGACTTTCTATAGCAAAGCATCTTCTTTATCATCCATGCCAGCTGAGTTCCTATTCATTTTGCATTGGCTCACATTACTGTCAGCAATAGATTATAGCTGGGCAATCAGTTGAGTTAGAAATCTGAGAGTCTTTTGCATCCTTACACAGCTATTGCTTCTGCAATAGGGTAGCTGGGAACTTGTGAAAGAAGGCTTGAAGGGTAGTGGAGAAAGCATGATTCTCACAGTGCTAAGAGAAGTATGAGGCTCTAAGATGACATAAAGAGAGGTTAAGAGAGGAATGATGGTGCTGTGGGAGGAGGATGCCTTGTGAGACACAAAAATGCCAGAAATGATAGAGAATTCAAGAGGATGGGTAGGGAAAGACAGCCAGCAGACACACATTCCTGGGGAGGGAATATTTTTGGAAACCTCATTTAGTTATTCATGCAATCTTTCCTTCTCTTTCTCTCACAAACAGAAAAACACACATGATGCACACAGAGAACAATTGTACCCAGCCTCCTTAAGTTAACAAATACATACAGCTAGAATGTCCCAGAAAATGTCTTTGTTATATTCTTTATCTAATCTGGTTAGAGGGAGATAACAACACAGGATATCTTAAAGCATCAAACTTTGAAGCTGCTCTCCCTAGGCATACCATATGGTTAAGTGACAGAGAAAGTTTCCTCCAAGAGGAAATTGAGAGCAAGAGCCTGATTTATGTGTCCAGAATCATGCTGTGTAGCAGGTTTTCTCTCTGGATTACACAGACAGTCTACGAGCCAGCCTTCTGAATTAGATACCTAAAATTAGTGCAAGTATGAACTAATGTGTTTCAATAGAATAAACTAAGTGATTGCTTTCAGAATGCACTTGGAAGTCCAGGTCATTTTTATGTAAAAAACATACTTGCCAAATAGAAATATTTTAATTCATTTCCAGTCTTCCACGGAGTTTTTCAAGCTTCCGCCCCAAAACTAAAACCCATCCACAAACTGTTTTCCAGTTTTCTACAATCAAAAAAAATAACCCCAAAAATTCAGCCAGTCAGATGACCACTAGCCAATTTGTTCAAGTTTAGATTGCCAGACACAGGAAGATTTTTTAGCTCTCAGTTTTCCTAACGGAAGACATGAAAATGTAATCAAACCCAGATATTTTTTAGCAAGAAGATTTCCATTTTGGCTAACAGTTCAGTCTTCATTTAAAAAGTCACTTCAAGTTTAAAATCCCACTGAAAAGACATTCTTAGATTTCTACTGCAGGCAGTGGTGCAACATAAATAGCTAGATTGGACAGGAGAAAAATAAATAGATGCTTTGATTTGGCAATCTATCTAAACACAAGTAAACTCTGACCATACAAGTAGTTCTGCTGAGAACACACACTGCAGAGCACTGTAGTTGTTACACTAGATAATCAAAACATAAGGCACAAACATCTTTGCATTTGCTGTACTTGGAAACTGCCAGTTCCCATGTTTAAAATGCTGCCTTGGCTTACAATTGCAGGCTAGCTCATCTAGTGGCCAGTTATTCATCTAAAATGATTAATCTTCTCTAAGACCTGAGTAAAGGACAACCATAGATTCCTGCTGTCACGTAGTTACACACTTTCTCAAGTCTAATCTGCCAAATGAGTGAGGAGTCTTCTGTTAAAAATGCACATGCTAAGGGTTGGAGAGTATGAAAAAGATAGATTAGTTGCTTTGCAATGGGAATTAGTAATCAATTCACTGGTGAAAATATAATTTTAATGTTAAGAAGAGCAACCAAATTAGGATAAGGTACATAATTTTCATTAGTAAAGATGTTTTCAGTCTGAATAGAGATGTTTTTGTAGCTAGTAAGAACATCATGTGCATATAAAGAAGCAAAGTTTCATCAATTCTAACTTTAGTTCTGGAATAATAAAAGCTGAATAGCTACCTAGTTAAGATATTGTTTAGACTTATGTTAGTCCCATCATTCTGTGTTCTGCTGTATTTCACAAGGACAATGACTATTGCAGGATCTGGATTAATCATTAAAACTAAAGAGAAGAAATTATTTCAAAGTTGGTCTTTGTTAATGTCAATGCACAGGCTTGGGAGTGTTGTAGAAAATGCACATTGTATTTCCCTCCATGACAGATGCATTCTCATTTATTTCTATTGGATATTATCACATGTCCATCCAGTTATGCTGTAGTCAGGGCTGTGGATGTGTGACATGTTAAAGTATCCTCAAGACTCACAAATCAGTCTGAAATCAGTGATAGTCTTGTGCTTCCCTAAATGGGGTTACCAACATGGTGGCTACTTACAATGGTACCTGGACATACAGCATTCAGCATTGCAGTTGCTTCATCTCTGGGTGCTGGGCTCCACAGTAGGATTCCCAATACTAAGCCAGGCATCCAGGCTCACTACAGGATGCTTAGGGATCTGCCAATACAACAGGATTCACATGGGGATATTCAATGGACAACAGATGCTTCAGACAGCTCAGATAAAGTGCCAAGAGCATATATTCAAATCCTACATTCACACAAAGCTCAGTGCCTTATTCTGGGCTGTTTGCAGTAGTTGCCTCCATGCCATCCCACTCTCTGAACCCTCCCCTGTTCTTGAAGCACCTCAGCATTTTCTTTGGCAAAGAGCAGGGCTATGTCACTCCTGTCTGGCATGGGATCCCTCTACCATGCCAGACAGTAAGATAAATTGATGGAGCATTCACCAAGGGGTCTGGGGCTAGGTCAGTTTTCTCATAAGGTTCAGAGTTCTCTCTCCCACTTGAGCATACTAGCTACCAGGCTAGTGTCCCCAGTCACATGAATTGGAATCTCAGGGAATAAATCAATTCAATTCAGGTACAGCCCAATCCCACAGCACAGATCCACTGGGTGTGGTGTGGAGCTGCCGTCTTCCCATCTATGAAGTACAACAGGCCTTCCCTTGCTCTCAGCTCTCTAAAGAATGTGGTATGGGGCTTGTAACAGTCAAGAAGCCAACTTTTACCTCTGTCAGTGAAAGGCAGAGGTTTGAATATTAGAGAGGGAAAAAAAAAAAAAAACAGGGAGGAAAATCATTCAGGCTGCCCAGTGACTATTGACAGATTCTTAAAGGCACCTCACTTATGGTGACCAAAGTCATCAGCTACATCTGAGACAGCCTAAAGAGTTTCACTCACAATAAAACAGTAAGTGAATTAAGCAGCCTGAAAGCTAGAAAACACAGAGAACAAAATAAACCACCAAGCTAGCAGGATGGCATCAAATGGAAGAAACTTCTTGAAACACATTTTAGGTGAGTTACAAAATTTGAAAGGCTTCCAAAATACAGAGTATCATTTTAAAGTTATCTTGTAGGACAAAAACTGAGAAGAAAACACAGGACTCTGACCCCAGAAATCATACTTCCAAGGAGGTAGGTTGAAATCTTAGGCTGCTTCTTTTTAAATCTGCATGGCTTTTCTGCAGACACTCTCTTCAACGTACATCAGACCAACAGTGTCAGCAAATGGTTGTCCAGGAAGATGCCTTCTGAATAGAGGCAGGAAGAAGGAATGGCACAGGTGGAGCCTTCAGAAAGTGAGTGTTTAGAAAGGTGTTCTATCTAGGGAGAATGAGGGTAAAGAGCCTTGATACATCTAGGCTGCAAAGGCAGCTGAATTTACAGAAAGAGACATCCCACAGAACAAACAGTGCTGGACACTGCTCATATTGTCATGACCAGTCCAGAGGGATCTAAGGCAGCAGATTGGTTAAGTGCTCGCCCAAAGGTGCCTCTCTGGCCCTGCAAATCAGCATAGACCAAAACCACTGACCCTCTCTCTCGCAGTTCTCCTAAATTTCTATCTCCATGTGAACTCCTTGGCACAAAAGCAAATATTTGGTGATGCATTATTAGTCAGGAACTAATAGCTTCTCTGCCACTTAAGAAAAACTCTGAACTGACCTAGTTCAACTGAAAGTAAGACATCTAGAGATGATTCTATGGTCCTGCTCTGGCATGGGGGTTGGACTCGAAGATCTCCAGAGGTCCCTTCCAACCCCTAACGTCCTGTGATCCTGTGAAATGCTTTTATTGCCATCTAAGGGGGTTTTAGAATTGTTCTCAGGTATTACTTTAAAGGAAGCTGATTTCTAAGTCTTTAAGCTATTGAAAATATCATCAAGCTAGAAATATCAGATGAACAGAAAAGTGTGAGCTTGAGTAAGACTGACTTAATGTCTGAATCTCTCAAAATTCCATGCTCCTAGCTCTTCACTCTCTCATTTCAGAGAGCAGAAAACCTCTGCAAACAGGAAAAACTGCCACTGCAGCACTGTTTCTTTCCATGCTGGAGGACACATGACAGCTCTGAAAACTAGGTTAACAACTGTGTGCACTTCTAGCATAAAGCAAGGCTATGCCGAAGTGGAAACAATCAATAAATCTGGTTTCTGTCTTTATAAGTGGTTGATAATTCAGTATTAAAACATCATTCTGCTCATGCAGCATTCAGGAGTAGATCTCCATCTGTCTGCCTGAAGACATAGGAAACCTTGAGAACTCAGTGAGGCTTCAGCGCTAGTGTGCATGGAACCAGTGAAGTGGACCCAGCAAACAAGCTGAGAAAAGTACAGCCATGCTCAGAACTGGATTAGATTGGATTGCTTGCCCTCATTTTTACTTCAAGAGGCACAAAATACCCAGAGGATCAGCTGGTTTCACAGAATCACATAATGTTAGGAGTTGGAAGGGATCTCCACAGATCATTGAGTCTACCCCCCCTGCCAAAGCAGGATCACCTGGGACAGGCTGCACAGGAAAGCATCCAGCAGGTTTTGAAAATCTCTGAAGAACTCCACAACTGCTCTGGGCAGCCTGTTCCAGTGCTCCATCACCTTCACCGTAAAGAAGTGTCTCCTCATGTTGAGGTGTGTCATGTCTTCTGTGTTCTAGCTTGTACCCACTGTTCCTTGTCCTATCACCAGGCACCATCAAAAAAGAGACTGGCACCTTCATCTTCACACCCACCCCTCGGATATTTATAGACATTGATCAGATCCCCTCTCAGCCTTCTCTTCTCCAGACTAAACAGCCCCAGTTCTCTCAGTCTTTCTTCATAGGAGAGATGTTCAAGTTGTTTGATGGTTAAAACTCCAATGCCCTGCCAACACCAGTCCTCCCACTGTTACTGTCTGTGCCAGCCAGGTACGCATGGGAGATTTCCTCAAGTATGGTACTGTAGACACAACCACAGTGTAAATAGTTGGGCTGCTGCTCCTCTGGGAATGCCAGCCATGCCAAGAGCTGCCAAACAGCAGCAACAGCCAAGGTAAACTGCTCTCTCCTTGTTCACAGCAGTGATGGACGAGTTGAAGAGGGCTGAACAGGCGTGTTATAGGGCTCACGTTGTTGTAAGCAAACATATTCCTCTCATTTCAAATAACTGAAACAATGAAGAAGGAAATTAAAACAAATCCAAAGAACTGCATTAACATGATATAAGGACCTCAGACTTAAAAATCATGCTAAGTTCATACATAATTCCAGCAACCCCAGCAGCAGAGAAGGAGCTTTTGGACAGCCAGACCCTCTTTTCTCTCCCGTTCTGTCTACTCTCCAGCCCCTCTAGCACATGTAGCAATCCTAAAAGGACATAATGAGGCTGAGTTCAGGGAAAGGGTATATGAGACAGAAAGAGACTACATTCAAATCAGCCTCTTAGGATAAAGACCCTTCACAGCATTGCTTGAAGTTTCAGATTTTCTCACATTCCAAAGTCTGTCCTTAGCATGGATCCATAGACCAAAACCACCTCTGACTCACATTTCTCCTAAATTTCCATCTCTACATGAACTTCTTAGCACAAAAGTCAGTATTTGACGATGCACTATTAGACAGGCACTAAGGGTTACTCTGCCATTTAAGAAAAACTCTGTTCACAGATGCAACAGAGGAGAAATGACCTGGTTTTCCTAACCAAGAAGGCTCCTTTAGACATCTCTAGTAGTCTAACAGGGGTTTAAGTATACTTTACACCAACTAGTTTCCACCAGATGACACAGAAGTATTAATATAAGCAAGAAGCAGGTCTCACCCTCTATTTTTTATTTGCACAAAGAAAATATTACTTTTATGTTTGCTTGCTGTAAATTCCAAGGACTATAATGCAAACAGCCAGGGCAACAGGAAAGTACTTTGGAAAGACGAAGCAAATTCATCATTTGCAGTGATTCTACTAAGTTCAAAACCAGACCTAATGATTAATCTGCTTTGATAGAATCATGTTTTTCATTACACTGTTCCATATATTTAATTATGTACTAATCCACCTCCAAGAAATCAGAGTGAGCTAAACTAGAGAACCATTACCTAAAAACATGACTAGGAGCCAAGCATTTGAAATTCACTTATTGATATAAAACATAAGGCAGACTTCCAGCACAAGCTGTCCCTCAGGTTTCATCCAAAGATCTATAATGAAAAATCTCTTCTCTTTACCACTTCTAGTCTTTCATCTCTTCCCAGGAGGGAGCAATCATCTTCCCAAACCCTCCCTTGTGCTCCTAATTGTCAAAAGGGAGTCTTTCTGTTACTGCAGCACTGTAAGGATAATGAATTTACTGAAGTAAAGATCGTATCTGACAAAGACCAACTACTGATCTACAGTGGTGTACTGGTTCCCCACAATGTGTTCTGGGCACATTGCCTCCAGGCAAACCAGCACCACTGAAAACTTACTGGATAATTTTCATGAAAGTGCAGTTTGTCACTAGCTTTAGAGGCACTGTCAAGTTTAAATTTTTTCATGTAGGAAATACAGTTGCTCCTCACCTGGAACTGAGTACAGAATGCTACCCCAGTGGGGGCTGGGAGATTCATTAGGAAACCAGCACACATTCAGAGGAGAAGACCTTTCTGTGGCAGGTAGGATGGAGTGGATTTTGGTTTATCTGCACTTAGTCTCAAGATGTGGAGAGGGTGGGGTGCTGAAGTAAGGTTAAAATGACATGCAAACTTGCTCTGGGCCATCTGAGACAGTGAGGATGGTGAGGAGGTGTGGCTTCCAACTATGCAACTTTGGTTGCTGCAAGCCTAACTGTTGACCTAATTACTCTGGCTCCCACGATCGATAGTTTCCCTCGGTGGAGGAGAGAAGCTTGCTTCTGTAACAGCTAGCACAGCTACTTCTATTTCAACCAGCCATATTTAGACAGATGCTGAATTAAATGCTTGATGTTCTGCAACTTGGGATTTTTCTTTTCCAAGATGGTTTGTTCAAAAGGCATATACCTCCAAAGCCTCATAGACAATCCCAAGCTTGCTTTCTTAGCAACTATTTTGGATGGAAATTGTAAATGTATGTGCCATCAGGCCAGATAGTGTTTTCTGAACTGTAAACCTCACTGAGCCCAGGACATGTTGCTGTAGGCCATCAGCCAGTCAGGAAACTGTCCTTTTCAAGACACTCGCCTCTTCACCAAATTTAAAGCCAGTTCACAGCACTGTCTTGAGACCAAAAGGGAGCCAAAAGGTGAGGCTTTACAATGAGAGGGTGGAAGTGGAAAAGAGGGTGTCCTAATCTTTAAGGCTTCCAAGAGACCTGCAGAGTCTTTATATGACTGCAGTTAGCAAAACAGAGCATGACTTATGGGTACATTCATGCTTCAAATTTGTGCTGCAAAAAGTGAGTGTTAGTGAGGGAGAAAACATGTAGCACTGATCAAGAATACCAGCTCTTTTTTTGGCATGCAAAGGCCATTTCCTTACGCTTCTGCCCTCTCTTTAGTAATAGCTGGTATTTTTAAGTTAGCTCTGCAGACACAAATAACTTCAAACTAAACCAGCTGGTGCCAGGACATATTACAATCACTGCTGAGAAGACTAGACTGTCACAGTTCCACCATGTCCATCACCTGAAGTTCAGCAAGGGGCAACTTCTCTTAAATGAACTCATTTTTCAGAGCACTGTGGTGACTCAAGTTCCTAAGCCATTTCCACTCGGGACAAAGGATGTGCAAATGTAACAGATCACGTGTGTTTCAAGGTCAGGTCCCCAGAAGGGACTTCCACACCATGCTGCTGAGTGCTGAGCTGCTAAGTCACTGACTGAAACCCCTTTTGTTGGCATAAGCACCGAGGTCTTCAGGGAAGGGCTGCTTCTGTATCCACAGAAACAAATACGAAGAGTTACCTAAATCAGCCACTGGTGGAGTTCAAAGGACTAGGAGGTTCGTTAAATCTCACTCCCCTCTAGAAACCTGAAACCTGATAGTGTCAATGAGGTGTCTCTCTTCCCACAGAAGTCACAGCCCTGAATCCTTTCCTCATATTTGGCACTTCCACTCATGAATCTGGAGATTAAAAACAAACAACAACAACAAACCAACAAACATACAAAAACCCACAAACAATCAAACAAATTGTCAAGAAAGCAGCATCCATGTCCTATCTTCATCCAATAGCTCTTTGGTTGTTACACTCCTTCAGGCCCTGGAATTGATATTCACTGGAAGTTCTGTCCAGGATCTAATTCATGGTACTCAAACAGCTTTAAAATCTGGACCTTAAGATCCCAAGTTTCTCAGAAGTCATCACAACTATGATTCCTGCATCCTCTCTGAAGATGGTTATTAGAGTCCAAGGTCTTTTGAAGTGAAATACTTTGAAATGAAATTAAAATATTTAGTCCATGATAAACATCTGGACTTCCCCTCTGATCACAGTATACCCCCAGAGATACCTTCAGGTATTGTATCCTAGTCTAAACTATATTTGAAGAAATGATTCATAATTCTGGCTTGCTTCCACTTTATAGCAAAGATAAGTACATAGCTCTGAAATGTTTGCAGAACTAATGAGCAGCAGCTGGGAGGCTCAAGAGACTTAAAAAGAAATTCATTTTCTAACAGAGTCATTTGAACTAAGGTGCAGTCAGACTTTGCAGCCCACAACTGCTGAATTAAACAGATCTGATACATTCATCGAGGTAAAGTCTAACACAACAGCAATGGGATTTGGAAAGTGACATTCAGCTTCTTGTGATTCTATGCTGTCTGACAATCAGTGTCAAAGGAAGCAGATCTGGAGTGTTTTCTCTGAGCTGCTTGTATTTGCTGATAGCCCAGATACAGGAAAGAGAGGCGTCAAAGAGCAAGGAAGGCCAAAATCCCCCCATCCACAGCCACACACATATGTGGAATGCAGCTCAGCAGGGAGGCTCCCAAAATCATTGTTGGAAGAACAAAAGCAAGTTTTAGATGACAGACATTTCAAACAACAGAAAAGTTTGAGGAGACCAATAAGAATAACAATTAGAATGGGAAAGGATTAAGTGGCCAACAGAAAGCAACAAAAGGAAAATTAACATCTTTTCAAAAATCACAAAGCAACTTCAAAAGCAGGGTAAGAACAATGAAAACCCCAAATTATGCACAGTTTAGCAGCAAAGCTCACAAAGAAATTAAGTGACTCCTGCAGAGAAAGGGTGTGGGGAGATCTTATAAATTTACCAAATTCCAAACAGGATTAAAAAGAAATAAATCTCACACACATAGCCTGGTAGGCAGCCAGTACCACTCAGTGTCATGATTTTTGAAAGCCAAATTCTAAAATGCATTTCTAATGTTAGCAGTTTTGCAAAGGAGGAAAGCTAGAAAATGAAACAATATTAACCAGGTCCCACTGGGATTAGCAGGAGCAGTCAACTAGTGATACAGCACAAGGTGTCTGTGATAGCACCTTGCTTTTGTGCACCTGGTTAAACTTGAACAGTTTGGGACTGATGCTTATATGACAAGCACTAAACTCAGGTGGGATTCTATCTGTTGTTTGTTTCAAAATGCCCAGCCAAAATCATTGTGCTGTTTCCCAGAAGGAGATTTGAAGCTGATGGATTAACTCACTCTAATCAACTGAAGAGTTTTACTGCTTCCATATCATTGGAGAGAATGTTAAAATTTAGCAGTAGTCTGAAACTTAGCCTGTTTTATGGCTTTACCTTCTGCCATAAAAGTCCGAGTGAATTTACTTAAAAATCTTAGAGAAACCACACTTCACACATCCTTACCAGAGAATTCCTCAATTTCAGCAGCTAATGATTTTACCTTAATGTTGTTCAGCCTGTAGATAAACTCAGGGAAAAAACCTGCAAAAGCTGCTTTTGACTTTTCCAGGCTGTCATGAGACTGGGTACTGGACCTGAGAGCAGGAAAGTGCTTTGCTCCACTCTGATGATGTCCCTGCTGGCTTTCAATATAGACTGATTCAGATGCTGAAAAGAGAAAAGGGATTTGAGAGGGAAAGAAGAGAATATTGAGATCCAGAGACAATACGGGAGAAATTGTGATGGAGGGAAGAGGACACCTACAAAACTGCCAAGTGAAGAGAACAAGCAAGGTCATAGAGTCAAGACCTTTGAGACGAGGACAGGGGAAAAGGATGGGTTGGTGAGAAAAGGACTCGAGGAAGGACAAGGGAAAGGTGGGGAACATGAAGCAATGCTGAAGAGCTGTCATATATCTGATCACTAGGTAGAATTGAAGGTGCTCACAGCCCACCTCCCAGTGCACCTATGAGACATATTGTTGTTGGTCACAAGTGGAAATAGCAGCTGCTAGCATTAGCAAAGTGTCTGAGCCCCTCAGTTCAAGAGAGATGCTGAGGTACTGGAACGTGTCCAGAAAAGGGCAATAAAGCTGGTGAGGGGCCTGGAGCACAAGCCCTATGAGGAGAGGCTGAGGGAGCTGGGGTTGTTTAGCCTGGAGAAGAGGAGGCTCAGGGGAGACCTCATTGCTGTCTACAACTACCTGAAGGGAGGTTGTAGCCAGGTAGGGGTTGGTCTCTTCCAGGCAACCAGCAGCAGAACGAGGGAACACAGTCTCAAGTTGTGCCAGGGGAGGCATGGATATTAAGAGGAAGTTCTTCACAGAGTGATTTGCTATTGGAATGGGCTGCCCAGGGAGGTGGTGGAGTCGCTGTCCCTGGAGATGTTCAAGAAAAGACAGGATGAGGCACTTAATGTCATGGTCTAGTTGATTGGATAGGGATGGGTGATAGGTTGGATTGGATGATCTTGGAAGTCTCTTCCAACCTCGTTGATTCTATGATTCTATGACTATGATTTAAATTCTTCACTGTGAGGATCACAGAGCACTCAAACAGGCTGCCCAGAGGGGTTGTGGAGTCTCCTTCTCTGGAGACTTTCAAGACCTGTCTGGATGTGTTCCTGTGTGACCTGTACTGGATTCTATGGTCCTGCTCTGGCAGGGGAGTTGGACTTGACAATCTTCAGAGGTCCCTTCCAATCCCTAACATCCTGTCATCCTGTGATCCTGTGTCTACATGTGCTGTAAAGATACCCTGCTTAGCTAGGTTCCCCAGCCTTAGCATTCAGAGGGCTGGACACAGGATCACTTTCCTGTTTTTTTTCCAAACAGCCAAGGAATTTGCATGCAGAATGACTGCATTCAAAACTCATAGCCTCGCTGTAGACCCCTCCTTTACTCCTCTCAAGTCTGTATAATACTCAGATAAGAGTTTTTAATGACACAATCACATGCCATTTTTCTTTCAGCCCCATGCCTCAATCCACACATGGAATGGACCACACTCTCTTAACAAACATCTCTTCAATAGCTTGTTTTCCCATAACCGTTGAGCATTGGCGAACATTATTTACAGCATACAATTCAAATTATCTGTGAAGGAAGTCATTATCTCTCACAGTAAATTTTGTTCAGCTTATATCCATAAATATATCACTTATTCAGAGTGTTGGCATTTCCAAGCCTAAAGACTCCATAGTTTCTTCAGGAGCCCAAGAATGCAGATAGATGTTTAAATTGAGTTTAAAATAATTAGGACCAGCATCTCTGGGAGTGTTTGGTATATTGCCCTACATATTTGTTTGCATTTGAATAAACACCTCTGAAAATCTGGCTCTCTGTGCTTGCATAACATCAATTCATTTATTTGCACAACAGCTCCCGGAGGGCAGGGCAGACAGTATTATTCCCTCATTAGGAAACTGAAGCAATGAAAGTGTCTGGTCAGAGTGGGTGCCCAATTTGAAATAGGCAGGCACTGCTTTCTGTGCAATAGCAATGCCAACAGCACAATATTGGCAGCAGTTCTGCATGCGCCTCAAATGAGCCCCACAGGCTTGCAAGTAATTCAGGAAATGAGGAACACACCATTCATGACCACCTGTGGCTGCATGAACGATTGTCCCAGGATCACACAGAAGCTTTGTGGCAGAGAATGTGGGCAACAGCCTGCACTGGAGCAGGCCAGCAGAAGGCTTTTATTTATCAGGCAGTTGTCCTCCCGCCACCTGCAAGACCATGTTTTGTACCTTACACACATTTCTGCTTCAGCAACAAGATGGCAGGCAGCACCTCCTTTACCACACTGTGGTTCATCTCTAGAGCAATAATCCTACCCTGCAGACTGCATCCCATCAAAACCCCTTTGTAATCCTACTGTACATTTGACGATCTGGGCATATCAAGCAGTGCTGAATCTGGCCTTGCCTAACCTCTGAATGAACAGGAGCCTATGCACTTTATTCAACTTTAATCTTTTTTTCAGAGCTGTGCACCTTAGAGACTAGACATAGGATGAAGATGCTGGACAGCCTGTTCTGGTGCCAGATATACCACCAGTTTGCAGGGTAACTGTAGCTAGATCGTTTACTTTCTGAGGTCTCCCTCTCCTACTTGTGAAATAAGGACATTAATATTGACATCACTTACAAAATAGTTTGAGAACTATTGATGGGGGCACTCTTCGAGAGTTAGGCATCATCACTGTCATTGCACATAGCAGGTTTTATGTGTGATACATACTTATGTGTTTTTCAAGTGGCTGCTGAACTTCTGGAGGTGGCATACCAAGCTAAACAAAACAGTGCTGGTAAACCCAAGATTCAGGTCTTCAGGCAGCTCATGATCATAATTCCATGGTCTGAGGACAGAGGCACATTTGAGTTGATGCCTTAATTTCAAAATGAGTATAACTATCATATTTTAAAGATGAAAGGATTGAGTTAGAACAAGAACTGGTGGAAAGACATAAAACAATGCAAGAAAAATCAGTGGTTTGTGATCACTGTGCCAGTTTTGCTACTAACCCACTACTAACCTGAAATTTATACCAGTGTTGAAATTCCTCCATGACTTGCTCAGAGTCAGCAGAGAAGCTGTGTGCATAACTGATCTACATGCCAACATGGCTTTTTTACAGTTATCTTATGCAACACATCTAAGCCAACAAGTCTGGTGCAGGGAGGGAGAAGAACAAGCTCTTTGAGTGAATAGAAAACTAGATTAAGACTTTGGGTTCAGAATATTATTCTTTGATTGATTGCCATGCCATTAAACTGACATTGAAATGACACTTGAACTGCATTTAAACTTTGCAGCCAGTTGAGATCAGCTCTTGGTCACCTTTTTGAAATCTAGTGTCTTCAGAAAGCTTGCTTCTAACCCCCAGGGTTTGCGTCCTCTTGCACTTTTACAGACTGGTCAGAAAGGGATTTGTCTTCAAATTTAAACATGAGGAGTAATTTACCAAAGGCCTTCCATTCAGATACTTCCTTGGAAAATTGCAGTAGGGTTATGAACCAGCATGTTCTGGGGTGCATGAAGAAAAGCATGTCCAGCAGGTCTAGGGAGGCTCTTCATCCCCCTGTACTCCATCCTAGTGAGACCACACCTGGAATACTGTGTCCCGTTTTGGGAGACAGGGACCTGCTGAAGAGAGTCCAGTGGAGATTCACAAGGATGATCAGAGAACTTGAGCACTTCCCCTATGAAGGGAGACTGAGAACCCTGGGGCTTTTTAGTCTTGAGAAGACTGAGGATCTGATCCATGTCTATAATTATCTGAGGTGAGTGTCAAGTGGATTGGGCCAATCTCTTTTCGGTGGAGTGCAGCAATAAGACAAGGAACAAGGGTTACAAACTGGAACATAGGAGATTTCACCTCAACAAGAGGAGAAACTTCTTTATAGTGAGGGTGATGGAGCACTGGAACAGGCTGCCCAGTGAGGTTGTGAAGTCTCCTTCTCTGGACACATTCAAGACCCACCTGGATGCATTCCTGTGTGGACTACCCTAGGTGATCCTACTTTGGCAAGGGGGTTGGACTTGATGATCTCTGGAGGTCCCTTCCAACCTCTAATGTTTTGTGATTCTGTATGATGATATGGCACACTTTAGGTAGAAAACTAATGACATTTTTCTAACTTACTACTCTCCCTGAGAAAAACTGGTATTTTTGAGATTTCAATTTTCTAGATACAATTTATATTAAAAAAAAAAATCATTCTGGTTGATGAGATTTAAAAGCAGGATTACAGAAAGATTGAAAACTCCATTCAATTGGAGAAAATAATTCGCCACTCAACAGATTTGTGCTTTGCTGATGATCAGAAGATAGCAATACCCACGTTAATACCCACGTTACAGAGCACCATAATACCACACAAGAGCAACAAGCACACATTTGATGAGATTACAGTTCCATACATTTGGAAAAGGAAATACTTCTGAAAGAGGTCCAGAGCCAGTGTAGGGAATTTTCTGCAACAGAAAGTCATCGTGATAAATAGCAGAGCCATCCTTTTGAGAAGAACAGGGCTGTTTTGTGGACATTAAGCATCTATAGAAGTGAAGATAAAGACAAACAGAAACAGACACATTCTTTCCAAGGACAGCCCTATTTTTTCAGTCTGTGGCCTTCAATGAAAAGAGGCAGTTCCAGAAATAAAAGCACAGGTTTGCTGCTGTGGTTAAGTCCATGTCCATACCTTTAAGAAACCCACTTTAAAATGTCCATTGCCTTAGCTTGGCAGAGAGCTACCCTAGGACAGGATTCAGGCCTCTAGACAAGCTTTAGGTCAAGCCTGAAGCAGAGGTAAAATGTTTATGGGGTTCAGGCACTGTAAATCCAATAATCAGTCGGATGAGAGTTCATGTAAATGTTAATCTTATAGCATCATCTTTCATATAAACTTGGTGCCATCTTGGGCTGTAATGGCATGTGAAAACAGATTTAAAAAGAAGATTTATGAATACAATGCAACTCAAAACCCAGACAGACAAGTCTGGTACTAGGAAGCATTATTCAGCCCCAACACTGCTGCAAACAGCTGATTAGCAACAGCACCAATATTGAACTAATAGCAAACAGCACTGAACTGAGAGCAAATGGCATCCTGACTGGAGGGGCAAGGCTGCTGCCAGAGAAGGCCAGTTCACTTCTTTGGCTAAACAAAATGAGAAGCAGGTCCAAAATTTGCACACATTTACCTCAGCATCCGTGAAACACTTACAGCAACACAGTCTGTGTATAGGCCATCAGAGATTTGTCATCCCTGAACTGAAGGCCACATCGAGGCAGAATATGAGGGTTAACCTTACCCCTGACCATGGCTCCCCAAACACCCCAGAATTTGGAATAAAAACAAACCAGAAAGCTCAGTGTGGAGGTTTCCTGCATCTGGGTGCAGTGACAAAGCTCCCCAAAAAGGGCAGTCACATCCCTAGCAATGCAGACTAGAGATCCACCCCTCCTCACCTGGTTTTCACAACCTGTTTCAGTCACTGAGGTATGTCCAAGAGCCAGAGCTGAGGAAGGACACAAATACTGTGCCACCCCAAAAACTGTATTTTCAGCTCAGTGAGGATTTTTGTCATATCACAGAGAGATTTACAGTTTTCTTTTTCTAGGAAAACACATCTATTTCCTAGCAGCACGAGGCTAACTCCCTGCCTTGCTGCCTGCAGCTAGGCTTTGCCATGTTTTACTGTGTTGGGCTATCCACTTTAATGCACTGACAGTTTCACTTTCTCTGCACAGTGTGTGTTTTTGAACTCGCTCCGCAGCATGTTGTGAAGCGGACAAGGGAGGAGGGAGTGAAAGAAGGAAGGTGGTTCAGCCTCATGGAAACATTGCAGTTCCCTGGAGATTAAGCTTCTGTTTTCTCAGTAGTCCCAATAAGAGAATCTAAATGTTCAGCAGAGCAAAAATTAAAATCAGATTCCATGTACCATGTTGTCCCAGCCGAAAACATTACCCCTCCTTAGCAGCAGCCCAGATGCACTGACTTGAGTTTATATCAACTTGCTGGGGATTGCAATGAGCAGAATAACTCTTTGTGCTGTTTGCCTGCAGCTACTCCACCACTCAAGCCCCATGAAAGCACCTGAGGAGCTGCTCTGCATTATTTGCCTGTCACCATAAATATGAACAGCACTTTGTGAAACAAGGGAAGGTCTGCTTCTCTGTTGCAGGAAATCCCCATCATGAGGCAGCAGAGCCCTGCTGGTTTCAACCACAAAACTGCTGGTGTACACTGGACCCAGCTTCAGCCCACATCCCTGCCCTAAGCACCTTACAGTTTATGGCTTGAGCCTGCCACACAACCCTGTGGCATTTGGCCCAGACTGTACAGACAAACAAAAAAAGCTATTGAGCTAAAACCATCACTGCCCTTTCCCATTATCCCACACTTGATAAGGAGGGCACCTGACTGGATGGATGTCCAGAGCATGTGACTAGGTAAGCCTGGAAAAGCTTTTAAAAAAAAAAAATAAGAAAACTTCAGGAAGTTTGTAGTCCTTCTCCATTTCTACTCACTGTTTGCATTGATGAAGTCAGAGACAGTCAGTTCCTGGTTAATTTCCTAGGTTCATCTAGTTGACAGCAACCCAAACTCAACTTGCCCACTGTACCCTCACAGTTACCACATGCAGTCTGTTACATCAAGGAACCATCCTACAGTTTCATGCCAGGGAGTACAGTTTCTGGGAAAGATGCCACCGCTTCTTCTAATCAATTGTTTTAAGATGACACTACTTCACCATGGCTGAAAGTGCCACTCTTGGGGACATATGAAAATAATTCCTTCATTTTTAGGTCAAACATTGCCCTACAGCACCACACAGCCCACATTATAAGAGAAACTGAAGTGAGAAGAGGTCCATTCCGGTATTGTAAAGCCCAGAGCAGAGCACATTGCTCCTAGTGTGGTCCCATCTGGAATGTCCTTTAATACCCAAATCAATGAGGTTTCAAGTCAAGAGGTTTAGCTTAATCCAACTAGTCCCCTCTCTTTGGAGGTAAGGGAGTTTAGGTTTCAACCTCAAGTGATACCTCCTTCATCTAGCAAAACCTCCAGGTAAGAGAGGTAATGTAAGGCCTGGGATCTATCACATAACAAACAAACCCCAAAAGACCAAAATTCCAGCGTTAGCAAACCCTAATCCATTTGCTGTGATAGCCATTTATCAGACCATAAACAAGCAATGAACAAACTAACTCAGCTTTGCTTTAGTAAAGGCTTAGCTGTAAGGGAAACCTGAGCTTGTTATAGTTTTCCTACAGAAAAACATGAAATATTAGGAAGAAATTCTTTACTATGAGGGTGGTGGAACACTAGGAAAGGTTGCCTAGGGAGGTGGTGGAGGCCCCATCCATGGAGACATTAAAGACCAGGCTTGATGGGGTTCTGAGCAACTTGATCTATTTGGGGATGTCCCTGCAACACCCTGCAAGGGTGTTGGACTAGATGACCTCTGAAGGTCCCTTCTAACCTAGTGCATTCTATGATTCTGTGAAAAAGTCAGACAAGATGGAAGCTTCTGAATCTGTTGGGTCTGAGAAGTAGCTTGCATTACCTGAAGCAGCACCACTTCCCTTTTAGTACATCCATTTGGTCACGGAGTAAACAAGGCACATCTTATCTGCACTAGATCTCTCTCTGCTGAGCCTTAATTGGCATCTGAGTATATTCAAGAAAATGGGGATCGATTATCTCAGGCAGCATTCCACTGGCACCTATGGAGGACCAAGGAGGAACACAGGAGCCACCCAATATACAAATAATCCTACAGCAGCAAGGCTCACTTTTCCACAAAGTTAAAAAAGCATTTACCCTGGCATCAGTGAAACAAGGACAGGTGGGAAAGCATTTGAGGAAGTGACCCCTGAAAGACAGACACCTCACCCCAGGCAAACTCACCAGCATGAGGAATTGCCAGAGCACATTTTTTCCCAGTCTAAGGGTGTTTTCACTATTGTACAAATTTGCTAAGTCAGGACAAACCCAGAATTTCTTGAACTGTCTTTTTGGTGCTCTGTGTCCATGAAAAACCAAACCACATATGCTTACAAAACCATTCTCATGCACAAAAGCAGGAGTTTAGTTAAGCCACTGGAGTGGGAAGGTTCATAATTAAACAATATTGATTTGATGTTAAACATGGCTGTATCTGGGAGTCAAAATATAGATGTCTTTTAGACAGCTAATGCTCTTCTTAATGTCACAGGCTGCAAAGGGTGACTGGGAAAGTGCCAGAACTAAAAGAGTTTTTCAGTAAAGAATCCAACTCTTAATGATACCTGCCTGCAGTTTCTCAGTTGCTGAGCACAAAAGAGAATAACTCAGTGGAACTGTTCACATATAATCAGCTATCTAATTGTGCGTGGAACAGCCAAGCTGGATTATGCAAATCCATGTGTAAAAAATATGCACATTCTGGAAAGTGAACTTTAAAAGGTCTATGGTGACAGGCAGCCAGCAAGACCTAGTCCCAAATGCCTTATGTAACAACTGGCACTCAGTTAAGGAGCTCTCAATCCGTTTCTGTCCATTTGACTTTTCCTAGATACTAAACTGCCTTACCTACAGTCATCCTTCACACCACTGTGAGACCATATAGAAACCTCAATAAGATTCTTTGTCAAGGTGAAGTGCATGAGCTCTGCTCCATCTCCTGGAACAGTTCAGAGCTGGTCCTCTCATTTTAGTCATAAAGCAGCTGACAGTAATTGCTTGTTCTGTCTTGCTTCCAAGCAAATCAGAAGAAGGACCTAAGGAACAATAGCATAGAAATGACACTTGTGAAACAAGCATGTTGGAAGTCCCAGATAATCAGCTACGACAAATGCATTCATAAATGCATAATTGTTACATGAAGTGGGGGGGCAGGGAGGGGAGCTAGAGAGGTACTGTGTTCAGAGTCACAAATCATAGAGATTAGAGAGGGAAAAGAAACAAACCACCTGGGGCCAACACAGAACAAAAAGAATGGCACCCATGGTCACAAAATATTTTTAGGGTTAGGGTTAGGGTAGGGTTAATAAAAAGCCCTAAGGAAATAACATATGGCTAAAAGGGAAAAATTAAGAGGTTATTCAGGCTGGACTAGCATGCAGTTGCATGTTTGGAAAACCAGTCATAATGAAGGCAATGATAAATGACTGTGAGGGGAAAAAAAAAAAAAAAGAAAGAAAAAAACGTGAGGGAAATCAGATGAGCCAAAACTGAGTTTGAAAAATAAATAGCCTGAGGTATTAAAACAAATCAAGTAGAGGTCATTTCAGGATTTGTCTACATTAGTCTTTTGATTCAGATCAGGAGCATGCTTTAGAAGCAAATCTCATCATCTTCACTTAATAGGTTTTGTTCATGTCTGAGAGCAAACAAACTGGATCCTTCTCAGATGAAACTGAACCAGAAGATGCTCTCTGGGAATGCACTGAATGTGCTCCAATTGCTAAGTGGTGGTCACTTTATGGGAGTAGGACAGAACAAATCTGAAATAAAAACATGTGTGTGGATCCTACATCTTCAGCAGCATCAACCTTTCTGCTTTGCAGGCCTTCTCCTGATGGCCGTTACCATGTGCTTGAATACACAGAGTTTCTGTGTCTATGAATCTTGAAATGAGGATCTGAAATTAACTTTGACCCTGGAAATGTATGAATTAATCTGGACTCTCACCGGACTGGTGAGGCTTTAGAGAAACAATCATTGCAGATGCTACGTTTCTGAAAAGCTGCAAGATTCCTTTGCACTCATCTTTAGTATTAAAGATGTTGAGGAAATACCTCTGTGTGTCTTTTTTAGCTCCTAAAACAGCCTGACTGGGAGATATGTTGGTAATGATGGCTCATGCTAGAGCACAAAAAAGGGGTGTAAAAAGCACCCACTTTCTAAGTTTACCTTCATGAGTCTGGGTGAAACTTGGGTGCAAATCAAGTCAAAACAATCCCCATTTTAATGGCTGGAAGGACAGCACAGTTTTGTACCCTTTTTCTTTTTCTGTTTTTCTTTTTTCTTCAGAAGGCTGAAGAGCTGAGTTACACCCCACTAGGTACACACCACCCAGTTTAAAAAACTTTTAAAAAGAGAACAAGATGTCCTCAGAAGATCACTCAGACATAATCATTTCTAACAAATGTTGTTCCTGTCCTATGAAGATTGGGTGTCATTCTTACAGGTTTTCTAGAATAGGTTGGTAAGGCACTGAAAAACCATCTGACAAAGATTTGCAGGCATGCAAAAGACTCTTAACAAAGGCCCTGCAGAAGTCACTACAGGTGTGGGGTGGATGTGGTAGAGTCAGTGCTGTTTAAGAAAGCAGTGCTTAGCTGGTCTGCCAAGGCTCTCTATGCCATTGTGGCACAGTGACTTTCACTCAAATATCCATGCTTTGAAGATACAAACTGATCTTAGGCTGTGAGACCAGGTACTCTCCTGTGGCAAAAATTATCTAAAAATCAGGAAGTAATGATATGAAAGTCAATAGTCAATTTTCCTCATGGCCAAACATGGCAATGAGATCCTTACAGTTCTACAGTAGGTCTTTTGTCTTTAAATACTGGCACTGATGACCTGTAAAAGGAATGATGCAGGAAGGCAGTAACATTTCTTAACAGTGAACAGGTTTTTAGGTTAGTCAGGCAGCAACATTTTCCAAGGGGATGGACAGTAGCCTCAGGATGCCAAGCAAAATTTAATGTTCATAAATAATGCACAGTGCAGGGGAAAACTGCCTTTCATTGTTGCAGAACCACATCAGCTCAGCAAAGGGTGCCACTTCACATGAGTACAGGGTACCCTAACGCAGGATCTGAGTGCAACAAACTAAGGTATTTTGGCTGTAGAAGAAATGGCCTGCAGAACAATGCAGAAAGATTATCATTTCATTTTCCTACATAAGTGGAGGTGCAGGCACAGCTGGGAAAAGGCACTGGTCACCTGATTTCAAAGTTGGTATCACAGAAGTCACTACTGATCACTGACCTTCCACTGTCCTTTTCTATCTGCCAACTCAGTCAAAATAAGATAAGTTAATTTAAACAATTTATGCAGCAAGGTCTTACTGCCACAGCAGACTCATTTTGATTGGAACAGGTTAAGGAGTATGGGCCATCATATCAGAGACCAAATAAGTTTTTATGTGGTGAGGTGTGAGAAATTGCTGGAGACAAGCTTGGAGGACTGTGAAGGGGTAAGGAATACAGCAATATTTAACTGCAGCACCAGAGACAGGACAGACTGTACCCAAAAACTGGAAAGCAGTTCCAATGAGGTTATTCAGTTATCTAACACTATTAATTGTAAGTGCATTTAATGCATTTTAATGTGATGGTAGATAAAATATTTTGAGTACAGGTCTTCTGAATCAATCTTTCCAGACCTAGTGTGGTATATGTTAAACTGAGAGGATCCAGAGGAGTAAACTGAGAGCATGTTTGTATTTTAAATCTCTCCAGGGTATTTGTGACTTGTCCCAGCTGCTAGCACCCATGGGTAAAATGCTTACAGTCACTAGAAACTCCAAAGCACACTCATGGCTGCTGAGGTAACTCCCCCATCCTCTCACCACTAGGCAGGCAGGGACAGGTAATGGCCCCAGCACTCAGATGAAGTCAGGCAAACTTTGTGGCAGCTGCAAGGCTTTATCTGTTTGGGTCAGCAGCTTATTTCCCATGTATACAAAAGACTTGGGACTTGGGCTTGTCAAAACTCTCCATTCCCTTACACTGCACAGGGCAGTATCTGATAGACATGCAGGGAGCATTTTGAATTCACTAGGTGCTGTTGCAGGAGAGGGATGGGGAAAGAGTTAAAAGTAAACACACGCTGGCTATCACATGGCACTCCTACTTTTGTACTCTCAGTGCTCACATTTTTTGGCCACCAAAGGGTGCACATGTCAGAACTATTTGTTTGGGGGTGGAGGAAATGGGTGCTATGTTTATCTGTAACCATCGCTCTCACGTGGTGTTGTTTGTACTTGTTCTGTTAGCCAGGAACCAGTACACCCAAACAGTCTTATGCACACAAGTAAACAAAGCTTGAAGTTACTTAGACTGTGATTATATGGTTACTTGAATCCAGTGCAAGCCCATGCTGCCACTGGCTGAAGCTGCTCGGCTCTTGCCTTTACCCCACAGCACATCAGCATGCTCCTGCTCTGTGTTCAAGGCTTTAGAGCACCAAGAAATCAAGTACCTGAACAGTGATGCACACCAGGGAAAAAGAAATTCATCTGCAAACACATCTTTTTTTTTTTTTCCTGTTAGGTTGGTTTTCAGATGACCAGCCCAACACACCGTGCAACTGCACTGGCATTAGCACCATGAGCATTTCAGTGGAAAGGAGAGGTCAAGGGAATGCAGTGGCCTTTCCAGCATAACCACCTGCTTATCTGTAAGCTCATACTTCAGTTCTCTCACTATCTAAAGGAATTTAAGCACATTCTTAAGCTGATCTCAGATGCCGTATAGAGCTTTCTAGCAGTTTTAAATTCTACCATAAATAAAACTCTATTATACTAATTAAATCTCTGCAAGCAAGTTTCACAAAATTCCCCATGTATGACAATCATTGATATTATTGCAATATTAGCACAGCAGCATGAAGTCATAGAACACAGACAAGAAAGAGAAAATTACCTGAGATCTTACAACTGTAGTTCCAGCAGCATACATTCAGTCCAGCACTGATTGAAACTCAGAACTTCTTTTCCCATCTAAGTCTGATGTTTTGAAATTTGGGGTTGATTCAAGGATAAAACCAAGTATTTCAGCAATTTCTCAATAAATGAACAATTTGGAGGAAAACAAGAACTAAGAGCTGGTTAAAATTGGTTACATTAAATCCAGTTTCTAGAGTCAATTTTGAATATTTAATTTTAAAATATATTCTATTTTATGGGAGTTCTTGTACTTCATATTTTCCTGTTATGTCATGACTAATCAGCAGAATTAAGCACTGGCTAATACTGACATGTCATAATATGAAAGTTCCCTGGGTAACAGCCCTTAAGAGCAAAGGGGTCCAGGATGGTTGGACCTACTTCAAACAGGAGCTCCTAAAGGCACAGGAACTGGCAGTTCCCACATGCCGTAAGACGAGCCGGCGGGGAAGACGACCGGCCTGGATGAGCAAGGAGCTCCTGAAGGATTTAAGGGAAAAAAAAGAGGGTTTATCGCCTTTGGAAAGGGGGGGAGGCAACTAGTGATATGTTTAAGGATGCTGTTAGATCATGTAGGAGAAAAATTAGAGAGGCAAAAGCACAGTTAGAAATTAAACTGGCCGCTTCCGTGAAGGACAACAAAAAGCATTTTTATAAATATATTAATGCTAAAAAGAGGGGCAAGAGGAGCCTCCACTCTTTATTGGACGTGGAGGGTAACATTGTAACTAAGGATGAGGAGAAGGCTGAGATTCTAAATACCTTCTTTGCCTCCATTTTCAACAGTAAGGCAGGAGGACTTCAGGATAACTGGCCTCCTGAGCTGGTTGATGGGGTCAAGGAGCAGTGTTGTACTCCTGAAATCCATGTGGAATTAGTGTTCGAGACTTGTTGAGTCACTTGGATATTCACAAGTCCATGGGACCTGATGGGATTCATCCTAGGGTGCTGAGAGAGCTGGCAGATGAGCTGGCCAAGCTTCTGTCCATCATTTTCCACCAGCCCTGGCTCACTGGAGAGGTCCCAGAAGACTGGAAACTGGCCAATGTGACACCCATCCACAAGAAGGGATGGACAGAAGAACCTGGGAACTACAGGCCTGTCAGCCTGACCTCAGTGCCAGGGAAAATCATGGAGCAGATTGTCTTGGGGGCAATCACTGCATACCTGAAGGATAGCCAAGGAATCAGGCCCAGCCAACATGGATTTAGGAAGGGCAGGTCCTGCCTCACCAACCTGATCTCCTTCTATGATCAGGTGACAGCCTGGTGGACGTAGGAAAGGCTGTGGATGTAGTCTACCTGGACTTCAGCAAGGCCTTTGACACTGTTCCCCACAGCAAACTCCTGGCCAAGCTGTCAGCCTGTGGCTTGGACAGCAGCACCCTGCGCTGGGTTAGGAACTGGCTGGAGGGCCGAGCCCAGAGAGTGGTGGTGAATGGTGCCACATCCAGCTGGCAGCCTGTCACTAGTGGTGTCCCCCAGGGATCAGTGCTGGGCCCCATCCTGTTCAATATCTTTATTGATGATCTGGATGAGGGGATTGAGTCCATCATCAGTAAATTTGCAGATGACACCAAGCTGGGAGCAGATGTTGATCTGTTAGAAGGTAGAACGGCTCTGCAGAGGGACCTTGACTGGCTGGACAGATGGGCAGAGTCCAACAGGATGGCATTCAACAAGTCCAAGTGCCGGGTGCTGCACTTTGGCCACAACAACCCCATGCAGAGCTACAGGCTGGGGTCAGAGTGGCTGGAGAGCAGCCAGGTGGAAAGGGACCTGGGGGTACTGGTTGACAGCAGCTGAACATGAGCCAGCAGTGTGCCCAGGGGGCCAAGAGAGCCAATGGCATCCTGGCCTGCATCAGGCATAGTGTGGCCAGCAGGAGCAGGGAGGTCATTGTACCCCTGTACACAGCACTGGTTAGGCTGCACCTTGAGTACTGTGTCCAGTTCTGGGCCCCTCAGTTTAGGAAAGATGTTGAATTGCTGGAGCATGTCCAGAGAAGGGCAACGAGGCTGGGGAGAGGCCTGGAGCACAAGCCCTATGAGGAGAGGCTGAGGGAGCTGGGACTGTTTAGCCTGGAGAAGAGGAGGCTCAGGGGAGACCTCATTGCTGTCTACAACTACCTGAAGGGAGGTTGTAGCCAGGAGGGGGTTGGTCTCTTCTCCGAGGCAACCAGCACCAGAACAAGGGGACACAGTCTCAAGCTGCGCCAGGGGAGGTTTAGGCTGGAGGTGAGGAGAAAGTTCTTCACAGAGAGAGTGGTTGGCCATTGGAATGGGCTGCCCAGGGAGGTGGTGGAGTCACCATCCCTGGAGGTGTTCAAGAGGGGATTGGACGTGGCACTTGGTGCCATGGTTTAGATAGTCATGAGGTGTAGGGTGACAGGTTGGACTCGATGATCCTTGAGGTCTCTTCCAACCTTCTTGATTCTATGATTCTATGATATCATAATTTCAATACCTATTCTACCAAAAAAGTGTGATTTGAAAAATATTAAGGGCAGTTGCTGCTTAGTACCAATCAAAACTTATTTTTTTTTCTTTCATAGGATGATTTGGGACTTTGACACAGAAAAGAAAGGAAGATAAAAAATTTCAGACAGCATTGAGTAGAAGCTACTCTAAATTACATTTAGAATCAAATAAAAATTAAAATTTAAGTGACAGAATGTTTAAACTGCATGTTTAACTGTGTGTACTATCATCAATGCTAACAGCAAATACAATAAATAGAAATCATTTTAAACAACGAAAAATACAGAATACAACAGAATAAAAACTACTCTGAAATTTTAAAAACAACTAATTATGGAAAATTCCAAAGCAAAATGTGCAGCAGGAGGAAGAGACTTCCAATCTATTTCACTCTGCTGCGATTTTTGAGCCCAAATCTGGATTCCATATTACTCGTGAAAAAGCTTTCCTTTGAAGCTGGTATGTCCAGTTCTGTCAGAATAGCAAAAAAGAAACTGGCTTGGAAAGTGTCTTTCTCAAAGCAAGTGAGGCAAAAAAAAACTATTATAGCAAAACCTCCTGTGTTTTTAAACATTTCTGTGTCACTACTAATTAATAATCACACCTTATCACAAAGTTTTCTTTAACAACCTTCAGGTGACCTGAGATAATACCCAAGTAATTTGCCCCAGCACATTTAAAATGCTGAAACAACCAAATTCAACTCGAGTCCTCTTTGCGACTTTTTGCATTTGTAGGTCAATGTACTCACACTGAATCTTTAGCTCTGCCTCTAGGATGAAAGGGAAAAGCCTGAAACGCTGTCCATCCATTCCAGGAGCCCAGTAAGGACCCACCAAACTGCCAGGTAAAGATAAACCTGGAATTTGCAGCTGCATAGAGCAGAAAAGAGGCAAAACACCTGTGTGCTGCAACTGCAGAAGCATGTTCCCTCTAGAAGATAAGGCCACAGGGGAGAGCCCCTCGGAGCCAGCAGTTGGCCCATGCCAAAATAACACACTGAAATACTGTCATTTTTCAGACAGTGCTGGAGTGTTGCTTTTGCCTGAACTGCGAGGCAGATTTGGTTTAATTAGGTTTCAAAGGGATTTCTGGGCCCTTGACCATGCCACTTGCAATCTGCAGAGCGGCAGAGTGGCAGCCATTACATCCCAAGGAATGACCAAGCCCAATTATGCCCCTTGGGCCCTTCCAGGACTTCCCTAAGTGAGGCATTCTAAGAAACTGGAAAAAAAACCCCAAAACCCAAACAAAGTAGTAAATTTTAAAAAGTAAAATCAAATAAAGGGTTATTTCAGATTCAGGGGCAAAGAGGTGGATGGTAGTTCCTAAAGTTCCTACTGTTACTGCCACTGTCACTGTTCACTGAGAAGTGAATCAGCTCCCTGTTGCTCCAAGGTCTCCAGGTGTGGCTGCTGGGAGAGAGAGCTGGGGGGTGAAGCTTTTAACTGTTCTTGGAGGCAGAGGAAAGGTAGGAAGAAAGCAGAACTTTTCTGTAAGGGCCCAGGCTCCAGACCATTAGTGGTGAGCGAGACAGGCCATGGGCTGGTTTGGAGCAGAGTGGTTGACAGAAAGAGGAGGTGCAAAGAAAGATGTGAGGAAAGGAAGAGCTGGAGCTTGGGGTGCTCTGAGCATGTAGGGGCAGATGGGATGGGGCTGTTCAGTCTTGAGAAGAGAAGGCTCTGAGGGGACCTTATAGCAGCCTTCCAGTATCTGAAGGGGACCTACAAGAAAGCTGGGGAGGGGCTTTTTAGAAGGGCTTATAGTGATAACATGATGGGGAGTGGCTTTGAGATGGAAGAGGGGAGATTTAGACTGGATATTAGGAAGAGATTCTTTCTAGTGAGGGTGATGAGACACTGGAACAAGTTGCTCAGGGAGGATGTAGATGCCTTCCCCCTGGAGGTGTTCAAGGCCTTGAGCAGCCTGGTCTAGTGGACAGTGTCTCTGCCCATGGCAGGGGGGTTGGAACTAGATGCTCTTCAAGGTCCTTTCCAACCCAAACTGTTCTGTGGTTCTGTGGTTAGGAGACTGCTGGACAGGCATCACTTAAATCATGGCTGCCCCTCACTGCAGACCCCAAAACTGCTGCATACCCAGGGCCCCTCCTACTGCTGGATGCTGAGCCACAACAAGGTGGATATGAAGCTTCCAGTGTATAGCTGTTGCCACCCTTGGATCTTATGTGAAGGATGAACATCTCCATCCATATTACTGGAAACAGCATAAGGTGCTGCCAGAAAGCAAGTCTGAGTTGGTTGGGTGCTTGATTTCTGACTTTCCCCACCTCACAGAGAGCATGAGATGTAAGGAAGCTCGTTTACATAAATGAAAGATTTTTTTCTAATGAAGAATGGAGAAAACTTCACCATGAGAAGCAGCCCCCCTCTGTTCTTGACATTGGATTTTAAGAACCTGCTCCAAACTCTGCAGCAGGCTGAGGCTGGAGACAGTGTCTGACTGTGACAACAAAATCTCACACCTTCTAGAGAGAAATAAACATTTGAGGCTGGAGGATGCATAATCTGTATCTTAAAATCATCCCTGATTTAACAGGAAACCATTTCATTGAAAGGTGGTGGTGTGATGGGAGAAGACTTGTTCATGTCATAACATCTCCCTACAAATCTTACTCTGAGCACAGCTGTTGAGGGGAAACAAGAGAGATTTTTCTCACAACCTGAGAATGACAGAGCATTATATGAAGGGAAACCTTGGCACCTGCTTTTAAAATGAGCAGATAGCTTCATTTTTGCATGTCTATAAAGCTCCTATGGATGATACATGTGTAGATGCAGGATTTTACCAAGTGTTTTTCAAAATGTTTTACAAACTCCGCTGGTTCTGCAAAATTGTACAAAGGGCACATTCATGTTAACACAACATTCTTGCCTGTTCCTGAGGTGCAGCTGCCCAGCAGAGAAAATAAAACCATTTTTTGAAGCAACAGTGCAGAGCAGGAGATAATTTAAGGAATGTAACATCATGCTCTTGAGCATCTTCATTGCCCTTGCTGGGACATAGAAGCTCTCAAGTATTCATCTGCAGGGCAACACACACCTTTTAGCTAAACATCAGTGGCCCTCCTGGAACTGCACTGACCCAGATCTCATGGGTGCTTGGGTCCTGTAAAATATGTAGATAGGAGTTCAGTGAAAGCCAAGTGCCTGTGTGCCTGTGAGGCTCTAAATTCCATCTATCCTAGGATGAACAGCTTACAAACTCAGGGTGGGAAAAAAACTCCCTGCAGTAGAAGCCATTAGGCAGAGAATTAGACAACCTATAGCTGCTGTTGCTTGACTTGCAGTGGATACTTCTCAGCTTTACAACCTTCTAATGCCATCCCGATGCCAGGCCGTTCCCAGGCAATTTTACACACAGGTATGGAAGCTGAATGATCCTTCCAGAAGGATGTTCTCTGTTGTAGTTAGGTACAACCCAGAGTGTGATCCTCTGGTGCACTGTCAGCAGACTGGGACAGCATCTTCCACAGTAGGCTGCAGAAAGCAGAGAAGCGCAGAAATGAAGCCTCATGATGCAACACTGGAAACAGTAGGCAGGTGTGCATATGCCAGCAGGCAGCTTTAGGCATACAGACAGTGAAAGGACAGTAAGCACAAAAGCCAGAAAATACAGACCCAGAAGGCTATCACAACCTGGTATATGGGCTAGGCAAAGAGTTGGAAATTCTTTGTTTTACATGAAGCTGAAGCCCAGTATCTGCTCCCAGTCAAGTAAGCAAGCCTAAGCTTTCAGAAAAGCGCTAGGAGTTCAGTGTAAGGGAAGAGTCTCCTGTATAAGGAGAAGTGATCTGAGGCTCCTAGGTTCAGATACCAAGTTATTGGATATAAAACCAAACCCTAGCCTTTTGTGACCATTTAGATTCTTGCCACCAGGCCTCACTCTGTGTTCATACCATCTTCAGTCCACCCTGCTGCAGCCCTAGCTGCAAAGGACAGAGGTGTTGGCCATGCCAGACCAAATACACCGCAGTCAATCCTGAAGGCTGTCAAAATTCTTTGCCAGCAAACTGGAAGCTGTGGACCACACAGAGCTCTCTCAGCTGTAGTAGTAAATATTAATCTCTGGTCACCTTGACTTTATCCACACTGTCAAGCTGTCTGGCCTGGAGTCCAGACCTGAGCTTGCAGATATAAGCAGTAGCACTGAAACTGCCCATAGGAGCAGAGCTTGAATGAGAGCTAATCCCCTCCTGTACCTACCCTTTCCTGCCTGGACAGCTAACAGCCAGAGAAAACCAACAAACAGGGAGTGCAAACAGGGAGTTTCAGGTTAAATTGTGAATACATGGCCTAAAAGTAACAGTACACATACATTTTCTGTTTTTATACCTTTTCAGCTCAAACAATTCATGGGCAATTTAGGAAATCAAGTATAAGAATGATGCATAATTTGGATTATTTATTTCTAAAATTCACTTATTTCCTGAGTGTCTCCTGAATTTTCTTCTTCCTGATTAGACCACTTGTTTGCTTGGGATTTTTTGTCAAATGTTTTCTCAAACTACTTTATTATCTTCCTTTGCTTTAAGCCTCTCTTTTTTTCAATTGAAAAATAACAGATTTGGCCATCCCTTTTTTCCCCTTACTCCATGTATCTTTTATTTCCCCTGATGCTCTTATTAAATGGGATATCTTGGCTCCTACTGATCCTCCAGGGAAAGGTTCTGGGAAGGAATAGACTTACTTGCTGATGATATATATATATAAAGATAAAAATAAACATAATAGCTATATAAATATAGATGACTTATGCAAAGCCTCTCATAAAACTGTTCCTACTAAAGGGATGCTGTACATCAGAGAAATATAATTATGAGCAGTATAAGTCTTACAAACAAGCATTATTATGAACATGCCTTCTGATTCTCCAGGTGACAGGTACAATGCCTCATGCTGTCCTTTTTCTGAACCTAAACCTTCTATTTTGTGCTACTTTACTCTTCTTACAGTGGAGGATGTGGAGAAGCTTGTCTGTAAAAGTAGCACCAAAAATGGTATGAACACTGTCAAAGACAAGGGGCAGATCTGGGAAAGGTCTGCATCTAAAAAGCATTGCTTTAACAATATTCAATATTTAAAGACACTGGTTGCTTTTATCATGTCATTATGAGAGTGGGGAACCAGAAATCTCATCTTCCCCTTTCTTTCTTTTTTTTTTTTTTTAAGGTCCATGAGACACACAGAAGATGCATTTCAGAAACTATATCCATGGATTTCTCAGCCCAAAAGTGGGAACCTGCCTCTCTCAAACAGATGGCAAGTTGTAGGAAGCCAGGCAGAAACAACATTCATATTTTAACAGTGAGAGTGATTAACCAGTGGAAGAGGTTTTCCAGAGGACAGACTAACTTTCACTTGAGATCTTAATTTGAAATTTGGCTACCTTTCAAAAAGAAAATCTATGCCAAACTGAACTTATTGGGCCAACTCAAAACAGATTGGAGTATGGCAATAAGCACAGTCTGTGATAGCCAGAAGATTAAACTAAATGATCTAAGGCACCCTTTGGCCCTTAAGATGTGTATGACTATATGAAGCCAGGAGAGCACAGTTCTAAAAAAGTGCTTTGGGACTTGCTTGATCTCTACTGTAATTTCTGCAGAGGACATAACAGAAAGTTCTTCAAACAGCTTTCTGGTCAAGGACAACGGTGAAAGTGTTCAATTAGAAGAACTCAAAAGACAAGACATTGTTTCAGGAATGCATTGAAGAAAATTAAGTGTAGAAGAATATGTGAAAATTAATCTAATTATAGAAAGACACCTGAAACGGCTTGAAAGTCAAGTGCCTCCAAACTGCAATTTCCGACAACAGAAAGAAGAGTGACATATTCTGTTTGAAATTTTTTTTTCTGACAACAAGGCTCAAATTAAAAAAAAAAAAAGAGTTTAACTCCTTTATAGTAAAAAGTACTGTAGAAAACTTACATGTAACTGCACAGGGGGAAAAAGAAGATTCAGGCATTTCCACTGAATCATAGTAACATAGAATGGTCTGGGTTGGAAGGGACTTCCGAAAGTCATCCACTCCAACCCCCTCTGCAGTCAGCAGGGACATCCTGAACTAGATCAGGTTGCCCAGAGCCCTGTCAAGCCTCACTTTAAATATCTCCAGGGATGGACCCCCAACCACCTCCCTGGGCAATCTGTCCCAGTGTTCCACTACCTTCATAGTAAAGAACCTGTTCCTAACATCCAGTCTAAATCTGCCCTTCTCTAGTTTGAAGCCACTGCATGCACAGTTATATAGCTGATTATATGTGAACAATTCACTGAGTTATTGTCTCTTTTGTGCTCAGCAACTGGGAAATTGCAGGCAGGTATCATTAAGAGTTGGATTCTTTACTGAAAAACTCTTAGTTCTGGCACTTTCCCAGTCACCCTTTGCAGCCTGTGACATTAAGAATCATGTAATCTTAGAATGGTCCAGGCCAGAAGGGACCTCCAAAGGTCATGTAGTCTGACCTCCCTGCAGTCAGCAGGGACATCCCCAACTAGATCAGGTTGCCCAGGGCCTTGAGTCTTACCTTGATTATCTCCAGGGAAGGGGCCTCAGCCACATCCCTGGGCAACCTGTTCCAGTGTCCATCACCCTCATGGTAAAGAACTTCTTCCTGATATCCAATTTAAATCTGCCCTTCTCTAGTCTGAAGCCATTGCCCCTCGTCCTGTCACCACAGGTCCTTGTAAACAGTCTCTCCCCATCCTTCCTGCAGGCCCCCTTCAGGTACTGGTAGGCTGCTATTAGGTCTCCCCAGAGCCTCCCTGTTTCCCAGCTGAACAATCCTAGCTCCCTCAGCCTGTCCTCAAAGCAAAGATGCTCCAACCCCCTGATCATTTTCATGGCCCTCCTCTGGACCCTCTCCATCAGATCCATGTCCTTCCTATATTGAGGGCTAACAGGAAGGACACTGAAATTCTATCCCACCTCCAAGTAAGGGACAAAAATCTGAAATATATCAGAAACTAATGGCATTCTTTTAACTCAAGTCAGAAAAAAAAATCCTTCCCTAAGCATGCCTATAACACGCCAGCCTGGAGAAGCCAGCGGCTTTCCATAAACTCCAGAAGGCTCTCAACCTAATGCTACAAGGTATTTTCAAATAATGGGCACACATAGCAAAGAGGAGAAACCTCATTAAAGTTAAGGGGCCCACCTAGAGAGTCTTCTCTCTGCCAAGAGTTGCTTTTTCTTTCTTTTTTTTCTCCCACTTTTTGTTAAAGAACTCTGTGGCTAGCACTGATCAAAGTCAAAACAGTTGAACACTCAGTAAAATGTTATGTGATTTGCACTTTCACTCAGGTATGAGTTGAAAAATGACATCTGAATGAGGAAATAACTGGTATGCAAGCAACACACTAGATTTTATTTCAGGATTTAAAAAAAAACCAAGCCTCAATGTTTGTTAAAAATCCTTTAGGAGATCTCTGCAGAAAGCTCTGATTTTTTGACCCGGGTGACATCAAGCAAGCTGTTAATCCTGCAGATTTTCAGGTATGTGCTTAGCTTTGTGCAGGTAAGCAGCCAGATTGAAATCATCAGGGCCAGCAAAGTAAACACACATTCCTTCCCAGATGCAAGGAGAAAGCAAAGACATAGGAATAAAACAAAGCATGTGCATGTGTTTGCAGGAATGAGATACCTTGACGACCATCTGGACTTCCTTAATTTTCATCCTCACACAAAATACCTTCGCAAATACTTTTGGTGTAACTATCTACCATGGACTCCCACTGGCTTCAGCGGGTTGGCCACATTTACCATCAGAAGAACCCACCACATTTCTGTGGATTCTCACATGAGGAAGACCACTATTGTACTTTCTTAAACGCCAGCATTTAAGGACCATGTAATTCAAATCATAACAACACTCAGAGGGGGCTCTTGCTCTTCACAGTGCAATTAACTGTGGGTTTTAGACCACAGCTGTTTTTAGAGTTCTCAGAGGTCAAGAGGAATGCTACGTGTGGGAACGATTATAGCGCTGTGATTTACAGTCCTCTTCACAGTCAGCAGCCCCACTCCTCTCCGAGTGATTATTCAGTGCCAGTGGAGGCTGTGGAGAAGCTGGCAGCACAGACCTACGCAAGAAGTGCCCTGCTCTTCAGCTGTGATTCACTCCCCCAGCACAGAAAGCCTTCAGAGAAACCTGTTGCAGCCTTCCTCAACTGGAAAGATGGGCTGCACCCCCTTCCCTCACCCTCCACGCTGCCCTGGCCTCTTGGGACAGGGATGCCAGGAGAGCTCCTCAGTTGCTATGGCAGGCTTGGAACCTCACCAGTAGCGTTCCCAGATATACCCAAACCCCTTACACATCCACAGGATAACACACTGCCTGCCAAACCACGGCACACCCAAACTGACCCCTGCCCCACCACAGACAGTGTGTCTCCTCCGAGGTCACATGTCACCCAGTGCACCAGTGAGGGGGCAATGCAGCAAGCTCTGGCACAAGAGGTTAAGTCCCACTTGCTACTCATCCTGAAACCAGGTCCACAGACTTCCTTCATCCACACAGAGCCCAGGCAGCACCAGCCAATGCAGTGAGCCTGAGCACAGCACCACATGCACAGGCCTGACACTGTTCTGTCACCTGCAAGGCTGCTGCTCCCCATACTGCCTGTCCCAGCCAAGCCTCTCCACCCACCCCTGAACCTTAGATGCTGTGTTATATCCACTTGATGCTGTGCTCTTTGGCCCAGTTTTTTATGAGATGATTGTTTTTGAAATGGGGTCAGCAAGCTAGTAGAAGCAGTAGCTCAATTAATACGAATGTGGTGGGTTGAAATTACCCCCCAACATAGAATTGCCAGATCAGCTCAGCTGAAAGCAAATGAAGCTGTATTTACAAGCAAAACTACAATCTAGAAATATAGAATTCAATGAATATGTACAAAATATACAATATTTACATGTATTGACAATTTATAAACAAGACAAGAACCCCCTTGGACAAAACCAGGGGTTTCCAGCAACTTCCCCTCCTTCCCCCTGTACACGGGACAAGAGAAGCAAGGAGAAAAGCAGAGAGTTGCTTGTTAGTACTTAGCCACAACAAAGAAATGCATCCAAGGCCAGTAACAGCCAAGCAAAAGCCAGCTGAAGCAACAGCTAGTATGTGCTAGAGCAAAGGAAGTAAAAAAAAATAGTTTAAACAACTAGCTTTATGTTAGATAGCAGGCCAATGGGATTATTTAGACCTTATCATTATTTTCCCTTTTACATCCAACGGTGGTTTATTTACATTCTATCACTTTCTGTTCAAGATCTGTGGAAATTTTTCTAGGCACAGCCTAAAACTACCACACCTGCAAATCCATCGTGCAGCAGAGATAAGCCCCTCTGGTGCTGCTGTCTCAATCCAGGCAGGCACCAGCCACCTGGTGTGGGAATGCAACTCCCAGCACATGGAGATCCCAGGTATAGAATCATTTAGGTTGGAAAAGACCTTTAATATCACCAAGCCAAACCAAAGTGATGCACTTGTCTCTTGGGGATGGAGAAGGAAGCACATATGAGGATCCATCAAGTGATTCCAGCTCTGGCCTACCCATTTAACAGCACCTGTGACACATCTGATCTCTGCCACAGGCCATTTGCCCACACCTCATTGTGGCTTGTGTTGTGGTTTAACCTGTGACAGGCAGCTGAAGACCACACAGCCATTTGTTCACTTGTCCCAAATGGGATGGGGGAAAGAATCAGGAAAAAAAGGTAAAACTCCTGGGTTCAGACAAAGACAGTTTAATAGGTCAGAAAAAGAGGGGGAACATGCTATAAGAATGTCCAAAACAAGTGATGCACAATGCAATTGCTCATCATCCGCTCCCCAACCAGTAGGCTGCCACCCCCAGCCAACTCCCTCCAGTTTTTTGGCTCAGCATGATGTCAGATGGCATGGAATATCCCTTTGGCCAGTTTGAGTCAGCTGTCCTGGCTGCGTCCCCTGCCAGCTTCTTGTGCACACCCAGCCTGGAAAGTCCTTGACTTAATATAAGCACAGCAACAACTAAAATATCCATGTGTTATCAACATTATTCTCATCCTAAATCCAAAGCACAGCACTGTACCAGCTACTAAGAAGAAAAATGAACTTTATCCCACCTGAAACCAGGACACTTGCCTCCAACATTTAAACCTAGGTCTCCTGGGAAGTTTAGGTGACCAGGCAGGCAGTCTCTGGGCAGAGGTAGCAGAGGATGGTGGGGGAGTACATCTTGGCTAAGGCAGGAGAGAAGGAAGAAGAAAGGCAGGTCCAGCTCCAGCACTAACGAGTCATGTCTCTATGTGCATTCCACAACCCCTATGATATATCCAAGAACCATCAAACGAGCATTGCTGTCAGCTGTCAGTCACAGGGGTCTCCTGCAAACTGCAGCCCAAAGCACAGTAAGATCATAGAGTTATAGGATTGTTTCAACTAGAAAAGATCTCCAAGATCATCAAGTCAAGCCTTGACAACAACCATGGCCATTAAACCATGTCCCAAAGTGCCATGTCCACATGTTTCTTGAACACCTCAAGGGACAGTGATTCTACCACCTCCTTGGGCAGCCTAATCCAATGTTTGACCACTTTCAGCAAAGATATTTTTCTAATATCCAATCCAAACCTCCCCTGGCACAATTTCAGGTCATTTTGTCTCATCCTATCACTTGATACTAGAAATAAGAGACCAACTCCCATCTCAATACAGCTTCCTTTCAGGTAGTTGTAGAGAGCAATGAGGTCTCCCTTCAGTCTCCTCCTCTCAATCCCAGTTCCTTCAGCTGCTCCTCTTAAGACCTGTTCCCTGGAGCCTTCACAAGCTCCACTGCTCTTCTCTGGAAATGCTCCAGCACCTCAATGTCATTCTTGAGGCAAGGGGCCTGAAACTGAACACAGTATTTGAGGTGTGGCCTCACCAGTGCCAAGTACAGGTGCAGGATCACTTCCCTACTCCTGCTGGCCACTCTATTCCTGATACAGGCCAGGATGCTGTTGGCCTTTTTGGCCATCTGAGCACACTGCTGGCTCAGGTTCAGCTGGCTGTCAACCAGCAGCCCCAGCTCCTTTTCCAGCCACTCTGCCCCAAGCCTGTAGCGTTGTATGGGGTTGGTGTGATCCAAGTGCCGCACCTGGCATTTAGCCTTCTTAAACCACATACAACGGACCTCTGCCTGTCGATCCAGCCTGCCCAGATCCCTTTGCAGAGCCTTCCTACCCTCAAGCAGATCACACTCCCACCCAGTTTAGTGTCATCTGCAAACTTGCCAAAGGTGCACTCAATTCCCTCATCACTGATAAGGACAACCCCAAATACACACACGTCTTTTAAAGCCAAACCTTGGGCTCATCACTCAGCAATTGATGCTCCTTCAGCAATTCTTTAACCAGATATATCCCAGCAGCTCTGCCAGTGTACCCAGCCCAGAGAGAGAAACCCTCCACAGCTCTCTTTTTCCGCTAAGTCACTTTTCATCAAAGCTTAACAAGGGTGCCAAAGCAAGGCAGTAACAATTTCTCTGTGCACGTGGAACATGGGAGAGCACATCCAAGCAGAGGCAGCTGCTACTGACCTGGAGGACAGTCAGTGTAGAAACCTCTAGGTGAAAACCCCTGTGAATGAGTAGCTGAGAGTGACCCAACGTACCATTCCCCCCCAGTTGCTCACCTTACAGCTCAGGCTGCATCCTGTGTAACCAAGTCTTGGGGTCTGGAATTTCTTGAAAACTATTTTTTGAGACCAAGATTATGCAGATTTTCCTTCCTGATAATAGTCTTCCTTCCTCTGGCAGGAATCCTAAGGTCTCCTAATGCGGCTCAGAGAACCTGACCAGTGTGGTGAGTGTATTAGGGTTTTTTTGTTTGTTTCATTTCTGTTTTCCCTTTTGGCTGGGTTTAGTTATTATGTAATTTATTTTTTTCATCAATATAGGGAGGACATTATTTATAGGGGATTACAAGGATTACTAAAGCAAACCATTTGAGCTTTCTAGTGGCTGGTACAAATTGCAATATCCAGTCCTGCCTCATAGTTAGCAAGTTGGAGGATCAAACAATTTTGGTTTGATTCTCCTCCAGCACGCTGACGCAGCACAAGTCTTGCGTCTATGCTTTGAGTGCACTGGGCACAGACCTATGCCCACCAAATGCTTCCAGTACTCCTCTGTGCAAACACACTGATTGCTTCAGGGCAGGAGGGAGGCATGCATTTTGGTTTTATCCCCCCATCATTCCTACATGCCTCTAGGGCCTGTACTTAGTGTGGGTCCCTTCAGCGTCTCCACAAAGACCTTCTACTCCTTTGACACCCTTCTCCATCACATTTTTCACCCAGTGTGGTTTGTTATGACCATGGCTGCAGTCACTTACTGTTGAAAGAGATGCTCAGCCCCATTCACCCTTCCAATCCATTGCTATGGCTCCTAGAACTTGTAAGGTGCCTTCCTCCTTGGCCTTTAATGAGTGAATATATTTCTTTTATGACATTCCCACTTACTGTTGAAAGAGAATGGGAATGATGGCTGTGCATAATAAGATAATAAACATCCTGCTCTTTACATTTTCCTCAGTCATATATCTCCCAGGTAGCAATGCATACAGATGGAACAGATTATATATGACATTTTCTTTCTGCTCATCACATACAAAAAACCAGTGAAGCTAGCCTGCAAGAATACTGAGTATGCAACAAGCCTTCTCCACCCTGCCTCACCCCATTGCTGCTGCTTCCAAGGTGAATTGTAAAGGGAAACTCAAAGGCTTTTCCTCCCTGCAAGTAACTTTCATGTCAGGCCTTAGCAGAAAACCAAGTTGAACTTATCTCATTACCACAGTCAGAAGCTCCATGAGAGCCCTGCATGTGTTAGGTGCTCTCCAAGGTGCACCAAAGAGCCCCCTCCATGAAGGCATCACATGAGTCTTCATCAACAAAAAGTTCAAAAGTCTGCAAATTCTGCCAAGGTGATTTAAGGATTCTGCTTGGGAGAAAGTGCATCACAATGTCAGGAAACATCTGCTCCTACAGAACTCAGCCAGAGGCCTCTTATGGATTCAGTGGAGCAACACTATCCCCCCCAAAGTATCTTCAAGATAAACATGTTGAAGATTTTAATAAGGCAGATTTTCTATGTGCCAGTTCACATTCTCCAAACAAGGTTTACTTGGCAGCGTAAGCACAATACAAAAATAACAGGGACAAAAACTCTCCCAGGTTTACAGTGAGCATTACCTCCCATTAAAAACTCTTTTAGAAGGCAACCTTGAATACTCCAGAACTCAAATCTGTCAATGCATCACTCCCCCTCTTAACCAGCATTCAATAAGCAGTGACTCTCCCACTCCTCCGCAGCAATGCACAAATAGCTGTGCAAAGAGGAGCAGCATGAGCCTAAGGTAGTCCACCAGCTGCAGCCTGCGTGTTTTTAAAGGTCTGTTGAAGCAGCACTAAGAAAGCAACACATTACATAGGTCACAGAGAGTAACACGTTTTAAATCTTCCTTTCATGCAGCAGTTGAGAAAATGTTTTTGGCTCCACATCAATTCTCATTTATAACCTATCTGAACCTCAGAATACTAGAAAAGGACATAATAATTATTCCCTTTTAAAATTCTCTTGTTCAGTTTTAGTGGGTGGAAGGACATAGCACCAAGCTCAATGAATTTATTAAGCTCTTCATTTGCTATAGCTGTGTTTTTCTGAGAGCTCTTCAGTCAAATGCTGTGTCAAAATCATACCAGCAACAAAGTTTGAAAGAAGTGAATCATAAAATCTAAAAGGCCAATAAAAAGAAGCTCCCATCTTAAGCAATACTTATGATCGTTAAGCTCATAATTATGTGACAAATATCTGTGGGGTTTGCCTTACGATTGTTGAACATTTGTGCTGTAGACACTGGCAATGCTGGACAGATCCTAGGAGCCTCTCTGAGCAAAAATAATGTGTGGCAGACTGGTCAAGTCTGAACAGAAACTTCTGTGACTCCAACAGGGCTGCTTTATATTTCAAAGTCTTCCTTCATAACTTCTACAGGCCTGCCAGTCTGACCTCAGTGCTGGGGAAGGTTATGGAGCACATCACCTTGAGTGCCATCATGCAGCATGTACAATCATGTACGTACAAGCAGGCAGTCAAGCCCAGTCAGCACAGGTTCATGAAGGGCAGGTCCTGCTTGGCTAACTTGATCTCCTCCTATGACAAGGTGACCTACCCAATGGTTAAGGGAAACAGTGTGGATGTTGTCTACATTTAGCAGAGCCTTTGACACTGTTTCCCACAGCGTTCCTCTGGAGAAACTGGCTGCTCATGGCTTGTACAGGTGTACACTTTGCTGTGTAAAAAAATTGGCTGGATGGCCAGGCCCAAAGAGTGGTGGTGAACGGACTTCAGTCTAGTTGGCAGCTGGTCACAAGTGGTATTTCCCAGGGCTCTGCACTGCAGCCAGTTCTGTTTAGTATCTTTATCAATGATCTGAATGAGAGAATCAAGGGCACCTTCAGTAAGTTTGCAGGTGACACCAAATTGGTTAGCACTGTCGGTCTGCTTGAGGGTAGGAAGGCTCCAGAGAGGGATCTGGACAGGCTGGATCAATCTGCCATGGCCAGTGGTATGAGGTTCAATAAGGCCACGTGCCAGGTCTTACACCTGGGTCACAGCAACCCCATGCAACACTACAAGTGCAGAGAAGAGTGGCTGGGAAGCTGACATGTAGCAAAGGACAGGGTGGGGAGGTGTTGGTCAACAGTTGCTTGAATACAAGCCAGCAGTGTGCCCAGGTGGCCAAGAATGCCAACAGCATCCTGATCTGTATCACCAATGGTGTGGCCAGCAGAAGTAAAGAAGGGATTATGTACTTGACACTGGTGAGGCTGGACCTTGAACCTTGTGTTCAGTTTTGGACCCTTCAGGAAAAGAAAGACATTGAGGTGCTGGAGCATGTCCAGAGAAGGGCACCAAAGCTGGTAACAAGACTGAAGAACAAGCATTATGAAGAGTGGCTGAGGGAACTGGAGCTGTTTAGCCTGGAGAAAAGGACACTCAGGGGAGACCTTATCACTCTACAGCTACTTGAAAGGAGGTGGGGTTTGGTCTCCTCTCCCAAGTAAGAAGTGATAAGACAAGTGGAAACAGCTTCAAGTTGCACTAAGAGAAGTTTACGTTGGATACCAGGGAAAACTTCTGCACTAAAAGGGATGCCAAGCCTTGGAACAGGATGCCCATGGAAGTGGCTGAGTCACCATCTCTCAAAGTATTTAAAAGACATGTAGGTGAGGTGCTGAGGGACATGGTTTAGTGGTGGACTTGGCAGTGCAAGGTTAAGTTGGACTCAGCGGTCTTGAAAGTCTTTTCCAGCCTAAACAGTTCCATGACTATGATTCTATAACAGTGTATCAATTTACTGAACAGAAACCAACCCCCTTAAGTGACAGGTGCTGTGTGTCAGTGATCAAAGCCTAGATTCAACAGCAGGAGCCCATGAGTCATGTCAATTGTTGTCATCCTAACTGCTCGTTGGATGATATCCAAAACAGTATCTCTCTGCACATTGGTTGTACCCAGCTCAGCCTGCCACTCCAACGGTTTACTTCAAAGTAGCCATCCAGCTGCAAAATTATTTTCAGAGTCTCATTAAAACATTTAGCAACAGAAATACTCTGCTGAAATTGAGTATCCCGAAATTCTTCAAGTTCACACTACGAACAAACAAGAGTTTGACAGAATAGTCAGATACACTCTTGGTCCATGGAGCAAATTACTGCACACACAAACCTCCTGGGGTGAAGCCAGTGGCCACAGAGACTGCCTTGCAAGCAACCTTCTGAGTGCTTTGATGGTGCTGTGCCCTCAGTATGCTGAATAAACCTCCAGGGGGAAAGATTCAGCTGAGAAAGAGAAACAAGATCAGGAGAAAGGAGCAACTGAAGACATACCTAAGATCTTTACCACAAAACCAGTTGTGCTTATTTGTTTGCTGAAGGTTAAGACAGAGAAAACATTTCAGTGCCAGGAGAACTGCCAGTTGTTATTTTATTACTTGCCCAACTCTGTATGCCCACAGTCCGCAAACAAGAAAACCAGAGTATCTAGGAGCATAAAACTACTTATTTTATACACTTGGGAACATAATCTAAGGAAGGGTTGGAGAGCTCCACCATCCAATTCTTTGGTAAACAAAACTAAAATACTGGTATTCAATCTGTTTAGGCCTTTGGGAATGCCAAGAGAGTTGGACATTTTAGGTATTTGGCCTTGGTTTGGCTGCAGAGACTCTTCTGGCTCTCCTGCCACACCATAGCACCCTGAAATTTTATTCTTGGAGAACCAGTCTGTCACAGCCCAGTGGGACAAACTGGCTATCAGCGATCAAAAGGGCAAGCACATCTGAAAGCCATGCTGAGGTTTCCTTTCCTCTGCAGGGAGATTTTACAATCATTCAGGGTACAGTTATTTGCTTTCTTCCATGGCACAACTCAGACTTTTTGCTCAAACCCAGAACTGCTCCAAACTTTCACTACACTCCAGTGTCCATTCCCACGTTTACAGCTATGGAGAGAGAAGGCGCACACTGTTATGTATTAGCTTCCCAAAATAGCTAACTACCAGTCTGGGTGGCTGACCAGGCTAAACAAATTGCAACCCAAGACTCCTTCCTTAGCCTCTCCCACTCTGCCCCCTATTAAAACAGAAAAATAAAAAAATGTTCTTATTAGAAACTACCAATTATGAAGGAAATAGTACATCCAGTTGAGAGCCAGCTATTCAGCAGATCTTTTATAAATAAATCCTGCTGCTGAGAAAGCAGCAGTGCTTATGCAAGCATGGACCAGTCCAGCAAGCATGGCTCTGCTTGTGGCTACTGGTTTCACTGGTCAGTGTTTCTATCCCAAAGGACTTTTGGTTACTCCTTTCTGCACAGTCAGTACCTCAGAAAATAGGATCAGCTGCAGCTCCAAGATGCACTACTGCCAATATGGTCTTCGGATGAGCTGGACTCAGAAGCCCAAGTCTTCTGCTCTTGACATTCATCAATCTTCTGTTAAGATCAGAAATGAGCCCCGCAGAAAAGAAGAACATGAACATCTGACTGATCAAAGATTCTAATTCACAACAAATAATACCTCAGATTTAATAAACTGACAGGCTCATCTCTAATGAGCATCTAGAATTTTCCTACTGAATGCAGGCATCAGCTCAGCAACTGGAACAAATTAATTGTAAAATGTAATACTACACTAAAGGAAATTGAATAAAGACAAACTCTGTTCACTATCTTTTTCATTTTGTGATGCTGAAAAATTATATATTCTCCTTTCTACTCAGATGAAATCTAGGGCCCACAGTCCTAGCCAAAGGCAAAGTAACTTCAAGCTACAAGCTTTCTTTTACTATTTAGGAAAAACTTCTGAGAAACTTCTAAGACATTCTTTAAAGCATTCCATATTTCCCTGCTTGTAACTTGTGCTTTTTATCCCACAAATCTGAATTTTTCAGTAGCCCATCAGAAACAGCAGCTCAGGAAGCCAAACTCATGGCATAGTTACAAACCTGTGGTTGTTCCTAGCTCAGCTCACACCCATATGGAAGGAAGGTCTGTCCTGGAAGCAAAAATCATTGATAAGAAAAGCTCTGCCTGAAGAAGGCACCAGTGCACACAACGAAACCAGCAGTAACTATGTTTAAAAAAAAAAACCCACACCTAATGTAAGTCCAGCTTCAGTAAGCATGTAGCACATGCTCTCTAGTCTCCCAACATTTTTTCCAGGAAAGAAGAGACAAAAATGTGACAATAAACTCTTAAAAGAAAAGTTACAACGAGGGGCAGGGAGGAGAGGGAGAAATGGAAAAAACCCCAAACAAACAAACAAAAAAAAGGAACAAACAAACCAGAAGCCCACAAACATTCACATCTCCTAAATAAAGAGGTACAGGAAGAAAATTTCCATTTTTCTAATTCATTTTTTCATCTGAAAAAGAAGATACTCAAGAAAATGCTTTCTTTTCCCCTTGAAGTTCTGCATCCAAGTTAAAAGCAGCATCCCTCAAAAAAAAACCCCACAAAACAAAACCCAAACAAAAAAAAACCCACCAACCAATAACCAACCAAACAAAACCAACCATGAAAAGGCGAGACCAACTCATGATGAAACAGCATGCTGGAAGAGTAGTCACACCAGCAAGACCTTGACTTCTGGGCTGGCCTTGCCTTTGGCAACACACAAAGCTGGAGTGCCAGGGGGCTGTTTCTGGATGAAGCTCATTCAAGGAAAGAATATCCTCTTTGCATAACAACACATCAATGTTAAGGTCCTTTATTCCACAGAAATAACTACGCACACACAGTCCTTCAGAACCAGAACTGGACAGTGCACTTCTTCAGCAGCACGGGGGAAATACGAAGATCCTCTGGAAATTACTCAGTTTACGTCTGACCTGCAAGAGGTCTCACAACATTAATGTCATCTTCCACATGTATTGCTTTTCCTTTGGTTTTCACAAGAGCAAGAGAAAGACAAAATATACACTAAGAATTTTGTCCTGATGCTTTTTGAGGTTTCAAATGCGCACCTGCACCTACCTGATAGTAAAGCAAAGCATCCTTTATTCTTCTGTTCATACATGAGCATGGTTATTCCCTACCCTGCCACCTGGAAGTTTCTGGCCTTTTCTATAGAGAATAATCTTTTACCTGTACTTTGAACAGAGTTACTACCTTAAAGAAAGAACTATGATGTGGCTTTAGGCAACCAAAGTTATTTTTAATGCTTTTAAAAAAACAACTCTAGTTTTGTTTTTAATCACGCTTTATTACCTTTTTCCAAAAACAAGCAAAAAAAAACAAACCCTCACCTCCAACAAATCACATCCTATACTCCTCTCTCTCATGTAAATACACATATTCTGAAGTCATCTCTTTTTGGAAAAGAATGCTATTTTTAGCATTCTGCTGATGGATAAATCTTCATCATCAAAGTAATGCTCTAAGAGAAAAGAAAATCAATTTTCACACTTGTCAAATATGAAGATAAGCATATAGATTAAGTCTATTCAAACAATTTTGAACAAAAAGAAACTTCAAACTTTACAGTAACTGAAGATAGTGTATTGTAACCACACATGTAACATGGCTCAAACTGATTTTTGATGGGCATTAGATATCACAACTGTTTCCAAAGCAGGAATAAAAAAGATAGTTTAAAAAAAAAAACTTAGAAACATTCTAGTTGGAATATTCACTTCTTCTTGGCAATTAGTTTGTCTTCATAGCTGACTGGGACTATGCCACTGCATTCTTCTGTCTTTGATACAGGATGCTTGATAAAGGCAGGTCTAATTACATCGATATCACGTCCTAAGTGATCCATCATGGTTGACACAATCGAAGGTGGGGCTTCCAAGTCTATCAAAAAATACCTGCAATGAAACATACACACACACAATAAAAAACACAAAACAATACCTGTGCTGCAACAACTTTAATTCAAGTAACTGTTTTGTGGGATTTCTTACATGAAACTTTGTAACTATTTCTTACATTTTGGTACCAGAATGGTTTGAAATAAAAAGTCAGTAGTATCTTGATTTCAAATAGAAGTTCAAATGATGCAGACTCAGCCCACACTTCTCTTTGTTGTACAGCACCACTTACCCAAAGAGATTGAAGAGAGCTTACTCTTCTTGTACTTGTTCTATTCATTTCCACACCTTGATTTGAATAATCCTAAAATAAAGGTAGGGTGGCACTTTCATTTCAGCCACAACATGCATCCTCCTCCAAACTCACAGCATTGTTTCTTTGGGGAACAGATGCCAGTGTGAAACACACATTGCAGACAAAACTAACACTAAGGGCAACGCAGGCGCACTGCTCAGTGAGGTGGGTGCCCTGATGACAGGGATACAAAGAAGGCAGAGCTACTGAATGCCTTCTTTGTCTATACTGTTGGAGTCTGTCCTCACGTGCCCAGACCCTGAGGCCCCATAACAACTCAGGATAAAGGAGGAGTTTGCCTCTGCTGATGAGTACTGGGTTAAGGATCAGTTAAGCATAAATCCATGGGTCCTGATGGGATGCACCATAGGTGCTGAAAGAGCTGGTGGAAGTCACTGCTAGGCTACCCTCCATCATCTTTGGTAAGTCGTGGAGAACAGGAAAGGAGCCTAAGGACTGGAGGAAAGTAATAGTCACTCCAGTCTTCAAAAAAGGCACAAAGGACGACCCAGGTAACTACAGACCAATCAGCCTCACCTCTGTTCCTGGAAAGGTGATGGAACAACTTCTCCTCGGTGCTGTCTCTAGGCATACCAAGGATAAGAAGGTCATTAGGAGTAACCTCATTAATGTTGATATCTATGTGAAGGGCAAGTGTCAGGAGGACAGAGCCAGGCTCTTCTCAGTGATGTCCAACAAGAGGACAACGGATGAAAGCTGGAGCACAGGAGGTCCACGTGAACATAAGGAAAAGCTTTCTCACTGTAAAGGTGACAGAACACTGGAACAGGCTACCCAGAGAGGTTGTGGAGTCTACTTCACTGGAGACTTTCAAAACCCACATGGATGCATTCCTATGTATTCCTATGTGACCTACTCCAGGTGATCCTGCTCTGGCAGCAGGGTTGGACTAGATGATCTTTTGATGTCCCTTCCAACCCCTAATATTCTGATTCTGTGGTTTCAAGCTTATACACATAAAGGAACATTTCTTTTGTTAAAGTTCTGCTTCAGAGCTGAATGGAAATTAAAACCAAAACAAAACGAACCCCACAGCAACAGCAAAAGAAACCCAAGGAGGTGGACTTATGCCAAATTAGGCACATTGCTGCTGTGAACATGGCTTACATTTTCAATCTGAAGGGTGGGAGCTGAAGTCGCATACACGCAATGCCCACTTGTGCAGTTGGCACTTGACAAGACACTGTCATGCTGACCTAGGTGGGACTGAAAAAGTCTTACTTTCCCATGTGCACAGCATGTATCACATGCACTGCTCCAGGTAAGCACTTTGTGTTCACCACACAGCTATCTTTGACCATCTATAAAGAAAAAGCAGACCGCCTACCTAAGGGAAGGAGAAAGCTGCTTCCCTTTAATATCTTAGGTCACTAAGGTTACTTCTGCAACAAACTCCTTTGCTGAAGAACTGCACCTTGTACATGAGCTGAATTATAATTTTGCAAGAGGCTTATAAAAATCCAGTACACTCAAACAAACAAAGAGGTCTACTGCACATCATGAGCCCCATTTCAGACAAGGGACACAACCACACACTGCACATCAACTAGACCCCATTTCTTAACATGACACATACCTTAAATTCATTAGCAACATTATGTCTGCTTTCCCTCCAAGTTATGAGTGACCTAGTACCAGCCATCATACTAATGCAAAAACCAAGTGAGCCATGCCATTGGCCATCTCTCCTTCCTTGAAATGCAGTGAATGAACCAAGATGGTCAACGGAGAACCAGAACACTTTTTAATTGCTTTGTCTGCATTTGGCATCACATCAATGATAGTACAGTAAAAATACATTGCAACTGTCTCAGAAATCCTACTGAAGGGAACTAACCACTCACCTTGTTTGCAGGGACTACCAGTAACTTAAAGCTTAAATGTACAGCACTCTACTTCCTGCCTATCTCATCCTGATCTTTATACATCCTCTTATTAAAGTGCCCCTTTCCTTGTAGTCCACTCATCAGTATAACCCAACAGCCCTTAAAATAAAGTCACGTTACCCAAACATGATCAAGCATCCTTGTTTGATTTAAACACTGTACCTAACACAGAGGAGTGGATTCTTACTAAATCAGCTTAGCATAAGCATCACTATCCATGTCCAAGAAGGTAATCTCAGAGGGTAAATCCCTAAGTTTAGAAGCTGAACTGGGAGTCTGAGGAGGAAATAGAGGAGATGGGGTCATGAATAACAGACACGTTCATGTTATTCACACTGCATGGGGTTGTCATCCAACTAAATGTGTTACATCAAAAATGTTACACACGGAGGAGACCAAATGGGCCAGAAATGACTCAAGGAACACTTGTTGAATTACTACACAGAGGTGGAACCCATCTGTGGAAAGCATGGTGAAGATGCTGCTCCTTAGCCAGAGACATCCTAATCCAAAGCCCTTACACAGTCCTCTACTTAAATAGCCACAATTAGTCTCTGAAGTCTTTTTAAGAAAGACCAGATTGAAGCACTGAATTCTTGTATGTGAAGGGTCTGATAGAAAAAAAAAAAAAACAAAATCTCCTTGCAGCCTATACTGAAGCAATGAGTCCTCCAGAACAGATGCACAGCTGGTGCTATCTGTGGCTGAGCATTACTGAAGCCAAGGGACCAATGCCAGGTCACACCAGCAAAGGTGCTGCTCTTCTGACTGCCACAGGGCTGCTAAGAACTACAGGAATAAGTTGCCTCAAGCACAACTTGGAGGAACACTGGTGAGCTCAGTCCTCCTTTCAAATCCTCACAGGCTTCACTGGGGAACAGGATTTGGCTTAATATAGTTGTAAGACTGAACTGCCTACCGTTTTCTGGTCTCCAGAATTAAGAGATGCCACCTGGTTAAGAGTTTAGGGAGCAAAACGATTTTTAAGCTTGGATAATGCATTAGAAATACTGCCCAGCAACATCCGAAGGATGCACACCCCTTAAAAAGGGCAAGTTGTATTTTCTGTTAAAGCTATTAAAAACCCACTGGTAAATTTAACAGATGACACTTCAACTCTTCTCCATGGGAAGAAGCTTTCCAAATCACCTCACAGTGGCAGCGAAGCAAAAGGAAGATGGAGCAAGAATTTCTAGCTGGTGATCTACCACCACATTCCCTTAGGAAGGGCACTCACTCCTGTTCCAAGCTGTGCTTTTTGAAGCACCACATCAGTCCCACCATCTCTCAAAAATTTAATTTCATTTCTGCTTGCAAGTTGTATGCTGCCTTCCATTGTGTTCCTAAAACAGCAACAGTGGTGTTTTTTTTTTCCCCCCCGAAGGCTGCTTTGCAACTTTGTGCTTTCTCTCACATTAGCAAAGGGTGGAAATTTCCACTGACGCACTGTTGATAACTGAAGGAGAAGGGGGGGGATGGGAGGATGAGCTGTTACAGCATATCTTCATGACTCCTTGCAGAATAGGTATTTTATCTGACGAAACAACACTGCTGTAACTGGGAACAACGCAAGTGTTTAAAAACAACCCCCACTATTCGGCATTAACAAGCACCGTTTGCCTTCCTGTGCCAAAAAAAAGAGAGAAGAAAAGGAGGGCCCACGTAGAAAATATTGTTTCTACATTGAAGAAAGAGAAGAAACTAACAGCTGCAAAAGCCATAACCAAACACAATTGATAGCGTAATCCCTGAGGAGATCTGGAAACCCTCCCCCCCAAATATGCATATTTACATCAACTGTCACGAGGCTGTGGGGTTTTTCATCCACCCTCCATAAGGCATCCAGCCACCTTCATTTCAGGCAGTGGTCTATGACCCAATACCCAACACTGTAGCTACTGTTTGTGTAGTAAACAAAACCACATCCCAGGGAGACCTAAAGACAGGGGAAAACACAGGAATGCAGGAGGGAAACCACCTCATTTTTTCAAGCAAAAATGCAAAAGCATTTAGGCTCTCTAGGAGTCAGTCATCAGGGGAGAAATGCAGGAAAATTCCACTGATTCGATATGAGACCAGAGTTATTTTTGTCATCCTGCTTGACTGTAAATAGAAGGATGATTTAAATGCAGGAGAGCAAACTGAAATGTATTAAAACAATGCATTAACTGAAACAAAAATTAAAATAGCATAGAATCTCAAATAAAGGAGGACTTGGACTTGTCTTCACACAGGAGATAAAAAAAAAAAAAAGAAAACAAATCCAGGCTTTTTCTTTCCTTTTTAACATATTTAAGCCAGAAATTGTTTGAACCTTGAGTCCTAAGGATATTCAAATATTTTGCTTTCAAAATGACTTCAAAGAACCCTGAAAAGCATCTGGGTCAAAATGCACTTTAAAATCCTTCTAGAATACAACTCTGTCAACCTGGAGAGCTGAGGAAAAATCACACGTACGGTAGACTTGGAAGAGGCTGTGTAGTCCCATGGTTATGCCCCAAAAATGTCTGTATGCTTAAATTTCTCTTTTACATAGCAGCAGCAAGTGAATGGAAGCCTCCCCAGTGGGGATGTGGAAGATACAAAGGAAAGAAAATGTTCTGATGAACAGGTAGAGGTGAAGCATTGAACAGGGTAACAGGAAAACACCTGGAGGAAAGCAAGCTGCAGCACTTGTGCGAGAGCAGCTGGGCATTCATTCTTGTTAAGATAATCACACACAAATTAAATTTTTTTGCTACTTGAATGGTATCTTCATCTCTGGGACCACTGAAGAGAGGTCATTTGCTTTTTTCTCAACTCTTATGGTAGCTACCCTTCCTCAGCATAGCAGGCAGGCAGGGAAGTTCATACTCAGAAGGACTATCATTTTGTAGCTGGAAAGACTAACACACTTGTTACTTTTAGTTTTAAGAAAAATACACATGGAATAGATAGAAGCCCCTTGAAAAATCACAAGGACAGCAACTGGGGAAATGCCAGATCAAACCCAAAAGCTGGTACCTTAGTAAACAGACTGTGCCATAGCAATGACATAAACAATCCATAGTGACTTAGTACTTTGAGGAAACATTCATTTTACCATCCACAGTCTTCAGAAATTTCATTTATCAAATTGTATGCACAGATGCCTATTATGAAGTTAATTAAATAATGGAAAGACATTTTGCAGTGTTGCAGAAAAATAATTTTAAAAAATACTGTTACAGTGCAGAAGAGAAACCAGCCTGATCTGTTTGGAGTATTTGAAAAGTCGTGTTCACTGGACAGCAGCTGAGAAGTCTGCAAAATTGTTATGAGCAGGGCTGAAGTTACAACAGCAAGTATTAAATTTGTCTGTGTCAGTTCTCTGCCTTCTGTATAATTTACAGCTTAAAACCAAACCAAAACAAAAAAAAAAAAAATCCCCAAATGGTGACTGATTCCCATCCCACCAAGCCTTCTATTTGAAAGAAGCCATCAAATTTAATCAGTTTTTCCTGCACAAGGACTCTACAGAATTTAATCCATCAGCAAACTATACTGGTGTCTCAACACCACAAACTATTACACAGTGCCATTTCTTCTGAAAAGCATTAAAACTGCAAATTGCACTCCCTCAGGTAAGGGGGAAGAAAAAAAGACATTTCACGGCTCTGATACTTGAGGCACATCCACACTTACATGTATGTGCATGTTGACAAAAGCATTTGAAGAAAAAGTAATGGTTCAAGAAGAAAGCCCCATCTAGTGGAAGAAGATAATCAATTTAGCAGAAAATACCACAAATACGCGTAGTTCTCATCCAAGTGCATTACAGATCCAGAACTCCTTTTTTGCTGAAACAGATCAATACATTCTAAAACCTGAACAGAAATTAACAATGTAGGCTGTGCATTAGCTATCAATTTAGTTTGGTGATATTAAGAAAAGGAAAGTTTGCAAACTCTTTCATCTGTGTTTTTTTTCCTCCTCCCTGGTCACCAGGAGTCTACCTGAGTGAAGTTAAACATGTCAGAACATTTATCTCTAGGATGAAGTCCTTTAGCCATGCAGTAGTTTTGATTTTACTGGGGGCTGTAGAGAAGGTTTCTTAAAACCTTCACTCTAGAGAACAATTCTGATAGGCGGCTATTATTTTACTCTTACAGATAAATAAAATTGTATCCAGACATAACGGATTACTGGAAGACACTTCAAGCATCTATTGTCCACATGGAATAATATTCTGCCACAACCTACTTGTGCCACAAGCTGCCTTTTTAAAAGTAAGTCGTGTTAAGCACAGTTTCTAAGCTTAGGTACTTTATGGAAAGAGGAAAAGTGTGAACGTGTCACATAACTTATTCAAATAGCATAACATGATGCTCAGGCACTGAAATACTCCTCTTAGAAACTATCTATTCCTTGTATACTAGACCACTGAGGCCCCAAGAACTAGACAGTCGTGCCCCTTTTCCTGAGCACATGCTTTGGCAAAGCAACACTGCATCACACACCCCATGAAGAGGGCAAAACACAAGGCGCTCCTGCAGGAGGGCAAATCATTTCAGATCCCACGCAACCCAGAGGAAGTCAGAGTGATCTGTGGGAAGGCCAGGACACCCTCCCTTTTTGCAGTCAGGAGAGTAAGCTTGTACTGAAGCCTGGTGCTCCCCATGAGTAATCGCAGTGCCACAGGGCCTGAAAGCCAAGTTCATCATGCTGCATGCTTGGAAAAGGACCTCCCTGCCTTGCCATTTCCCCCCATCACACAAACAAGTTCACAGCACAACTGAAACTGCAACCTGGATTTTCCAATTCCTGATCCCACAAGAAGCTATCAGTCTAAATCCTGTGCTCCTCAGTAGACTCTGGCAATCACGTGGGCCCCTGCACAACTCCTACATAAAATTCCCCATGCACACATTAAGGTAGGATTCAAAAATACAATTCAGCAAGAACAAAAGTAAGACCTGAGTTTGCTATTTCAGAAAACAAGTGGGCTGATGAGATAACTGGAAATGAACAGCTAAACAAAAAGAGACCAGCAAGCAAATAACAAAAGAAAATTGCCATCTTTTCAAAATCAAATTTGAAAGGAAAAAAAAAAAAAAACCCACACAAGGCAATGAAAGATTGGCAAATAGAACATGGAAATTGTTATTAATAATCAGAACTATGCACAGCTTAGCTGTAGAACTCACAAATAAGAGTAAATGAAATAAAAATGCAGGGAGAAAGTTCTACAAACGTTCCTGTATTGCAGGTAGATTTCATAGGGGCAAGCACACACATACACAAAACAAAGCAGAAGGGAAAGGGCACAGTGCTCTATGAAGTTATAAAACCCTACTAGATCTGAGCACTTCCCAGGCTAAAGTGTGTTTTTCTTTCTAAATCAGAGGTAATAAAAATAAGCATGGAAGCAACACTGAGTGGGGGAATAAAATCACTAACAAATCTTTATCCATGATATAAAGAGTGGGATGGAGCGCACCCTCAGCAAGTTCGCAGAGGACACCAAGCTGAGTGGTGCAGTTGATATGCCAGCAGGACAGGATGCCATCCAGTACCTGGACAAGCTGAAGGCCAGATCAACCTCATGAGGTTCAAAAAGGCCTAGTGCAAGGTCCTGCACCTGGGTCTGGGCAATTCCCATTATCAACACAGGCTGGGGGAGGATATGATACAGATCAGCCCTGTGGAAAATGACCTGGGGGTACTGTTGGTCAAAAAGTTGGACATGAGCCAGCAATGCACACTTGCAGAAAGCCAACTGCATCCTGGCCTGTGGATCAAGAGAGGTGATTCTGCCACTCTGCTCTGGTGAGACCTCACCTGGAGTACTATGTCCAGCTCTGGGGCCCTCGACACCAGAAGGACATGGACCTGCTGCAGTGGCTCCCGAGGAGGGCTGCAAAAAATTATCAGAGGGCTGGAGCACCTCTCCTACTAAGACAGACTGAAAGAATTTGGGCTGTTCAGCCTGGAGAGGAGAAAAGGCTCCAGGGGACCTTATAGCAGCCTTCCAATATCTGGAGAGGGCCTGCAAGAAAGCTGGCGAGGGACTGTTTACAAAGGTATATATCACTAAGACGGGGGGTAATGGTTTTAAACTAGGGAAGGGTAGATTTAGACTGGACATTAGGGAGAAGTTCTTTACTGTGAGGTTGGAGAAATACTAGAACATGTTGTCCAGGGAGGGTCAGGATTGATGGGGCTCTGAGCAACTCGATCTAGTTGGAGATGCGCTTGCTTACTGCAGAGGGGTTGGATTAGATTAGCTCTAGAGGTCCCTTCCAACCCAGTGCATTCTATGATTCTAAATCGCTACAGTAGAGCAAGATACACAGTATTAAAAATCCAGTCACACCCGGCCACTTTCTTTTTTTCTAAAGCCTCTGTCATAGCTCCTTACAGTTTAATAGATTCCTAGTCTGCAAAAAGTTTGAGCAGTTACCCTCCCAAAGGAGTGTCTGAACCTTATTTTTCAAAGATCTGTTGCGCAGCCACCCTTGTACCATCTTCCCTAAAGTAAAAAATATCCTACATACCAACCACAGCCCCCCAAACCACCTTCTTTATCTGATGCCCCAAAGCATGAAGAGTCACAAGCATATGATTAAGGCATAGCCTGGCAAGGCCAAAGAAAACAGGTATGCCAAAAAGTGCAAACCCACAGACTGTGCTACTGAGATGTATCATTTTACAAGCAGTTGCAATATTCTCCACTTTAGCTCTGACCAAATATGTGCAGTGGCTCTGCAATGTCATCACCCAGCCTCAGGCTGGATCCTTTATTTGAAGGCTGCTTTGAGGGATTCAATGCTTCTGTATCATCTTAAACAGCCAACAAATCCAGAGCTTAACGTTCCTTGAATTCAAATACCAGTACACACCTTATCGAAATCGGTTCACTTTTGTTTGTTCCAGAAGTAAGCACCTCCTGACACATGCAGTGCAGTATTAAATGTTAAAAGTAATTTAAATACAACTCGTTAGTAACTACAAACAAAGTGGCCAGTAAAACAAATACTTGGCACAATTCTGTTGTCAATAAGGAGATAAAGGTTGTAATCCTTATTTACATTTTTCCACTGTTTTTTTTCAGAGGCAGGGTGGCTATGGGCAAGTCACTCATGCTCAATATCTCAACTAAATTTACATATCTAACTCACACTGGAACAAACTTGTCCTTCACACAATTTATTAATCTGTAGGGTAAAAAAATATTTGTTATAGTTTTGTGAGATGTTACTTGAATCATGGTCTTAAAGGCTTTAAAACCAAAATATTAATGTTCTACTACAGCAATTAATACCATAAACTGAATTAGTAGCTAATTCAGCTTCAGTTTAAAATATCAATAAACCAGTGATTTCAAAGTTTAATTTCTCAGGCATATCCACACAGTTCCTGAAACACACTGTTGTTGTAATTACTTAAATGTAAAAGCTGTCAATGTTTGGTTTCTAGGAAAAGGAGACTGTTATTTGCCAAAATGGGTGCATTTAAGAGAAAGACCTAAATTTGTTTTAATAGAACCTTAATCCACATGCACCACCTGCTAAGTGAATATAATTTCCCGAGAAGAAACAAGTCAATTATTTGTTATCATCTGAGGTCTTCAAATCTGCCTGGGAAAGTAAAACTGCTCATTCCAGTGACAGCTGTGGGCCACAATCCCCTGCGACAAGCTTTGAAAAATCTCAGATTAACAGATCAATTGGCAGCAAAATTCTCATTCTCTGCAAGGTCTCCTGGATATTCTTAAATTTGTAATGTGCCTGTAATACAGTATACCCAAGACAGATGATGGTGAAGCACTATAGAACTCAGAGAGAAAAGAAAAAGCTCCTTATTAAGAATACAACTACCCTCCCTATCGACTTATGAATGCTCACTTTCAATTTTAATTCTTTACTGTTCACTAAAGACACTACCAAAACCTAAGTCCAGCAGTAGCTTTGCCATGGACGTCACACCCCTGGGTCCTTTCACTGTTAATCACTCCATTTTATGATATGCTGCATATTAAAATATTTGAATTAGAGTTAAAACCAGAATTAACTAAATGAAGAAAACATACAGGAGACAGATGACTACGAGGCATGCCAGAGAGCACATCTCAGTTGACCTGTGAATACCTGGTGCTGTCCAGAGCACCAGCCCAGATAGCACTGGGAGTTATAGAAGGGAGCAAAGCTAGGCTCACTATGCTGATCAGAAAGATTGCTTGGGGAGGGGGTGTTTTTTAGGCAAACAGCCCACACAGGTGGGGGGATTCCTTGCCATTCTGAGCGACAGGTTCATGCAGCTGTCACTAGGACAAGAGCCACCTCTCTAAGACACTCAATATTAAGCTGTGACCCATGCTACACCTATTGTATTGCACTCATTTTCGTACAATTTATTGCTACGAATATTGAGTTTCACAGATTGCATTGGGTTGGAAGGAACCCAAGGATCACAAAACAAGGAAAAATCAATACATAAAAACTCTAAAAGGAAACAAAAAAAATCCAGACTTAAAAGCTTTGGAAAATGCAATGCTCTCCCCATCACAGTCATAGAGCATTATTTGCATGGTCACAGAAGCCCTTTCAGCTACTTCAGAAAAAGCCCAGACTAAATACTCTTTACTACTTAATACGCCACTCTACACAAACCTGCTGACAAAGAGAACACAGAATTAAAAATACTCAAGCAGAAAAGAGTTTAGGATTTCTTAGCATGTACAGGTATATATCCAACTTAGTGAGGTATTTAGAAATGCCTTTTTTGTTTGTTTTTTTCCAAACAAACAAACAAAAAAACAACGAAGCAAACAAAAAACCCCACCACAACTATTTTTTACAAATTGTGTAAAGTAGAACTGACTGATTTTATAAAGTGGATCAAAACCTGACTTTTCGCTTCCTATTCCTAGTTTATGTTTAATATCCCAAACAATTTATTCTACAGATAGTATAAAACATTGGATGGTGTAGAGGAATCCACCATACTCATACACTGAACTGCAACCTCCCCAGCAAAATCTACACAAAACCAATTCTCCCTCACTACCAGGTACTGAAACTGCCTTCTGGTCCCCTCAAGACACAACTGCAATTATTTGCTACTAAAACCTTGCAACCTTGCTTCATTCAGAACACAAAATACATCTGCTTTGAGGACTCTCCAAAAAAGGGGGTTATAGGCTACCTAGAGATTCCCTCATCCTGCTTACTAAGTAAGGTAAGTAATCTGCTGCAGTAAATGAGTTCAGCTAGTTTACATATCTGAAAGATCCTCTAGAGAAATGGCTTCTATTAATTTCTGCTACATAGTTCTTGTGATTCTGGTTACTATTCTCTCCTGTCCTGTTTTTTTGAAGAACCCAAGACCTGATCTGCAGTAGTACTGCCTCCCAAGCCAAGCAGAAACTGTCATCTGAAGTGGTGAAATGTTAGAGTGTTAAGTACACTAGAAAAAAAAATAACCAAGATCTAAAAGTCTCAACTTCATCATCCAAGATTAGTGGAACTCAGTCCTTGTGTCTCAGCTCCCCACTTCTACAATGACAGTAATGCCTGCTCGTTGCTCTACTTCAGCAAGCAGAAAAGGTTTTAATGTTTATAAAATGCTTCTACTCCAACAAAAGGACGAAGTAATTAGTAATCTGTTTGAGTCAAGTCTTTGATTAGCTCCCATGTGTAGGCAACAAGACTTCATCCCAAGATGCAAAACTGACAGGATCAGGCTGTGTTCTGAAGGAAACCATGGAGCACAAGTGCAAGACAGTTATGGTCACAATGCCATTGCTTTCTGTTGGGTAACAGGCATGTGGTGGAGATTTCATCCCCTACCCCTTCTGTCAGTCTGCTTTAACTGACAGCTGTTACCACTACCCCATGATGGGAGAATGAAGAAGTCCTCAGTAGAGGGAGTGAAACTGTGAGCCACCTCCAGGGAGAGGATCCAAGAAGAGCTTCACCAAAAGCGTCCCCTCTGGAATCACCTCACCTTCCCCAGTGCCAGACACCCCTCATGGAAGTTGGTAGGAAGGCAGGTTCACCAGCCATTTGATTAGGCAGAGCTGCATTACAGGGATCAAGAGGAGCATGTTGCTAATTGTTATTGCGATTGCCGCAGGCAGCCCCAGCAGTGCGGGTTGCCTAGCAACATTTCTCACTCCTCGCAGGAGCCAGAAAGAGCCATCGTCCATTTCGGAGGTAGCCTCAAGGAGCAACAACGAGCTGGCCTAAGGGAGCAGGGGGTGAGACCCACAAGCACCTTCCTCCTGCACTGCAGAGCAAGACAGACACCCAAGATGCCAGTTCACAGCTTCATTTACATTTATCATAGTTCCTGTAAACCACGTGGTCCTCTTCAACATCAGAAACACAAGCAAAAGTCTTGCAGAGCACACATGTTAATCAACATTTAGTTCAGATGCATTAGAGAGAACGAATCAATCCTGCCAATAAGCAACTAGCAGATTAAGTATGAGTTTTATCAGTAAACAGCCTGACTGGCTTGGAAAACAGTTACATAAAAAATGACAAAACAAAGTAATGCTGTGTATGCTAAGAAAAGGAGTTCTGGAAGCCTGGACTTGGAACACCACAACTAAACACTAACTAAAAGCTGATGCCATAAAGAATAAGAGACACAAAACACTTGAAGTGCAACACATACACACAAAGCCACACAACCCCTTACTGAGACCAGACAATACAGGTGTACACCCAGAAATCACAGGGGAAGCTAAACTATGACTTAGTTATGTACTTTTTAAGGGATTTTAAGGAAAAAGACATCGTGCATACCCTCCTCTTCTGTGGCGCTCCTTATGCTTGGAGATTCTGTAAGGCAGAGATCTTTCTCCCAGGTTTTCCAGGTTTCTCACAACAGCTCCTCTCTCCATAAGAGCCTCAACAGTGCGCTTCAGCACAGCTGCAGTCTCAGGCTTTAAAAGAAAAGAAAAGGAAAAAAAAGTGGGAAATGTACACAAATCTGGTTATTCTTATCATGGGATTAGAAGGGTACACCTCTATCTGCACGATTCAGTGCTGGAGGAGATCATTCTGTAACCTAAGAGGGCAAAGTGGAAGCAGAAAGAGACCTCCCCCTAAGGAAGAAAATTTTTAAGAACAGCCAAATTCCTCTGTGAATTATGGCAACAGCAAATATCCCACGAATTTCAAGGTCAAGCCCCAACCACAACAGGAAAAAGGAAAAAGATAATGGATTAAACTCACCTGGTATCATTTTGGGTGACCCTTGGACAGATGTAAGTAATGATAATTACAAATTTGCAATAGTTTTAAGGTCCCTGGACCATCAACACTGACCAACATTGTTGACTACTACATTTAAAGTGAACAGTATGAAGAGAACACTAATGTGTGGCTTGCTACAGAGACAACAATTAGCAGCACATTCATGGCATTCCAACACACAAGCTTAACAACTGTGGATTGGATTGGTGAGATGGATTGGGAGCTGGCTGAAGGACAGAGTTCAGAGAGTTGTGGTGAGTGGGGCAGAGTCTTAGCTGGGGGCCTGCAGCTAGCAGTGTCCCCCAGGGATCCGTACTGCATCCAGCCCTATTCAGTGTATTCATTAACGATCTGGACAAAGGGACAGTGTACCCTCAGCAAGTTTGCTGATGACACCGAACTGGAAGGAGTGGCTGATACAACAGAAGGCTCTGCTACCATCCAGTGTGACCTAGACCAGCTGCAGAGGTGGGTGGGGAGACATCTAATGAAATTCAAACTGGGGCAAGTGTAAAGCACTGCATGTGGGGAAGAACAACCTCGTGTACCAATACAGGTTGGGTGCTGACCTGTTGGAGAGCAGCCCTGAGGAAAAGGATCTGGGAGTCCCAGTAGACAACAGAATCACAATCAGCTGGCAGTGTATCCTTGCAGCAAAGAAAGCAAATGGTACCCCAGGATGCATTAAGAGGAGTGTGGCCATTAGGTAGAGGGAGGTTCTTCTCCTCCTCTACTCTGTGCTGGTGAGGCCTCACCTAGAGTACTGTGTCCAGTTCTAGGCACCCCAGCTCAAGAAGGACAAAGAACTACTGGAGAGAGTCCAGTGCAGGGCCACTAAGATGATTAGGGGACTGGAATATCTGTCATTTGAGGAAAGGCTGAGAGATCTGGGCCTGTTTAGCTTCAAGGGGGCTGAGGGGGGAATCTTATTAATACTTAAAAATATCTAAGGGGTGAGTGTCAGGAAGATGGGGTCAGACTCTTCTCAGTGGTCCCCAGTGACAGGACAAGAAGTAATTGGCATAAAGTTGAACATACAACATGAGAAGGTTTGGGGTTTTTTTGAGGGTGGCAGAGCGTTGGAACAAGCTGCCCAAAAGTCTCCATCTCTAGAGACTTTCAATGCCCACCTGTATGTGTTCCTGTGTGATTTGTTTAAGGTGATCCTGCTCTGGCTGGTATTTGGACTCGATGATCTTCAGAGGTGCCTTCTAACCCCTACCATTCTGTGATTGTACATTATTTCCACTGCACGTGCATAATAGGTATTTGGACCCTTGACTAAATCACTGCACTGTTGCACAGCTGACACCAAAGCCTTTTAAACAGTTCAGGAACTGATGTGCAGTAATTAGTCTAACATGCAGAGATTTCACTCCTTAGAAAAACAAGTTTGAAGGACAGGCAGCCAAAAAACAGTAGGTAAAACAGATGCAGCATTTTCTCTCTCACTGCGTATCAGGGCTCTTTAGAGCTCTGAATCATTTCAGTAATGACACTCAACAATAGCTATGAAAATGTTAATAAAGTACAAATTAGAATGTTTTGGAAACAACTGCAGACTTATACACTCTCAGCAACAAGAACTATTTTAAGAAACAGATCTCCTACAGAGAAAGGAAACTAAATGGATGTCCAGCTGAACACAAACCAAACTGTGTAGCTTTACTCTGCATTCCTTGCGACACTTCACATCAAGATACATTCTCAAGTCTACTTCCAGTGAGATGGCAACAGCTGTAAATGGAAAAGTAATAGAAGAGCTGATTTTCAGCTTCACTCAGATTTTGTTGAATCAGACCACCATAATAATGTCACTGTCCTTCCTCACCCACAAAGAAAACTTGTGTAAGACTTCAATAACCTTATATGTGAGGTGACTGAAAGCTAGTTTTCTAAGTCTAAGGTACAGATCAACACCTTGACTAAGAAAAAGGGTTGTTCATTATTCAGATCCCTTAATGGAAATTGGTGGTAAAAGCTGGTATCTCAATCCCACAACATGCAGTGTGGCCCATGCTTTGTCATGGGAAGCTTCTCATTCATCTTCTTGAGGATGTAAGGCAGTATCAAAGTGTCTCCAAACACGGAGCCAAAATGTTCAGCACATGACATGTTGAAACATCAGTGGCTCTTTGCAACATCTGAAGTACAGACAGCCTGAAACGTTTTCCCATCCAACTGCCCTTGTGGCAGTCGAGTCAGTCAAGGGATCACGCTTACTGCTCCTCACTATCTTTATCCTCCTCTCTCCAGCTGCATAAACTGTTTCAGAAATTTATTTTCAACACAAAGAGCCTCAACAGTTACACAGTCAGCAAAAATGCCTGGGCTTTTTTTTTTTCAACATATGTTTAGATTGTGTTGTAAAACAATTATGGGGACCAGACAAGCAAGTTCACACACAAAGAAATGTTGCTACCCTATCTGCACCCCACCTGTGTGTTGTTTTGCCACAGTGCAAAGTGCTCTTTCACACTTCTGCTATTGGAGAAGCATTAGTAACAGCCAGAGAAAGTAAGCAGCTCCACTTTTACTTGACCCCATTCTCCACACTTCACAAATGCCAAAAACAAAAGGGAAGAAAGGGGAGTAGAAGCTCTTAAGACTTTCCCCATGAAGAATTTCCACGTAAGTTCCCTATAGGTGTTTCAGCTTAACTTATATGGCATAAAGATGAGAGAAGCTGGTCCAAACACTGGACAAGTTTTATGCTGCTTCCATCAATGCAAGATCTCAACACTCAAACCCATCTGGATCAGGATCTATTTGGTGAGACACCCTCATTTGCTGAGCAGCAATAGCTTCACACAGACAAGCCAAAGACTAGGGTAATATAGCTGCTAATGATATCCAAATTTTAATGCTTTAAGAACTACACCAGAAATCTGGATTCAATAAGCAGAGAAAAACAAGAACTGCCGAGTTAATGAAGCTGGCACCACAGTATGCATTCCCATCTACAGAGTTTTGCCTTATAGACAAGAGTCTGACGCATAACAATAGGATTTTACTTACCTAAATTAGTAAAGGAAAATAGCTGTTTTAAGAGAGAAAGGGCAGTTAACCTAACAACTTTAACATTTTGTGTATTGCTGCGCACCTGTGGTGCTTCCAACCCTTGGCTTGAAAACACACACTCTTGGAAAGCAATAGAATCTGCCACTGTGCCTGCTGTGTCTGGTTATGTTGGAGAAGCCTCCACGGTGCTCAGAGAATTATGACAGGAAAAACCTGCCAGGTCAGTGAATAAAAATACTGTAACTTTGCTGTTGTTACTCGTCCCTTCACTCTTACCCATAAGCGTTGAAAGCTTACGGCTAAGAGTGAAGGGACGTACAAACATCAGTGGTACAGTTGTGGTGGGTGTTTACTACAGACCACCAAACCAGGAGGAAGCTACTGACAAGGCAGCTGCCTACAGGCAGCTGGAAGTAGCCTCAAGATCAAGTGCCCTGGTGCTTGTGGGTGACTTCAACCACTCAGGTATTATTTGGAAAGATCACACAGCCAAGCACAAACAGTCCAAAAGGTTCCTGCAGTGCATCAATGACAACTTTCTCCTGCAAGTATTTGAAGAACCAACAAGGAGAAGTGCAATGCTGGATCTGATATTAACAAACAAAGAAGGACTGGTTATAGATGTCAACATTGGGGGTAATCTTGGTTGCAGTGACCACGACATGTCAGAGTTTAGTATCAACAGACAAAGAAGCAGTGTGATAGGTAAAACTTCAACCCTGGACTTTAAAAGGGCAAACCTTCCCCTCTTCAAGACTCTACTTAGAAATATCCAGTGGACTCAGGCTCTGGAAGGAAGGGAGGCCTAAGACAGATGGTTAATATGCCTCCAAGCTCAAGAGAAATGTATTCCCTCAAAAAAAAAAAAATCAAGTAAGTCAAGCAGAAGACCTGCATGGATAAGCAAGGGACTCTTAGTAAAACTCAAAAACAAAAAGGAGGTTTACATTATGTGGAAAAAAGGACTGGTCAGTTGGGAGGATTATAGAGATATAGCCAGAGAATGTAGAGATGCAACAAGGAAAGCCAAGGCCCTCCTGGAACTGAATCTCACCAGAGGGTTGAAGGAGAACAAGAAGAGCTTTTTCAAATATATCAATGATAAGAGGAAGAGCAGGAAAAGGTGGGCCCACTGCTGAATGAGAGGGGAGATACAGAAACTGATGATGCAGGGATGGTAGAGTTGCTGAATGCCTTCTTTGCTTCACTCCTAAGACCAGCCCTCCGGAACCTCAGTCTCTAGAAGCAAGGGAGCAGAACTGGAGACATGTGGACATTCTGCTGGTCAGTCAGGACTGGGTTAGAGATCTCTCATACCACCTCAAGACACACAGATCCATGGGCCCTGATGGGATGCATCCAGGAGTGCTGAGAGAGCTGGCTGATACTGTTGCTGAACCTCTCTCCGTCATCTTTGAAAAGTCCTGGAGAACAGGAGAGGTGTCTGGCCACTGGAAGAAAGCAATTGTCACTCCAATCTTCAAAAAAGGCAAGAAAGAGGACCCAGGCAACTACAGACCAGTCAGCCTCACCTCCATCCCTGGAAAGATGATGGAGCAGCTCATCCTGGAGGTCATCTCTAACCACATGGAAGACAATAAGGTTATCAGGAGTAGCCAACATGGATTTACCAAGGGGAGATCCTGTCCAACTAATCTGATAGCCTTCTATGAAGTTATGACCAAGTGGGTAGATGAGGGAAGAGCAGTGGATGTCATATATCTTGACTTCAGCACAGCTTTTGATACTGTCTCCCGTAACATCCTCATAGAAAAGCTCAGAAGAGTTCAGAGGGTCATCATCAGTGGCACAAAGTCAATTTGGAGGCCTGTGGCCAGTGGTGTCCCCCAGGGATCAGTACTGGGTGCGGTTTTGTTCAATGCCTTTATCAACGACCTGGCTGAGGGCATTGAGAGTACCCTCAGCAGGTTCTCTGATGATACAAACCTGGGGGGGTTGGCTGACACCTGTCAGGCTGTGCAGCCATCCAACGTGACCTGGACAGGCTGAGAGCTGGGTGCAGGCAAACCTCATGAAGTTTAATAAGGACAAGTGCAGGGTCCTACATCTGGGGAGGAATAACACCAGGCACCAGGACAGGTTAGGGGCTGCCCTGCTGGAAAGCAGCTCCACAGAGAAAGACCTTGGAGTGCTGGTGGGCAGCAAGTTCTCCATGGAACAACAATGTGCCCTTGTGGCCAAGAGAGCCAATGGGATCCTGGGATTTATCAAGAAAGCTGTGTCCAGCAGGTTGAGGGAAGTTCTTCTACCTCTCTACTCTGCCCTGGTGAGACCACACCTGGAATACTGTGTCCAGTTTTGGGCTCCCCAGTTCAAGAGAGACAGAGACCTGCTGGAGAGAATCCAACAGAGAACCATGAGGATGATTAGGGGACTTGAGCATCTCCCCAGTGAAGAGAGACTGAGATCCCTGGGGCTGTTTAGTCTTGAGAAGAGAAGACTGAGAGGGGATCTGATCAATGTCTATAAATATGTGAGGGGTGGGTGTCAAGTGGAGGGGGCCAGGCTCTTTTCAGTGGTGCACAGTGATAAGACAAGGAACCTGATGATCTCTTGAGGTCCCTTCCAACCTCTGACATACTGTGATAGTGTGATACTGTGTATCCCACTAGCATAAAAAGTGCTGATCTATAAACAGAGGTCTGTTCAAAAGAGATCTTGATTGAGACCTTCAGACAAACAGCTGTATGTCCAACATTGCAGCTGTCTGACATACCCTTCTTAACAACCATGCAGATTTAAGATAAATTCTATTGTGTAAGCTTATTCCTCTACATCCCTCATACCCTCAAATGACACATAAGCTTTTTTGTCTCTTTTATATATGCCAACAGATCAGCACATTAACTGAGTGGCTGCATGTCCAACATGTTGTGCAGTTTCTAAACACAATGGAGCCTAAGATCAAGTCCCATGTATTTAAAAGCAAAACAAAACGAACACGAAAAGCTAGCCACAGATTTCTGCATGAAGGACTGCAAAATATTGTGCGTTTTTGCAGCCTCCCCACTTGTGGATGCACTTTGAAAACATAAACTAATTGTTGGTTTGGAAAGCTTGTCACTGTAATCCCTCTCATTCTTCCTCTCCAAAAAAGATCATGGTTTATCATAGCTTGCTTAAAGCCATCAACCAATCTATATATAGGCTAGCCTTTGCTAACCAGAATATCCACAGACACAGGTTCCTTGGTTTGCCTCAGAGCCAGACCAATTGAGGACATAGGAAATGGTAATGCCTGGCTCCAAATCCAGGAGCCACAACATTTTTTCCTGAACAGCCAGCACTAATTCCAGTACCACAGATGTGGGAAAGCAAAGATGAAGGAGAAAAAAGGAGAAAATGGAAGCCGGCACCAGGATACCCATGCTGGGCAGCAGGGAGCACAACCAAGAGCATGTAGACTGTGGTGTGTAATTCTAGCTTAGGTTCCCTCTTCTACATGCACAGCCAAACCAGAGCCCTTTCAACTGGCTTCACCTTTAGTGAACTTGGTGAACTTTATCAGTGAACTAAGTTCACTACCATTCAACCATGAGTTGAATCTTGTTCTCAGAAATGTACAGCCCTATAGACCAGATCATGATGTGGAAGGACAAAGAGGGAGCTCACTGTAGACTGTCCAAGGAGTTTCCCTTAGAAAACTGCCCCTGGAAGAAGTTACTGAAAAGACTGTTGTCTACAGAGCAAAACTGCCCACTTCTCTACCCCTACATTTTTTATACTGCCCAGAAGAAACATGCTGACTAGCACGTCAAGCTTGTATCTGCCAGGCAATCAATTACAACATTACAAAACATACTTCCTGTGTCTATCATTGGCTTTCTCCACAGGTAAGGATCACTGCAGCATCATTTACCAGGCAACTGCACTGCCAGGGAGACCCTGGACAGCCGCTGCCAATGCCACAGGAACTACATGAATGGATATCACCAGGCAGCTTTCCACAACAGTCCAATCCAGTTCCTTTGAAACTCCACTATTCCTATGAAGTTCTATGTAGCTCCAGGTGTCACACAAACTACAGCTGAACACCATGCCCTAAGCACCTCTCACCTCTGGCTTTTCCCCTTCTCCTCATGAATCTTTCAGTTTACCATAATCATCATCCAAGTGAGCAGAAAGTTGTTTAATGCATAGCCTTCTTCAGCACCTCACCAGACTGCACCAATGGAAATGGATGGGGGTGCACTGTCACAGCCCAGGACCAAAGCCACAAACACATGGTCATAACCAGCAAGTACTGCAACACAGTGACAACAACCTCTTTTTGAGGGGAACTTATATACCACCAGCATGAGTGAAAACCATACCACAGTTTTAATCAGTCAAACAGAACTCAACAGCAACCAGAAAGCGTATTAAAAATAGGCAAAAAGAAAAAAAAAGAAATAGGGAATACTCTGATGGCAAAGCATCTTCTACTGGAGGCCAAACAAACAAGAACTTGTCAGCCAGAAAGCTGCACAGAACAGCTTGGAGACAGACCAGAAATGTGGCAAGATCTTGAAATAAAAGTTTTGTAACGGTGAAATCTCCTGAAAAACAAGAAGTCAGCAGCTGAGTCCTAAAGGAAAGGACAATACTGTAGCTGGAACTACAGCCATGTGAAAATACTCTGCACCACTGCTCAATTTTGCATCTCATTAGCCAGCCAGAGGGAGCTAAAGAGAGGACAGAAAGTCAAAGAAATAGAAAAGAAAAAAAAAACCAGAAATGGCTAAAAAACAAGTCCTCTAAAGCCACCAAAGCTCCTCCAAAGAGTCTCTTTAAAGACAGAAGTGAAGCAGACACCAAATGCTTTGTTTTGGGGCTAGGACTGTACTCAGGTTGTTCTGGCTGCTTATTCAGTTCAACAGGAAGCATCAGAAGTCAGTGAGCACATCTCCCTAGATTATAAACAGAAAGAAATCCGTCACAATTAGTTTGATTATCCATCATACTTAGTTTGATTATCCCTCAATATAGTAATAGCAGGATAAAATAAAGTAATCTTTTGGTTGTTAAACAGTTACAAAAGGTTGTTCTAAGGTTGTTTACTGAGTTTGAAACCAAAGAAAGTAAAATCTATGTTTAGAAGAAATCCGCAATTCAAAAGTAGCAACTAGGAAGAAAAAACAACTCCTTACTACATAATAAATCACTAGAAACTTATTAGTGAAAATGATAGAACCACACATACATTTGTGAACTAGCCAAGATCAACACTGACCTAAGAAGAGCTTTGCAATGAGAAAGAAGGAAAAGCCAGAAAGAGTCAATTTAAATCATCACAACGTGTTTTTGTACACAAGAAGACACAGCAAACCAATTAAAAAAAATAATCAGCAGATTAAGAATGGACAGCAAAGAAAAAAAATCAGCACTAAGCCAGGCACACAACACAGCTAGTGGCAAGGTTGTTCTGTATGCACCTAGGGCACAAACTTGAACTCCTGGTACAAGATAACAAGCTGCAATTACTACAAATGCATAACCAACACAGAAAGCAGTCTCAAGTAGGGTACAACCACTGAAGGATACGCACCATTCAGAAAGATCACAATGAAGATAAAAGCGGTAGATCGAGCAAACAGAAGAGGTGGGAGTAATGCTGCACCCCTGCTAAAAACAATCTGCATGTGATCCATGAGCACAATCAGGATGTCCAAAACCTGAGCAACAAAAATGTGAGGCCTCTGAAGTTCAGATCCAGGCATGGGTGGAAAAGGATCACTCTAAGGAAAGCTCAGTATAGGACAGCCCTATGTAGGCACAACTGTGACAGTGCAAATTTCCCAATGTAGAATAAGGAAAATGGGAGAAACCCAGGTGCTCATGTATGTGACAACCATTGTGTATTTACATCAAACATTGACTGAAAAGGCCTGATACTAACCTAGAAATATATTTGGCAAATAGTGAGAAAGTTACAGCAGCCAAGTCGCCAAAAGTAAGATGGGTAAAGTGATCAAAATTGACTCAATCTGAATTAAAAATAATACCCCATCTTCAAAACAGATCTTTAGTTTTTAGTTTAACAGGATACAGACCAAAGTACTAGCAGATTCACCTGATGCAAATATGAAGCCTGGGGACTTGGATGAAGAGAAAGCAGCAACTTATAAAGTTGTGCTAGTATCTCTTCTGTCCTGAAATCTACCTTTCTGCTTCAAAGAATGTAAATTCTGCAATATGTCTTTTTCCATTAACTCAATGTTTAAGATCAAAAGGAAATTACTAAAAGAAACAGAACTACCGCATAAACACCAAGTCACAGTTAACAGTCTCAACATTGAACTTAGCTGAATTGAATTTGTTTTAGAGAATTGATATTCTTGATACTTTCTAAAAATAACTCTAGGAGGTGTTTTTTAAGTCTGAAGTAAAGAGCAACCAAATGCTCCATAATTCAGCACCATTTTGAAGGTTTACTACTAGAAACAGCTAACAACAATTGGCCACAACTCAAGAATCAATTAAACACCTTTCTTAATAATCCATGTAGTCAATTACCTTCTTCTCAACCATGATAAATTATAATATGGACTTCAATGTAGCACTCCTGGTCAGCTGAAGTCTACCTATCAGAAACTTGCTAAGAGCAAGCTTACCAGAAACTACAAGTAAGTTTTGTTGCTCTCATGACTTTTAGATGTATATACATTTCATCAAGTTTACTTTGCATGTTCATTAAGCTTAAATAATCAAGAAAGGAAAGGAAAATAAAATGAAAAGTAAAAGTCATGGAAGGATTTCTTTTCAAACTCTTTACTCCCTGGGCTCCCTGGTGTGCACACACACATGTACGTTTAATTCCTATTGTTTTCACTTTCACTGTGTGTAAGATGAAAATGGAATACATTCCAACAAAGAGAACAAAAAGATAAGAGTAGGAGCAGAAAAAAAAGGGAAGGCAAGTCAAAGAAGCCTTCTCCAATCTTGTGATATAGAAGCTGGAACTCCAGTCAAAAAAGCCAGTGCTTCTTTCACCATCTCCTTACTTCTCACTGGTAAATCCCTCCCTGAGCACCTTGTGAGGGGATACATGGTTTCAGTTTGCCAATTCTGGTCATCAATTCCTCTCCACAAAGCAAGGAGCTCCCTGTTTTAAGATAGCCTGGAACTCTTTTTAACTTCTCAAACTTTCCCTTTAACTCCTCAAGCCTTTGCACGACAGCTGCCCACAGTACCCACCTTCAGAAGACCCTGAGATAAGCAATATATAAAGTCACTTAACTGCAGAGTTTAATCTTATCAAGATCTGTATCAAGTCGTCCATAGACTAAGTTTAAAAAAGCAACTCTATGCACAACAGTACTTTTAAATGTATTCAGGATTTTAACCACCACAGAGAGCAGAAGTTGTGCTCTGACTTCCCCCCTCATCTTCCAAGATTACATGTTTTACAGTGTACTGCTTTCTTGAGAAAGTTGCTCATGCCTCCTCTAGATAAGAGGGTTTGTGGTATAATTTTATGTAGTAAGATCTTGAATATGATGCAATTCCTATGAAAACAGGCTGTGGATGAAAAATAATGCATTCAAACCCACACCAGAGTTAAGGTGGAACTTAATTTTGGAAGCTTACTTCTCAAGAATGTTACTTATACTATAAAAATTTCTCAAAACAACACTAATAAGTAAGATTTTTAAATCTAGATAAGACCTCTATTCTCAAATCAGCTCTTTCAATTTTTCCCAATTCAGCCTTGTTTCCATCTACATATACTGTATTACTTCCCTAGTGTTTTCTCTCATCAACTTCTTTTATGCTTTTCTATTCACCCACACATTTAACAGCAGCTCAGAGGACCTACAGACACTGACAGAAAGGGCCCAAAAGTGACGGCTACTATTTCCAGAATAAACTTGAAGGCAATCATCTCCGTGCCCCAAGCCCTCAAAAGGAAAAGGCTGTCTGAATGCTGAGCCAATCACTCCTTCGACTGCCTGGCACCTCCAGTCACCAGATTCTCTGCAAGGTGGGGAAGGGACATGAATCAAAGCACTGCTGCTGTGACTGTTTGCTTCCCTGGATGGTTCAGGGACAAAGTCAGTGGTATTGTCAAGGAGAAGGGCTTCAGCGTGTTGCAAATGGTACACAAGATGACCAGAAGTCACAACACAAGCCACACAATACGAGCCTGGTACTCTTCCCACAGGGAATAGCTCACAGTCTAACATGACACACACAGAGGCAGCTCTGAACTCGCAGAAGTTCTTCCAGTGCAATTGTTCTGGGCGTGTTCAGCATTTTCCAAACCACCTCTGTAACAGAGGGAAATCTGTGCAGCAGCAAAGGAAATGGGCACTGCATGGCTTCCAGAAGACAAACACTAGTTTGGTTGAGTCACAGGTGCAAAAGGCCAAACAGTTGATTTTTACATTCCCTGGGTTGAAAGCTTCCAGCCCAGGAGTGCCAGCAATAGTCCACCCTTAGGAGAAATACCTGCAGCTGTACAAATCATCAACTGTAGCAGCTGGGTGCCAGGATATATTCCAACCAAGTCCCCAATACTTCACACTTAGTGTGTATCACTAGCACCACCCAGGCTAGTCTAAGCCATTGAAGAGCTCCTTTCTATGAGAGAAATCTAAGGACTAAAAATCCAGCTTCTAACGTGCAGCTGTTCCACCCATCATGCACATCCTTACCGCCACGGAAGAACAAAGAAGAGTTGGGAGAAAGAAAAAGCTGAATGTAGTTAGTAAAAAACTTTCCAAAAAGCATGAGAACCATAGTCATCATTTTTTAATTCTCATGCTTTTGCAGAAAAGTAACAATCTTTGGCTTTGAACCAGCATGGCATTTAAGGTGAAAGTCATGCTGTTTCCACCAACTGGTGTGCTAAAGTGAAAGTCAACCTTGGCAATCTCTCGCTCCAATTCTCCTGTACACGACAGCATATATACAGTGGGATATTCAAAGCTAGCATACAAAACTACTTTCATGATTCAGGTAAGTACTAGAAACAATTGCTGAGAAATTAAAGGATTATAAGCATCATGACCACGATGCCAAATTGTCACCTTATTCTTAGCAGTCTACAAACATCTGAAAAAAAAAAAAAGAAAACTAAATCACTAAGTACCACTTGATTAAACATGCTTGCTGGATGGGCAGGAAGAAAGGACCTCCTGGCTTGTTCGCTTTCCTGGCATGAGATCATGCACCAGGCAAACTGGGACAGCCACATCCAAGAAGGCAGAATTCACTTCAGAGCCAGCAGGCAAAGAGTACTCATTACCACCACCTCCTTGAATTTTTCCAGTGATCCCTCAAAATAAATGCTGCTATAGCACTTCTTGAACCTGCCCACAACTAGCCTGGGCCAGAACTCCACAACCAAAGAAACGCTGAAGTCTGAAAGAGGTTGACAGAGTCCTTGCTAACTCCTACAAATGAACCTAGCTACTGACAAAGAGCTTTCTTGAACCTCTTTTAAAGTCAATGGAACAGAAAGCTCCTAACTCAATAATTGCCTAATATACTAATTAGATAATTAATTAACAGCTATCTTATGAAAACATGAGTCCCATGCCTTCCTGGAAAGCACAAATCCCACTCAAATAACATCTTAATCTCAAATCCACAGGTCTGCCTCCCCTCCTTGCTGAACTATCATCACTGGACAATGAAGAAGCCATGATGTACACCACACTGCCCACACTGTTAGTTCAAATATGTGCTTATGGGGCATAGGGACTAAGGAAAGAAGAAAGTGAGACATGCTTAGTCTCCACTATCAGGATTGTCTTAACATTTTAATATTTTGTTCAAATAAAAATTGAGGAGGTATCTTTCCCTCTTCAAAGTTAACTATTTAAGTACTGACTACCACAAGCTCTAACCACTTCCTACAATGCAGGAGAGCATCATAGACATCATTCTCAGAATGTGACTGTTGGCACAGGCTCCTTAGAGGACTTAGGCACCAGGACTAATCTGATTTCTCAATCACAGTAAAAAAATAAATACAACCTAGACCCTGGGGCATCCAGGCTGGGGCAGTCCTAGAGAAACAGTGAAGCACAACTGGAGGTACTTAGGGATATTCCAGAATCAAGAGGGTGCCCATCCCAATCAATAACTGGGCACTTGGAGGCACAATGAACAGGGCACTTTAAAAAACGATGGGGGGGAGGGGGGAGGAAGGGAGGGCAGAAGAGAAACGAACCAAAAAAAAGTAACAACTTTGCACATTATCCAAGAAGGCTGCTCTGTTAAATGAGGCTTCATCCATACTTTATTTTGCATGCAAGCTGCTGCTCTGCAGGGTGCTTCAGGTGGCTATTCTTATCCTGCCAGCATCCTGAGCTTAAGGTCATATAATGATCAGTTCAACCCAGCTTACCCCAGCCCCATCTCTCCCTGCCATGAGTTGGCCTAAAGGTTTTGCAGCCAAACTCTGCACCAATATTTTGGATCATTAAGTTTTTCTTGTGGTTTATTGAGGTTTTGTTTGTTGGGGTTTGGGTTTTGGGGTTTTTTGTTTGTTGTTTTAGGGCTTTGGGGGTTGGTTTGTTTGTTTGAAGGGAGGTTGTGGGTTTTGTTTGGCTTTGTGTTTCTTGTTGTTTGTTTTGTTGTGGTGGCTTTTATTTTTTACTTCACTATCCAAATGCCCAGGCATTGCTTCAAGAGGTTTGCCTTTTAATAACAGGGGGAAAGGGGAAGTATATTTATATATAGGGATGCAAGGTTTACTGTAAGTAAAAATATATATGACAATTATAGCTTCACAAATATCTGTTCTGTTACTGGTTTTTCTTTTTCTCTATTTTTATTGAAACTTTGTACAGAAGTTTTAAACATTTCCATACAATACTTTTAGACAGGACAAAATGCCATGGTAAAGGAATGTAAACTGCAAGAAACACAGTCTGAAGTATCCAAATACTCTCTAATAAGAGTTTTAGTTTGAAGACCAATGCAGTAGGCAAAATAATATGCATACAGTATACAAAGAACAGTATACACAGGGCCAGCAATGCTAACTATGAAAATTTTGCATCAGATTTACTTCAAAGATTTATAGCAATATGATAGTTCTATACACTAGACCAAAATTAATTTATCATACATCGTTTCTATGACAAAAAGCTTGTCATTAAGGACAGTAGCAACCTACAATATAATTAAGCTGTATTAATCTCATTAACACTTCTAAATCTATATTCCTACTACATTTTTTTTTTCAGTATATTGTCTTATAAGATCTTAACAGACCTTTAAATAACACTTTACCAAAAGAGACCTGGATCCATTATAGTGATCTTATCTACATGCCCATTTGGCTTATTTAAAAAAAAAAAAGAAAAGAAAAAGAAAGAACAAGGGACAAGAAAGAAGGCAGGTTTCAAATGCTATATGATATCATTTGGTTTTGGTCTGAAATGTATTTTAGTTGAATAGTTTAAAAAAAAAAAAGGCAGTTCATTAACTGGTATTTTATATAAAAATTGCAGAAAAATACAACAGCAACAAAACTCAAAAATACTTCACAGATACCTAAAAAAAAAATTATATCAGAGATACAAGGTAAAGCAGCATCACTTTGACACTGTGTTTTAAAAATAAGTAGATGAATGAAGAGACTGCTCTAGTGATATTAGAAAATTTGCTTTCTTCTTGAAGAAGACTACTAACATTTTGCACAGCAACTATTTTTATAACCACCTCATTTAAAAACGTGTATTCATAGACACAGAGAATTGTCATATCATTACCATTTTTGCTCAAAGTGTCTGACTTTACACAGTGAAACTGATAATGCTGTCACCAGATGTCACTATACCATGAATTCAATATTAGAAGTGAAGCAAATGCCTTTAAACCAACACCATAAAAAGAAATAGAAAGTGTTTTGTAAACAAAACAAACCACTTTGCAAAACAAGAGAGTTCAGAGATCTCACAGTGAAATCAGAAATCCTAATTATATACGTTTACATTCTAGGACTACTCTTTACCTTAGGCCAATTAAAGCACATTAAACCATTTAATTATATACAAACATTTTCTTTAAAAAAAAAAACATTGCACACAAGTCTGCTTTTTAACATCACGTAACAAGGTTAGTTTTATTTTCAAAACAACTACATTTAAGGGCACAGAACATACAGAATACCAAATTAACAGATGAGTAGTTTTGCTTTGCTATACATGCTAAATCCAAAGATTTCCTCAAGAATGCTAGAGCTTAGAAACTCCAGCTTCTTCCATGTATCCTGTTCTCCAAAAAGGAGCATCTCCCAACATCTCCTTTATCTTAGGATTTAAAAAAATATATATATAAAAAATAAAGCTGTATGTTTTAAAGTCGTAAGCATCTCCTGCTTTAAGCATTCGCACAGAGATCCTTTGATGGCTCTGCCTGCTTCACTGTAACTTTGTGGGAAATCCTTTTCATTACTCAGTTACAGTGCTCTCATGACTTACATCAGAAGTCTCATGCTGGCCCTTTTGGGATAAGGGTGGAAAAGGGAACACAGAAGTAGAAGATATACAAGTGATATGCTGAAGGCCATTTAAATATCTTACAATCTCTCACCGTTTCCTTTCAGGTATTAATACAAGATAATGGGAAAAATTACAAAAATAACAAAAATTTCACTAAACTTTGGCAGAAAATAGCATGAAATCAGTCACGAAAAAAAAATAAGTAACAACAATCTCCCAGAATGTACTACTAAGCTCTCAAGAAGCCCCTCCTTTTTTTATTATTTTTAAATTAAAGGCTTCTAACAAATTTCTAGGAGACAAATTCATATATCTTAAGAGAAAAATAAGTTAAGGGAAACAGCAACAAAAAAACCCATGTTATTCCAAAAATCAGTTTTTCAAGAGTGTCATTCTAAGCTCAAGGCAATAAATAAACCAATCACTGCAAGACAGAAGCACATGTCCTGGATCTATCCCTGCATGACTAGCCAGTCCCACTGAGAAGGTGGAGGCCAGGCATTAAAATTTATGGAACTGACTGTCCATTATTTGAGACACGTTGTAGTTTTACTGGACCAAAAAAGCAGGTGTTTAAACCAAAACTTATTATCCTGGGTTAACACCTCTTCCATGTAGATCATGACCAGAAGATTAGCAAAGGCATGTTTACGCTATTAAAAAAAAAAATCCTCAAGCAACTTCTTATACTCAGGTCCACAACACAGGACACAGTACTTCCTCACCAACACACAGTTTACTTTAAGCCTTATAATATTTTTTTCTGGTAAAGGCCTTTTATCAAGTGGTTATATGCAGCAAAGAACATAGGCAAGTTCTATAAGCTCTAAGACATGAAAACAGAATGCGACCAAAGAGGCTGGCATTAGGCAGAGAGTAGTAGCATAGAAACATGTTTTTAAATTACTTAAGAGAAAAAGCACTGGAGAAGTAATTTGCTTAAAAGCATCTTCAGAATAACAGATCTAAAGATGAAGGGATGCAAAGTATTCCTTTATTCAGATCCTGACTGACTGCCAAGTACCACTGTGATTAATGCGGCAACTTGTTAGTTCAGCAAAAGTGAGAATACATTAACTGGGAGATGGAGCATCTCAGATTCAACAGTCAAAGGCTGCACCATACATTTGCAAAAGATTTTGACTCCCTACCACAGGCACAGGGTAATTTCACCACATATCTGACTGTAGTCATACTCAACAGGACACAGGCATCCTGCAGATTAACTCTTCAAGCGGCAAATGACTTGGGAGGGAAAGAAGTGAGGAAAAACAAGCCGGGAATAGTTCATTATAAGCAAACCACTCTTCAGGTGTCAATACTTCAGCTCGTAACCATGTAAGGCACCTTAAGGAAAAAAGCAAGCACAGATGAAGCAATGGCTGCCAAACAAAAAAGTCCCTGAGCTAACCTGGCTCCACAGGCTAGGTGGCAATGTATTTGTTAACACTGAGAGCAAGGATAACTGGTCTGGAAAATCCAAGAACCAGCCACTGATAGAAACACATGCCAAGTTACTAAGGGACAGTGCCTGATACATGAGTCTCTGTTTTCTGGTGCCAAATCAGGCATATTAGCCAGATCCCAGCCTTTTCAAGGTAGTGTTGGATGGAGACATATTGCTACCCTTCACAAATTGTGATTTTCAATCCCACTAAGATCAAATTTTGCCTGTGTAGAAACAATTAACTATTTTACCTCCCCTTATGCCATCCCAACTCAGCCCACTATGAAGTAACTTGAGATACCATTAATGTTTCACACACTGCAATTTTACCATTAAAAAGGATTCAAAATATTTTTCTGAATAAAGCAGCCACATAAACCATAAGAAAATGCATCTTGTCACACTGGTATTAACATCAAGACTCAGATGCAGTAACCTGCCTCATATATATATATATTACAGCATCACTTCTACCCTTACCGCTATTTCCAGTTGACAGCAGTCTATTTTCCAGCAGCAACGACTAAACAAAGTAGAGAAAAGTGGGGCACCTCAGCCTCTGTTCAAAGTCTCAGAATGAATGGGATTCAACTGACTTAAAAACAACACCAAAACAAAAAACGTCACACAAATGGAAGTTAATTTTGTCTGAAAACATGTATTATATATCATACTACTAAGAGCTATTTGGACAGACTGCAGTTTGTGGTACCACCATACTGGAAAGTGAACTTCCTCCTGCAAAGGCAGGATATAACCCTTATGTCATCTCTATGGACCTATTTCCCCCATAGGGATTGGTTCTTGTTCAAGGAAACTGGCCCCATGAATCAATGCTGTTGAACTGCCAGCATGGTCCCTCAGATTGTTTTCTGCCTGGCCAGCTCATTCTCTCCTAAACAACTCCCAAGATGAGCTCAAGAGCAAAGACAACTACAGGATTTATTTTCACAGGAAGCCTGGATGACTCCTCTGTCCTAGAGGGCAAGGGAGTTTAACACTACAAATTTAGCCACATGCTATCAGCTGGCCCCTGCACCCAAAACCAGGTCATTGCTTGATTTAAGCAAGAGCACCCAGGATGGCAACACGTTCTCCTGCTTTACCAACAAGGAAGTAGACCAAGCTCTGCAGCTTTTTAGTCTGCTGAGCTCCACTGACCCGTCTGCTGCACACAGATCCTCTGCACCTAAAAACTGTCCTTTCTGCCTCAGGCATCCATCCTTCAGGAGAAAAGAAACTCAGCACCTCAAGACCTACTATCATCTGTGATCACCTTGGAAAAGTTTCACCCTTTTTTTTTTTTTTAAGAATCGTAAGGGCAGACCTCAATTGCCGACACAGATTACAACAGCACACACTCCTCATCTCCTGACACAGAATCCCCTCAGGAGTCATTCCTTAAAAAAGGACATTTGGCAGGGTGAAAGTGGAAGTGGGAGAACACACGAGGCAAAAGGGCTCTGGAAAAGGAGGACCATTTCCACCTCTTTCCTCCGTTTCTCCTTCCTTCCTCTTGTCTTCCCTTTGTTTTTCTCCCTTTACAGACTCAGTATGCAGCAATGGCAGGGCTGCAGTGTATTTCCTCCTAGACATACACAGCAGAGGAAAGAAAAGGAGTTACATTTTTTGTGTGCTTAGCAAACTGAAAACATGTAAAGTCTCACACTTCTTATTCCCCTAAAGAGAGGCTAACCCAAATTATGCACTAAAGGTCTTCTATTTATTTGGACTGTACAGCATATTGAAATAGTATTTCTTGTTTTCCTATTTTCCCCTCCAGTGCAAGTTGGTCATTTTCAAGATTGTTTTGTGCTTTTCTTATTTGGTTCTGGTAGAGTTTTTGGTGGGGGCCTTTTGGGTTGGTTTGTTGTTTTTGTGTCTGTGTGTTCTGTTTGTGGGTTGTTGTTTTTTTTTCTTCTTTTTCTAAATATAGCAACTTTTCAGTAGTGGAATTTACAGTAGACAAATCAAAATGGAAAAATTTTCTCACAGAGAAAAAAAAAAAGATACTAACAACCATCAATGTTTTAAGTGCTACAAGGTAATACAAAATATCTTCCTGTTGTTGCCAAATGAAAGAAGAGAAACTAATAAAAGGGGAGGGGGTGGGGAAAAAAAAAAGTGAGCAAAATTAAAAGGTGCTCATTTGGCCAAGGTAGTACAGCAATGTTACAAAGAACAACTACATGGTGATGTGCATTGCAACCCTACATTTAAAAACCTTTCAACAGAGCTTTAAACATTTAGATTTTACAGATCAGTAAATAATTACTCGTTATCTTCACTTAAGTGCTGACTGAGCTCTGTAACTGCCCAACTTCAAACACAGCCACCTGCCTGCCTTTGGTATATTTATACATGTATACACGGGAAAATAAAAGGTTAGTACTGCAAACAGGAAAAAAAAATAAGTGTGCAGGGAAACAAAAAAGACACCACCTGACATGGTCTGCTTTCAGCAGAGATAGGACAACATCTCAAATTGTCTCTAAATAGGTTAAAGTTGAGTTGATCTTACAATTATAGCGTAAACAATGCCTGGGTTGCAGTGATGTCATTAGAAAAGGAAAAACAAAATTTAAAAAATTCTCCAGAGACCTTTATCAACTTCTGTATGTTTAGTCATACCCTTAAAAGTTCACTATTCACTCACAAAGAGAAATAGACAAACATGAATATTCCAAGTGAACAGACACAGACCAGTCCAGTATTTAGTAACAGTTTAACTTTTGGAGTCTCTTCCAGCATTTGTAAACAAACAGTCTCTTCCTCTACCTCCCGAACAGCTCTCTTGTTCATGGTTTTACTCTTAAAGCCACAGAACCAATCTATGAATTTCAAATGTGTCTCTCTATCATCAGTCTCTTCCTCGTGCTTTTTCTCTCCCATCAAAGCTGCTTGTCCATTTGAATAACAATCGACTGGTGTCTCAACTTCAGAGTGACTCATAGAAATCACTGGGTTGCTGTCATCTCTGCAAGTACCCAGAAGATTCATATCCTCCGGCTTCACGTTTTTAATGTTTTCTTCTGATTTGCCATTTGGCATGATATGGTTTGCATTTTCATTGCACTTGAGGATGCTCTTTTCTTGTACTTTGTAAAGTTCCCCTGTTGTAGCATCCTCTTTTATGTGCCTGTTTTTCAGGGCCCAGAACGTGGTCGTCCGAACTTGCTCCTTTGTAGGCGGAGGAGTGAGAAGGCTTACTACAAAGGTCACAATCCCAGTGATCCAGAAGAGAGACGTTGCAACATACATGTAATGGATATTTTTGATAAAGCTTGGCCTAGTATCCGGCTGGTTACACTCTGGAGCACGATAAATGAATGCCAGTACCAACCGTATTGCTCCAAGAACAAACCCAGCCATTCCACCATAGAAAGCCCCCTGCTCATTGCAACGCTTCCAAAAGATACCCATAAGAAACAGAGCAGCCACCGGTGGGGTCAAGTAGTCTGCTACCTCTTGAATATAAAGGTACATCTGACCACCTTGCATTTCTACAATTATCGGGACCCAGGCAATGCTTATAACTACCATGAACGCAACAAAGACTCTTCCTACAATCATCAGCTCTCTAGATGTTGCGCTCTTTCGAATGAGCTTGTAGACATCAAGCGTGAATATGGTGCTGGCACTATTGAATATCGAGTCCAAGTCACTCATCAGCGCGGCGATCATCACAGCCATCATCAGTCCCCGCAGACCAACTGGCACCAGTTTCATCACCAAACGTGGGTAGGCAATGTTAGAGCATCCAGCTCTGCTCCCGCAGACTTGGAAACAGTGTTCCGGATTAATGCAGGCAATATCATCTGCAAACAATATTCGTGAAATCATCCCTGGGACAACTATAATAAACATGGGCAGCAGCTTTAAGAAGCCTGCCATCAGAGTGGATCCTTTGGCATGAGCAATGTTTTTTGCAGCTAAAACTCTCTGAACTATAACTTGATCGGCACACCAGTACCAGACAGAAGCTGGGGTCTGTCCCAACAGAAATCCAGGCCAGGGAATGTCTTCATCTGTTGGCTCACGCAACATTTTCAGAGCATCAGGCTTTGGGTCAACATTGCAGGAATTGGTATTGGAAATGTTGTAGGTTAACAAGATAGACGTAATGTTTGGTGACGCTAACATGTACCTTCTTTTAACTTCTTCAAACCCGCCAACCTCCATAATACTTATGATCATAAGTGTGAGGGCACCAATAATCATAAGCAGAGCTTGAAGAGTGTCTGTGTAGATGACAGCCACAAGACCTCCAGTCACAGTCAAGAGTGCAGTCATTCCAATAAGGAGGATAACTGACAAATAGAGGTTCCAACCTAGCGATTCTTGAATAAAAAGTGCCCCTGAATACAAGTCAACTGAGAGCTTGGTGAAGATATAAAGAATTAGAGACAACGCTGCAAAATATATTTGAATTCTATGCCCTCCAAAACGCTTGGACAAGTATTCAGGCATGGTGTATACTCCCGACCGGATGTAGACTGGGACGAAGACCCATCCTAAAAGCTGCAAAAGCATTAAGGCGTTGAATTCCCATGCCCCTACTGCAAATCCACTCGCCGCTCCAGATCCTGCGAGCCCAATGAAATGCTCACTTCCAATATTGCTTACAAATAAAGATGCACCAATAGCTACCCAGTTCATAGAACGCCCCGCCAAAAAGTAGCCACTTACGGTGCTCCGATTGTATTTCCACATGGCAAAAAAACCTATGCACATTACAAGCACGAAGTACAGTGCCACAATGGCAATGTCTGCTGTTTCCAAAGAAGCCCTCATTTTTGCAAACAAAATGACTTGGCACAGCTGACGTCCACTTCTCGCCCCCCAGCAACCGTCTTTTAAGCAATATGTGAACCAGTTAACATATATCAACACTGCGGATCAAATTCTTTGTCCCTTGGGTTTGCTGTCCTGATGCTGGTGGTTGTGGTACATTTACTTTCTCCGCTTCTCAAATGGAAATTTGGAACTTAGCACGCACTTTTAATCCACATTCCACAAGAGCATCAGCCTTAACTCAGTTGATGTAGGAGAAATTCTTAGTTGCAGCTAAGTTTAGTGAGGCCTACTGTACCAACCCTGCAAGGCAGCAAAGACAAAAGACAAAGATTGAATTAGAGAAGAATTTCATGAAGTAATGAGAAAAAATTTGAAGTCTAGTAAAACAATGACTGCACACCACAGTTTTTTTCCCCCTTACATCTCCTGTTGTATTTATGCAATCCATAATACACATAACATTTGTAGCACTAAACAGCAATGCCTGTTACAAGTCAACTTTAATGTTTACAAGTACCTTAAAGGACGCAGCAATTCTGAAGTATTCAATGACCCAAATCCACCAGAACTATGTAAAGAATGCATTTTATTTTTCTTTAGAGACTCAAAAGTCTACTTCTCAAACTACTAAACAGGCCTCCCTCTTTCAAGCAATCTTAGTTAAAAAACAAAACTAAACAAAACAAAGGAGCATTATCCTGGCTAGCCATTTCCTGTACTGCACCCCACAAATCCTGATAGATCCTGGCATCACATGCATGCACTTGAGACACCAGCTGGCTGCTAGAGCTCAAAGTCAAGTCACAATGCTGGGAAACACACATTTAAGATCAGATGGAGAACCAAGGTTATTCCACAGGTTTTAGATGAGCTTGCACCTTCTGGAGTACAGATGATCACAGGATTACATTTTACTCTGAAAGCTTTTCATACATATCCTATGTAATCTAAGTGAAGAAAAAGTCCCATTAAAGCAAGTGACAAAAGCAGAACTACACCTGACATTCAGCTTCAGAGTATTTCTGTTTGCCACCGTTAATACCCACAAGGTTTCAGGATGTTTTGGGAGCACTCAAAATACAGGAGGGAGAACTGAATGGATTTTGGCAGCAGTCAGTTGCCAAGATGACAGGAAGTGATGCCCCCAGCACCATCCATTTGCATCCAAGCATGAAAAGTATACTCTGCCACTATTCCTGACCCCACAGTCACACCCAGTTCTACCAAAGCACGTCAGGAGAGAGACGCTTGTTTAGGCAAGTAGGACTGAAGTGCCCAACACAGAGGGAGATGGATAATAGCGAGACCCACTGGCAGACAACCAGACAGGTGAGAAAGGAAGGGGCAATGAGAAGCTGCACAATAGCTCCTTACCTCTGCCATGCAGACAGGATGCTGCTATCTCCTATTTATGCCTTGGGAGGGATCATTTACCTGTAGCCTTTTTAATGGGTTTAGAGAGTGACGGATATTAAGACTCTGCTTCCTGTGCCAAATGGGTACAGCAAAAGAAGACCAAAGCAAAGAGATGGTTTAGTCTAAAGATCGGAACACAAATCTTCAGTATTCAATACTACTACAGAAGAGTAAGGAACAGGAACTGATTCTATTCCTCTTTCCCAACCACTGGGAAAGATAACATAGGCACACCACTGATTTTTTTTCTGACCGTAAGATCTACCAGCCTTGTAAGTCCTACAAGCATCAGCTTCAGGGATTCCCTTTTGCACTTATTTGCAAAAGTGCTTTGGCACTATGCTGAAACTCACATTCCAATAATAAATACCTATGATTAATACCCAGGTAATATATTCTAATATTTGGGTGGTAGCTTTTTTTTTTTTTTAGCAAAACAAGTAAGTAGATACAAACTTTAAAAGTTCTCAGGTAAACTGAGTAATAAAAACTATAGCTAATGTTTAAAATGCACACATTGCCTTACTTTGTGCATTACTAAGAGCAGCAATGGTGCACTTCTCATTAAGCCACATGTATTTTTAAAATAGCTTACAAATCACAACTTGAGTCTTAAGAAATTCACAATCATGGTATTTGTATGGGCTGGCTGTTTTTCAAGAGTAGTTCAGAATCAAGAGATGAAATAGGCTCCCAACCACCACCTCACATAAAAATACAGGCATTCATTCTGCTGGAATTATAGGCGATAATGAGAGACCAAGGAAGCATGGCACAAAATGGACTGATTACAGTAGTACACTAAATTTATCATGCTCATAAGCCTCAAACCACAGATGTATTCTAAATTCTTCCATAGAAGAATTCACATTTATCCCCACCCACAAATGCAACAGCAGTTAAATGGACTATTAGTTTAATCCAACACAAAATTATAAACACTTCAAATCATATGACACCACCAGATACAAGTATAATGTACTATTCTTTGTTTTAAGCACTTCTGAGTAGTATTTTAATAGTGTTGTACCTTTTGCTATGTCCAACTACGTTTTCAAACGCAACTACATTACGTTTATACCAAAATTATAAATATTTTAAGGAAAAGGGAAGAAAAGATTTTACTCAGACACAGTGAAAAGAAGAACTACTATACAGAAAATTAGAATAATGGGCAAGCTAAAGAAATAGTAATAATCTTTTCTCTCTTCTGTTGCCCTGCTCTGTTACTGAAAAAAAAAATAGACCTTTAGTTCACTTGCTACCATCTTCCCTGGAGGTTAATCAATGACCTTGCAAAACTGTCGTGTAGCGTAATATGCATCCATCACAAAAATATTTGTTGAAGTTGATTAGATACAAGACGTATCCATCTCATAGTATCACTATTATAAACATCTTCAATCCCTGTGAAAAGCATGTAAGCAGGAGACACAGCTGCCCTTGGATAAATTGTGACATTTCTCAATTAGGATACTTGCCAAACTACAATGGGCTCATTCTAACCAAAATAAACAATACATGGAGTTTCTTGAGCATTTTCCACCAGAAGGTACAGCCAGACTATGCATCTGAAGTAATCAGTCTACAGGGAACTGAATCGTCACCCTTGAAATCAACATCTGAATTTTACTGCTTGCTTGAGCAGGAAGGTGGAAAGTTTTCAGTAGTGCTACAGCTTTGCTACAGTGTTACTAAAATACTGTACTGAAGTAACTTCTTGTACCAGTTTCTTGTTAGACCTAATTCTAAAATAACCCTGGAACTTTCTTCATTACAAAAATGAGACTCATCCCTCTGAACTTTCAGCAAGTTGTGACCTCAAGTCTTAAGAAGGACTTTAGAGACACCCCATGCGAGTTTAATCTCAAGTTATTAGAGCACCGTACATTGTGGCACCGACAGGGGAAAAAAAAGAAAAAAAGAAAAAAAAAAAAAGACAGAAAGACAGTGCTGCTGCCAAGGACTGTGAATTTCTATCCCCTGAGGCTGTCTTCTGGCTGGATCATATCAAAGACACAAAACAATGTGCTTCCCTCTTGTCTGAGGATAGAGTGCTACAGCTTTGGTGAGACAATGCATATGTCTCTCCAACAGGCAGCCTGTCCTTTCTGGGTGGAGGGGAAAAAAAAGAAAAGTCTCATCAAACAATTCCCTGAAGAGATATTATCTAATGTGAAGCAGATTTAGGGTGGGATTTTTTAGGAGAAATTTGATTGTTTTAAAGCAAAACTTTCTCCACAGTGCTTTTCTAATAAGATGGGATTTAAAATATGCCAGAATCAAACTGCTCCAGCCCCAAAGCAACTTACTTGATTTCTGCTCATTCTATTTCTCTTCTCAGCAAATGGGAAGTCTTTCAGTTGTTTTCCTTTTTATCTTACTGTTAGAGAGTCAGTCCCAATGGCCAATGCATTATGGGTTAATATGAGGATACAGACATTCACATATCACAAAGAAGCACCCACTACTACTATTTATTAGTAAATTAAGTACATATTTAAATTTATTTATAGACTTCATTGTAGTTTTGAAGTTCTGTTAAGAAACAATGTTTTTCTTCTGCACCTTCTTCAAGCAGGGGTATGTTAACTCATACCAGTAGTATTTTACCTACTGAACAACTCATTTGCATGAAAAAACGTACCCAGACTGCCAGGCTCAAGACCTACATGGTAAATATTAACGATCTCTCTCTTAAGGAAAAAAAAAAAGTCAGTCTCATGACTTGAGCAGGCCTGTATAACATTGAACTCCTCAAATGTTTTGTCTGATCTGCTCACACTGCAGGCCACCTGAGAAACCAATGCAAATGAATTCCTACCTGTCCACTACTCCACAGTAAACACAAGAGTGTCTGAGGTAGCCTATTCTCTCAGAGAAAAAAAATTAAAATGAAAAAGCTTCATTCCATTTATTACAGCACTCTAGAACACGCAAGAAAAAAAGGAGCACAAATGTTCTTCATGGAATAACTGATTCATATCAACTTATCCTTACGTAGTACACACCCTTGAGAAAGCAGGGGCTGTCCTTGCCAGCTGCTCAACAGAGCCCAAAACATCCAGGACAGCAGTTTCAGGACTCTCCCTTGTAAATCAGGAGCTGGGGCCAGAGGAGCCGGACAAGAATTCCACCTGAAACAAACTGGGTATGCCGTAGGAAGCAAGAAAGCTCGGAGACAGAGATTGACCTGTAGCATCTAATAAATAACTTAAGGGCTGGACTGGCATTCCCAGTAGCTCAGTCAGCTGGGGTAGGAGAGTACCACATTTGAGTTACCTGAATCAGCAGCAAGCTGACTAACCTGTTTGCCACACGTGCTCTGCTGCCCCAAAGTGGTACTGCATCAACACTTCTGTTGGCCTTGAAGAACACAGGTGCTGCAGAGGCAACTCAATACATCGTCACTACCACAAAAGTCCAATTTGAGGTGCAAGGTTCAAATCACTCAAAGGAGTTGTTATGAACACATAAGGTCTGAGGTTTCAGGAATTGCTCCAGTTCTGGTCTTCGTTTTACTGCAGCATCAGAAAAAGAAGCTTGCTCCACAATACATTCTTCTCCATTCTTTTCTAAAGGACTGCTGAAGGAGACATGAGAAATAAGTAACCTCACAGCACGCAGTTCAGCAGAAGAAACAGAACTACACTATGCTTGCCAGTCAGAAATTTAGTGCTACTGTGGTCTATTACAGACACGGTAACTGGAGTACTGTAAGTCTGACTGAAGTTGAAGGGCACTGTGACTGGCAGCATTAGAGCAGTAGATCAATTTAATTGATGGCTTCCACCCCCCAATCCCAGGTGTACACACCTCTTTAGGTCTCCCACCAAATCACAAATTAAAAAGGGGGAAACAGAAGGGAGCTGGTGGTAGAAGGAGACAGAAGAAAGAGAATGTAGCTCTATGGCAGTGCTCATTCAGTACTCTAAACACAACAGAAGCTACAGTACTGTTGAACTGCAAAGCAAGATGTCTTATTTTCTGAAACCTACATCACTAGCAGTGCCTCAGCAAGCCACTTCATGCCACCGCCTGTGGCATTCACATTTGAATAGTTTCTTTTCCCATGAGTCAGCCTCCAGTACTCTGTCAGGAATAGTGGATTTATTTGCTTCCACTGTTCTTCCAGAAACTCCCAACACCTAAAGGCAAAGGGGGAGGTTAAGCTGGGACAGAAGAAAGGAGATAGAAATGTCCTTTTTATTTGTTAAAATTAAGACATACCATAAAGAAAAACTACCTTTTCCACACCTATCTAGACGTAGTGTAGTCATCTTACTCAGGTGCTAAGAAAGAGTAGTCCATCAGCTTAAGCTTACTGACTATTCATTTGAAAAAAAAGCATGTAAGCACTTCCCTTTTTCCCTTGTCAGCCCAAAGAACTGGCTTATGTTTACAGGGGTGTCAGGGGTGTTATCTGGGTTCTCTGAAGAGAGCAGAAAGTACAACTGCTGCTCAGACTGCTGAGCAACTGAGCCACTCTTCTCTCGCAAATAAGCACAATCATTCACATCTCTGCCACAACCCAAGCATATAACCACCAGAAACTCAAGATGCTCAAAGATTGTCACTACAAGCAGCTCCATCCCTCAGCAAGGGACCCATGTTCTTCTTCACAGCTTCAGATAGATGATGTTCTTCCCTCTACCCAGGAACTGGAAGCAGAAGAGGAAAGAGGGTACTGAGAAGACACAGTCTACAGTAACTAAGTAAAGAGCACAAGAGGCCAAACCAGGGAAAGCAAGCTATTTTAATGGAGGCAGGAGGCTGTCTCTCCACCAAAGGATGGCAAAAAATAGAAGATTCTGGCATCAGGCAGCATTTTTCCTGCCAAGTAAGTATGTCAAGATGTCAGCTGACAAACCAAGTTGGAAGCTGCAGAGGGACACTGAGCCCAAAGAATCAAATTCCTTCTTGTGGCAACCTAAACTTCAGAAGCATAAATATTGTTACTGCCACTGGCAAGTACTATTTACCTGAATTAGTTCAAAGTACTTTGTCACTAAGAGCAACAGCAAAATAATGCTTAAAACAAGAATAAACATTCAAGAATTTGATTTCTGCAGAGGACCTGAAACCACAATCTAGTTCCTGGATGTAAAGGACTAATGGTCGCACCATATTAGAAACACACCATCAAAAAGTGTTGTAAAATCTCCTCCACAAATGAAAATTACTATTTTCTTTAGCTGTAAGGTAGAAAGATGTGATCCAGTTGGTGGTTATCACCACTCAGCAGTAAATGATGTATCTGGCATCCTGCTAGCCTAGAAAGATGTGTTGGTTCACCCCATCCTGCTCTGGCAAGGGGGACGGACTAGATTCTGTGATTTGAAGAGGATTTTGACTAGGATTGTAAAGACTTCAAACGTTACTTGAGGAGTGAGAAAGGAGCAGTGGAAGTGTCAGTCGACATGCAACTGAGCAAAATACTAGGAAAAGATAATTCCTAGAATTTCTAAGGAGAATATAAAAAAGAAAAAAAAAAACAACAAACAAAACCACAACAAAACAGACTCATTAAGCTTATTTAAGACTTCCCCAAGTTCCCATTACATTTATGGATGCCCACAATCTTTAAAAAAAAAAAAAAAAAAAAAGGCATCACAAGGTTTACTGAGACACAAGACAAGTTTCAGGGGCATACACAATACCAGAATTTAAGCATGAGGGTATGAGGCCCTCCAAGATTCCTAGCCTGCTGGGTGCTCTTGGGGATTTTCAGACACCAGAACAAGGCTTAAAGTTATCTTGGATATAAAACAACTAGTGCTACTCTACGTCAAGCTTTGTAATTACCTACATTAAAAGTTACCAAACACTGATCTATTTTTCTAATAGTTTCAAACAAAACAACTACACTGAACACATTCCGCTCCTGTATCCATATTCCACATGTAGCTTTGTTTTTAATTATTACTC